>NW_006431048.1:1579507-1630153 GCF_000325575.1 Pteropus alecto
ATAAAAGTGTATGGAAGTTTACTCAAATAACTAAGAATTGATCTACCATATGATCCAGCCATTCTTCTACTGGCTATTTACCCCAAAAACTTGAAAACTCATGTTCGAAAAGATATTTGCACACCGATATTCATAGCAGCATTATTCACAGTAGCCAAGACATGGAAGCAACTGAAGTGTCCTACGATAGATGATTGGATAAAGAAGTTGTGGTACATATATACAATGGAATATTGCTCAGCCATAAGAAGAGATGAAATATTGCCATTTGCGACAACACACAACATGGATGGACCTTGAGATGACTGGTTGAAAAAGTTGAAAATCACATGATATCACTTATATGTGGGATATAAACCTAAAAGCAACAAATGAAAAGGACAAACAAACAGAGAGTCATGGACATGGACTATAGACTAGTAGTTACCAGAAGGTAGAGAGTGGGGGAGGAGGGAGGAGGTGGATGGGGTAAAGGGGGTCTAATATAGGGGGTTAGGGGGAGGGTGAAGTGGGTCAAAGGGATCAAATATATGGTAGCTGAAGGAAAATGGACTTTGTGTGGTAAACACACAATAGAATATACAGGTGTCAAATTATAATGTACACCTGAAAATTATATAATTGTATTAACCAATGTTACCCCAATAAACTTAATTTTAAAAAATGAGGAGGCATTTCTTGGCAGTGGAGGACCTCCCTGAGGAGCGAGAGGTCCTAGCCCCACACCAGGCTCCCCAGCCCAAAGTTCCAGTACTAGGAAGAGAAGTTCCCGCAGCTGGCTGTGAAAACTAGCAAGGATTGCATCCAAAAAGGACAAGGCTGCTGGAGACTGTGGAGAACCTCTTAAGGTGCTCACACATAGACTCACTTGGTCAAAAACTCACAAGCTCTATGCTCCAGTGCAGGGGCAGCAGCTGGAAAAGAACCAGGGGCACAGGGGAGGAACTAAACTGACTAACTTCAAGGTGAGAGCTGGAGGAACATGGGTTGGAATAGCTCTCTTTAGGGACAGCAGCACTACCAGGTGCCATTGTTCTTTTACGGAGCTCCCCTCCCACCCAGCTAGCTGGCGCAGGAGGGCACCAAATCTGAACTTTCCATTAACTTGATTAACATTGTTCATCCCAACCTGGTGATTCCCTGAGACCTCACCTCACTCAACTCACCTGTTTGATTTAGGCCTATTCCAGTGGTTCCTCCACACGAGGTATGCCTCAGATCATGCTGTAAACTTTTCCAAAATCTAAAAAAACAAGCAGCAGCTGACCTCAGCATGCCTTGTAGCTCTTGCTAAGTGGCCCCAAGCCTGGCATAAGTGGTGGCCACTCTAGAGCAGGAACTTCAACTAAGCAGCACAAATGGTGGCTGGCCTCACCTCACATCATGGTGCCCAATAAAGGGGCCAAAATCTGGCTCAAGTGGCAGCTAGCCTCAGTTTGCAGCATAGCCTCTCCCAAGCACTGCCAATCCCCACAAGCAGATAATTTTATAGCACCTTCCAAGAGACCCCAGGCCCAGCACAAGTGATGGCTGACACTGGCCTGCACCAAAGCACTTCCCAAGAGGATCCAGAACCAAAATACCTGGTGATTGGCTTCAGGCCACACAAGAGCATCACACAACTAGTTGTACAAATGATACACCTGAAAGGCAGTCTAGGCTGGTACCAGAGCCCTGCTAAAGTGACTCCTGCTCCATGGGGGCTGCCCCCACACAATGGCTCATCCTCTGTAGTCATGGCCAGCCCTTACGGTAGTCAGCCTGAAGGTCAACCCCACTTACTCGTGTGCCAATAAAAATTAAGGCTCAACTACAACAGGAGGGCACACATAACCCACACAGTGGACTACCTTGGAGCACCCAGCTCAGGTGACTGGAGAGATGGCACCACTGGGACCCACAGGACACTTACTCCATAAGGCCACTTTGTCAAGATATGGAGACATAGCAGATCTACCTAATACATAGATACAAACACAGTGTGTATCAGCCAAAATGAGGAGACAAAGAAACTTGTCCCAAATGAAAGACAAAACTCCAGAAAAATAACTAAATGAAATGGAGACAAGCAATCTACCAGGTACAGAGTTCGAATCACTGGTTATAAAGATGCTCAATGAAATTAGGAGAAAAATGGATTAATTCAGTGAGAATTTCAACAAAAAGATAGAAAACATAAAAAAGGAGATAGAAAATTTAAAAATAAAAACAGTCAGAAATGGAGAATACAATTAATTTAAATGAAGAATACATTAGAAGGAATGGACAGCAGATTAGATGAAGCAAAAGCTCAAATCAGTGACTTAGAAGACAAGGTAGAGGAAAACATCCAATCAGAACAGCAAAAAGGAAAAAAGAATTTTTAAAAAAAGATATTTTAGGGGACCTCCGGGACAACATCAGTGTAACAGCATTCACATCAAAGGGGTACCAGAAGAAGAAGATAGAGAGCAAAGGATTGAAAACCTATCTGATGGAGTAATGACTGAAAACTCCCTTAAGCTAGCAAAGGAAATAGACATATGAGTCCAGGCAGCACAGAAGTCCCAGACAAGATGAATCCAAAGAGGCCCACATCATGACATATCATAATTAAAATGCCAAAGCTTAAAGATAAAGAGGGAACATTAAAAGCAGTGAGAGAAAAGCAGTTAGTTACCTATAAAGAAGCTCCCATAAGACTGTCAGTTGATTTCTCAACAGAAATTTTTACCGACCAGAAGGGATGGCATGAAATATACAACATGATGAAAAGCAAGGACCTATAACTAAGATTACTCTACCCAGCAAGGCTATCATTTAGAATTGAAGAAGAGATAAAGAGCTTCCCAGACAAGAAAAAGCTAAAGGAGTTCATCACCACCAAACCAATATTATAGAAAATATTAAAGGGGCTTCTTTAAGGAAAAAAAAGACAAAAAATATAAATATGAAATATAGGAAAGAAAAAGTTCTCACTGACAAAAGCAAACAGTAAAATCAATGGATCAACCAACTATATAGCTAATACAAAGGTTAAAAAGCAAAAGTAGAAACCTTATGTAATTACAGTAATAAACCAATACACACAAACACGTGCAAAAGTAGTAAAAAATAATGACAACAACATAAATATGGAGAGAATGAGAAAAAATTGTAGTGATTTTGGAAGGTGTTAGAACTTAAGTGACCATCAATTTAAAATGCACTGTTATAAACATAGCTTGGTATATATAAAGCACAGGGTAATCACAAACCAAAAATCTGCAGCATGCAAGAAATAAAGAGAAAGAAATCCAAATACAACACTATAGAAAGTCATCAATGTACAAGAGAAGAGAGCAAGAAAATAAAAACTAAAAATTATAAAAATAATTAATAAAATAGCAATAACTATACACCTATCAATAATTACTTTAAATGTAAACTGATTAAATGCTCTCCTCAAAAGACATAGGGTGGCTGAATGGGTTAAAAAACAAGATCTATACATAGGCTGCCCACAAGACTGAAAGGCACTTATAGACTGAAAGTAAAGGGATGGAAAAAGATATTTCATGCAAATGGAAATGAAAAAAAAAAAAAAAGCTGGAGTAGCTATACTTATATCAGACAAACTAGATTTTTAAACCAAAGCCTGAAACAAGAGATAAAGAAGGTCATTTCATAATGATAAAGGGATCAATCCAACAATAGGATATAGTAACTTATAAATATCTACATACCCAACATAGAAACACCAAAATATATAAAGCCAATATTGATGGACATAAGAAGAGAGATAACAGTAAGACAATAATAGTAGGGAAATTTAACACCTCATTGATATCAATGGATAGATTATCCAGACATACAATCGAGAAGGAAACAGTGGTCTTATGACACATTAGACCAGATAGATTTAATTGATATGTTAAAGCACTTCCCCCAAAGGCAGCAGAATATACATTCTTTTCAAGTGCACTTGGAACTATTTCCAGGATAGACCAAATGTAATACATGTCTCAATAAATTTACGAAAATTGAAATCATATTAAGGATCATTTCCATTCACAATGGTATAAAACTGGCAATCAATTACAAGAAGAAAGCCGAAAATCATACAAACACATGGAGGCTACATGATACGCTACTAAACAATGAATGGGTTAATATGACATCAAGGAAAAAATCAAAAGATACCTTGAGACAAATGAAAATGAAAACACGTGACTGAAAACCTATGAGACACATCTAAAGCAGTTCTAAGAGGGAAATTCATAGCAATACAGATCTACCTTAAGAAACAAGAAAAATTTCAAATAAACAATCTAACCTTACACCTAAAGCAACTAGAAAAACAAACAAAGCTCAAAGTGAGTAGAAGGAATGAAATAATAAAGATCAGAGTGGACATAAATGAAATAGAGCCTAAATAAAACAAAAAAATAGATCAAGGAAACCAAGAATTACTTCTTTGAAAAGATAAACAAATTTGATAGAACTTTAGTCACAGTAATCAAGAAAAAAAAGAGAGGACCCAAATAAATAAAATCAGAAATGAAAGAGAAATGACAACCAACACCACAGAAATACAAAGGATTATAAAAAAATACTACAA
Organism: Pteropus alecto; assembly: GCF_000325575.1. Classification (NCBI taxonomy): domain Eukaryota; kingdom Metazoa; phylum Chordata; class Mammalia; order Chiroptera; family Pteropodidae; genus Pteropus; species Pteropus alecto. The sequence goes on from NW_006431048.1 coordinate 1,584,087, forward strand.
TTATATGCCAACAAATTGAACAACCTGAGAGAAATGAATAAATTCCCAGAAATATACAATCTTCCAAACTGAGTATGGAAGAAACAAAATATATGAACAGACCAATAAATACTAATGAAATTGAACCAATAATTAAAAAACTCCAAACAAGAAAAAAGTCCTAGAAAAGACAGCTTCACAGGTAAATATTACCAAACATCCAAAGAAGAATTAATACCTACCCCATTCAAAAAAATTGAAGAGGAGAAAAGACTCCCAACCTCATTTTATGAAGGCAGCATTACCCTGATACCAAAACTGGACAAAAAAATGATAATAATAAATAAAAAATTTAAGCTAGTATCCCTGATGAAAATAGATGCAAAATAGCAGCAAATCGAATTCAGCAATACCTTAAAAAGATCATAAACCATGATCAAGTGAGATTTATTCCCAGGATGCAAGGTTGCTTCAATATCTGCATATCAATTAATGTGATACTCCACATGAACAAAATGAAGGATAAAAATTATATGATCATATCAATAGATGTAGAAAAAGCATTTGACAAAAGCCAGCAGACATTTATGATGAAACTCTCAGCAAAGAGAGGATAGAGGGAACATACCTCAACATAATCAAGGCCATATATGACAGACTCACAGCTAACATCATACTTAACAGTGAAGAGCTGAAAGCTTTTTCATTAGGATCAGGAACAAGACAAGTATGTCCACCTTGACCACTTTTATTCAACATAATATTGGAAGTCCTAGTCATAACAATCAGACAAGAAAAACAAATAAAAGTCATCTAAATTGGAAAAGGAAGAAACAAAACTGTCATTATTTGCAGATAACATGATACTATGTATGGAGAACCTTAAAGAGTCCACCAAAAAATTGTTAGAATAAATAAATTCAGTTAAGTACCAGGATACACAATTAATATTCAGGAATAGCTTGCATTTTTATACACCAATAACAAACTATCAGAAAGAAAATTAAGAAAACAATCCCATTTACAATTATATAAAATACCTAGGAATAAACTTAACCAAGGAGGTAAAAGACCTGTACTCAAAAAAAAAAAAAACTATAGACATTGAAGAAAGAAACTAAAGAAAATACAAATAAATAGAAGGGTGTACAGTGCTCATGGATAGAAAGAATTAACTTAGTTAAAATGTCTGTACTATCCAAAGCAATCTGTAGATCCAATGCAATTCCTATCTAAATACTAATGGCATATTTTACAAAACTTGAACAAATAATCCTAAAATTTATATGGAACCACAAAAGATCCCAAATAGCCAAAGCAATGTTGAGAAAGATAAAGTTCAAGGTATCATGCTACCTGATATCAAACTATACTACAAGGCTATAATAATCAAACAGCATGAGACTGGCATAAAAACAGACACAGATCAATGGAGCACAATAGAGAGCCCAGAAATAAATCCATATCTGTATGAGCAATTACTCTATGACAAAGGAGGCAAGAACATATAATGGAGTAAAGACAGTCTCCTCAATAAATAGTGCTGGGAAAACTGGACGCATGCAAAAAAAAAAAAATTAAACTTGACCACTGTCTTACACCATATACAAAAATAAACTTGAAATGGATTAAAAATCAAATTTAAGACCCAAAACCATCAAACATCAAGAAGAAACAGGCAATAAACTCTTTGACATCCCTCTTAGCAATATTTTTTTGGATATGTCTCCCCAATCAAGGTAACAAAAGACTAAATAAACAAATGGGGCTACATAAAACTAAAAGGTTTTGTAAGTGAAGGAAACCATCAACAAAATGTAAAGACAACCTACTGAATGGAAGAAGATATTCGCCAGTGATACATCTGATAAGAGGTTAACATTCAAAATATATAAAGAACTCATATAACTTAACACCAAAAATACAATCTAATTAAAAATTGGATAGAGGACCTGAATTTTTCCAAAGAGAACATAAAGATGGCCAATAGACATGAAAAGATGCCCCAAATTACATCACTAATGATTAATTAGTGAAATGCAAAATAAAACCACAATGAGATATCAACTCACACCTGTCAGAATGGCTATCATCAATCAACAAAGAAAACCACTGGTGAGGATGTATATAAAAAGGAATCCCCGTGCACTGTTAGTGGGATTGCAAATTGGTGCAGCTACTATGGAAAACAGTATGGAAGTTCATCAAAAATTTAAAAATAGAACAACTTTATGACTCAGCAATACCACTTCTGGGTATTTATCTGAAGAAACCCAAAACACTAATTCAGAAAAAATATATGCACCCTATATTCACTGTATTGCTATTTACAATAGCCAAGATATGGAAGCAACTGAAGTGTTCATCAAATCAATGGGTAAAGAAGATGTGGATGTATCTACAATGGAATATTACTCAGCCATAAAAAAAAGAATGCAATCTTGCCATTTTTGACAACATGGATGAATATAGAGGGTATTATGCTACGTGAAATAAGTCAGAGAAAGACAAATACCATATTCATTTATATGTGGAATCTAAAAAACAAAAATGAACAAAAGAAACAGAAACCAATTTGTAGTTACAGATGAGAAGAGGGGTTGAGGAGATGAGTGAAAAAAGTTAAAGGAATTAAGAAGGACAAATTGCTAGTTATCAAAATAGTCACAGGGATGTAAAGTACAGCATAGAGAATATAGTCAATAGCATTGTAATAACTATGTATGGTGTTGGATGAGTACTAGACTTATCGAGTGATCACTCCATGAAGTATATAAATGTCTAATCACTATGCTGTATACCTGAAACTAATATAATATTGTATGTCAACTGTAATTACAAAATAAAATAAATAACTAAAAGAATGTAATTATGCTATATTGTATGGAAGCCACACACACAATAAAAGGCAAATGGCAACAATATCTCTCAAAGTCTTTTTCATAGGCATTTTTCTTGGGTAAGTGCTAACATCTCCAAATATCTATGATAGGATCAAATATGTGTCTCTAACTGGAGAATTATGACAGTAGAATGTAATATAAGTACTAAAGAGATAAACTTGACTGTGTGAATTACTGACAAATGTTTTAAATTGCTATGGCTTGAATTCATAGTTGGGGAAGCTACAGCAGGAAAAGCATCTCGCAGCCTTGCGCAACACATTCCTGGACCAGGTGGTATAGAAGGGATGAAAGGCGCTGCTGGAGGGGTGATGGGAGAGCTGACTCGAGCACGGATCGCACTTGATGAGAGAGGACAAAGGCTAGGAGAGCTGGAAGAGAAAACTGCAGGCATGATGACCAGTGCAGAAGCGTTTTCCAAACATGCACATGAGGTAAACTGCCTAAGTAAATATAGGCATCGTCATACAGTAATAACTTTAAACATTTAGGTTCTGCACAAGAAAGCTTAAACAAAGATTCCACTGTAAGTAATCCTGTGTAAGAGGCAAAATAACCTGAATCTCATTACAGTATATGTATTACAATTCCTCAGTATTTCAGAGAAAAATATTTTTAAAAAATATGTTGATACTTCTTTATTTTAGGGGATAATTTTTAAAAATTACCCATTAGTTATACTTTGTGCATCATCTGCTAAAATGATGCTTAGGTAGATGACATGATCCCCCAAGGCGTGAGGGGCAAGAGAGGCTGGAATCCACACACTCCTTTTTGTCTTAATCATTAAAAATCATTTCCTGCCAGTTGAGTCCTTACAGCTTGATTTGTTTTTTTTTTAAACTTTTTTAATATGCACTTTATTTTATAAGAGAAGTTTTATAAGTTTGAGATTTACTTAGATATTCATGGTTAACTCAATATGAGCTTGCATTGATTAGCATTTAAAGTTTTTTTTTTTTAACATCTTACGGTGACTATTTTTTCTTTGCAGTTAATGCTGAAATATAAAGATAAGAAATGGTACCAATTCTGAACTTCTAAAGCTGTGACTGCTTTGAGAAACCATTATTCAGGGAAACCAAATTTTTTCCCAGCATCACTATTCAACTGCTAGAAGCCAGTTTCTTCTACAAAACGTTCCATTACAGTCCATCTGAAGTTATTATAAGAGAGACTTATCAGAGACACTACAACTGAAAGGCTGGAACCCTGGTTAAAATCCCAAGGTATGGCTGAATTTGCCTCTTCCCACCTGGAATGGAGCTATCATCTTGGCATGTCATTTGCTAAGGATTTACATTTAGGAACTACAGGGAGTCCTGATTTGAAAAACTCCTGTACAAACAAAAGCATTAATGCACTTAATGAAAAAAAAATCTTTGCATGATAAATTAACATCTTAAGAGGAAAAGAAAAAAGCATGTTGTGACAAAAGAAAAAAGTTTAATGGTAAACTATTTTTATAAATTGGGCCACATCTGACAATTTAAAAAATCTGCATTAGAAGTTATCAGTGCATTTCAAGTATTTTGCCATACCCAACCGAAAAGAAAAAGAAAACCAAAGTTTTTGTCCCATCTATAACTTTCGTTATACTAAAACATTATTGAATTCTTATGGCAAGAGTCTGATTAACGTTCCTCTCTCTCCATAATATTTTAGATCATTCACAGTTTTCAGTCATAATCGAGTATTGCCAGTATAGAAAATTATTCCTAACACAATTATTTCCATTTCTATCACATTCAGAACAAATTGCTATTTTTAGTCACAAACCATGCAGTGTTGAGTCACCTCAAAGCATTTTTTCAGCCTGGCTTGTTCTCTGTAGGGATGTTGACGATGGGTTTGGGGAAACTAGACCACAGGAACAATGCAGTTAGCTTTGAGAAGTGATTTCACACAGTCTGGTTTGTTTCTAAAGTGACATATTTTTAATGCTCCATTTGTATCCTTGTCTGCTAATTACACAGTATATTACTGTTCAAACCCAGTGGGGTCTTCAATCCGAAGGTGCTCTTGCAGCCTGACACACACAGACCAAACTGGTCATTCTCTTCGGTATGATTCAGTAAAACCTCAGTTAATGTTTTGGGAAAAGGATTCTGATTTATTATATTTCTGATTAACAAGGGCTTTCATTAGGAATACTTTTAGTTCAATACTTATTTTTGAAAATCTTTATAAAATGTAGTTGTGTTTTTGCTATCTTGGCCTCAGTCACCATTATGGATAACAGAAATATATAGATAATTTAATGATACAAAATCAATAATTTTTCACTCAGGCTAAATAATATAAACCACAGGATTATGTCAATAGGCACCAAACATATATTCCTTATTAAAACCTCTTTTTAAAATGGAATAAAGAATATTCTTAACATGATAAAATGGTATCTATCATAACTCAACAGAGAACTGCTAAAGCCAAAACAAAATAAAGATGCCTGCTGTCATTATTTAACATGAGTCTGGAAGGCAAAGTCATAGAAATGAATATGTGCAGATTCCAGGCGCTATCTTGTAACATGTCGTTCCTTCAAAAAGAATTTTTTCAAAAAATTAATGGGTTTGGCTTACTGAACTTTGATTAATCAGGATCTTATTATATCTACATTTACGGTTTTTTGTGTTTTTTTTTGAGAATTATTTGAGAATTACCTTAATTCCAGGTTATTTTAATTGCTAGAAATAGTATTTCCTGGATTTTTTTAGATTTTTTTTTTATTTTTAATGAATTTGTTTCAAGTGGTACTTCATTTAAATGTCCTTAGTAATTTTGAGAAGAGCAAAAATATACCAGGATACCATGTCTCAAAGTCTTTGAATTCTCCTGACTTCTCATAAAAGCTTTTTCATGAATCTCTCCAGATTCCTGTGAACAGCTTTAGTGAACAGTACCTGATTTGGAAATACAAATATGATACATAAAATTATGTAGTAAAAAATATTAAACTTGAGACCAGGATTTGGAAAACATTGGTAGTCAAATGCAGTGCACTACTTATACCATCATTTTCAAAGACCCAGTTTTCTGATTTTCTGAACAGATACTTTATCATTTCTATATTAAAAAAAAAACTTTTAAAAACCTAAAATATTATTTTAGAAACAATGAAATTTAGTCCAAAGTGGCATGAAGTTTAATGAATATCTCTGAAGTCTCCAATATGATTTGATTTAACTTGTTCTACATCGGGGTTCCTAAACAGTGGCACTATTAACAGAAAGTTCTTTGTTGTGGGGGACTGTCCTTTGCCCCATAGGATGTTCAGCAGCATACCCAGCATCTGTCCACCAGATGCCAGTAGCAACCCTCAAGTCATGACAATCAAAAATGTCTCCAGTCATTGACAAAATTGCTCCCAGTTGAGAGCCGCTGCTCTACAACATTTAAAGACAGATTAAGTGTGAATATGTAATATATGTCTTGTATAAATTAAGCATCATAACTGCATCATGTTGTGACAAGATAATACCCAAAATTATATGTATGGTTCATATGCAATAAAATACTATTTTGGAGAAAGCTTATATGAATCAGTAAAAAATAACATTTACTAAGTATTTTAAAGCATAGACAGAAATTGCCAAAAAGGACAATATTACATTTCACAGTAGAAGTGCTTAAAACTCTGGCTTAATGACTAGATCAAAAGTTTATAATAAGCACATCAATTGAAAGTAAACAGGTGCTTCTGAAATGCTTGAAAAGAATAGGTTCTTTTTAAATGCATCTTTCAATATTGTTTTTATAGACCCTTTCTTAATATAAGGGTAACTACCCCACAAACTCCTGATTAGTGGAAAACAAATAAATGAGGTTTTACTGCATCAAAATTATTTTTATAATTCAAAGAGATAGCAATAACAAGAATCTAATATGGATGTGATTTTTCTCTTTGAACATTTCTGTTCTGTTGCAGTCACCATAGTGTGCATGTGCACGCGCACGCACACGCACGCACGCACACACGCACACACACACACACACACACCACCACCACCACCATCATCTTTATCATAATCACCTTTGGCAAATGAGTACTACTGATCCATGTAATTCTTTATATCTCTATTCTATACTATTTAAATGTCTTGCCTCTATTTTTGAACATAAGAAAAATACTCCTTCTAACTTGGACAATGATAGAGAAAATGACTCTGAGCCTCAGTTGTCATCAAAATTATATCGGCTAGGGTGGCATCAGAAGACAAGACTTGCAAACCACGGTTTCTATAAGTTGACTTTATCTCCCTATGACTCCCTCAAGAGATAAGCCCTTCCTGTTGTCCCAGGAGGAACAAAAATAAGCTTTTGCTTTCTATTCATCAATGAGAAGCCAGAAGTATTTGTTTTTCTGATTCAAATAATAAGCAATAATCCCTATCATGAAATCATCCCTTAACCTCAGAGTTTAGAGAAAAGGATGACTGATTTATCATTGATTTTAATCCCCTACAAAAGCAGTACTACTGATTTTGCTTCCTATACTTCATTGAGACTCAGATTTAGTGCCCCAATCACCATCAGGGTCATTCTTTGACTAACTTTGGAAGGACAGTTACAGAACTGACAGATGTTTTCTGATAATTCAGTCATAAAGACAATTTTTCAAATCTTTTATATAGCCTTTAAATGATTCTCGAGTTAATAAATCAGAATCCAGGTCTCTATTCCTTGAAGACCTTAAGGGATTGCAAAGGAACAAGTTTACTGCTGGAGTCCTTTTATGTGAGCCCTGTGTACAGTTTTAAAGGTACCATTTGTCTGTTATCTACATTAAGGGAAGACCATGGCTTTGAAAAAAAAAAAAAAGATATGCCCTGAGTTGGTTGAAGAAAATCAAGATTAGCTCTTTGAGATACTTGGTTGTAAATGTTTGGCAAAAGGAAAAATGAAGAGGGTCTAGAAAAGTAAAATAAAAATCCTCTCCTTGGTTTAGGATCATTAGGACAACCCAGGAGTAAATCTGTGTGATTATAGCCTGTTCCCGTAGGAAGATATAACTGAACCACTTTTGTTCAGAGAAGGCAATGCCAAAAGGAATCAGACATTCCTATCAAACCTTGCTCTTTGCATCAGGAAAAACATGGTAGCCTTCACAGCTTCTTCGCTTCTACCCACTGTAGCCCCAACTGTGTTTTTGACTAGGTACTATTTCACATACACACTGGCCAGAGTGCCAGAAATACTTGCCAGTAAGTCACGTATTTGGATTGCACCATTCCAAGAAGCATGGTTGTCATGTAGCAGGTTTAGTGTATATATTTTCAGACAACATAGCCCTGAAGGGATGAAATGCAGAATACGCAAGCTCTGACTTGGGAAAGGAAGAGGAAGTGCCAATTTGGGGCAAGAGGATTGGGTTGGGGAGGGACATGGGAGCCAAAGTGAAGTGGAAGAGTCTTTGATGAGGAACCAGAGGCACAGAAGGTTGCCTTTATTTATGTTTATGTAGGGAAGGGATTCTCAACCTTGGCTGTACCTAAGAGTCACCTAAGGAGCTTTTAAAATTCCCAATTACATCAAAATCTGAGTGGGAACTAAACATCAGTATTTTTGAAAGCCCCAAGGTAGTTCAATATCCAGCCAAGGCTGATAACCACTGCTTTATGGCCAACTAAAGAAAACATGTTTGTCTACCTTGGCTTGTATCCAAGCTCTACTTCTGAGGGGTCAGGGGAGGCAAAGATGTAGGAGATACAGTGTTAGCTGGATTGATATCTATTCTGTCACAACCCAAAACAAATGTTCTGTGCAAATTTCTGACCAGACAGTGCCCCATTAACTTCTTAACTCTGTCTTTGTGATTTTCTCCTATGTGACTTGACCATTAATTATTCCAATTCAGACATCTAGGTTTTGATGATCTTATGCATGTGACATCAAAAAACATCAGAAATAGCATAAGAAATTCAACAGCATGTAAAGCCAAGTGGAAAACTAAATCTCAATAGTTCGATAGTGGAAATACTCAAAACATTTACTAAATCAGGTCCAAATTTATTATTCATTCTTTGTTGTGGAGACATGGGTACCAGGTACCTGTTCTGTTATAGGTATATTTTATTGGACTTGATCTTAGCAAGAAGGGAGGACAACTCTTCCTTTTTGATTGTTGTCTTAGCTCCCAGGGCCACTTGGATTCATTTTCTTAATAACTAGACATGTTTAAGGGGAAAGAATGCCTATAACTCACTGTCTGGCCTCCAATGCCCTGAAAGAGTGCTTTCGCCTTCAAAAAGGGAGAGTCTGCCCATCCAAGGCCATAATACTCAGAGTAAATCCAAGAGAGATCGCTCCCTCATACTGTTCCTCTCTTGCATTGGCCCACCCTTCTCAACTGCAAAGCCAGAAAATAAACTAGGTGGTGGTTATGGACAAGTGTACACAGGATCAAAATCTCTAATAACCTATAATTTTTAGTACTTAATTATGTGATGTTTTATTCTAGGAAATAAGAAACAGATGATATCATTGATGTATCTTTCTTTCATCTTCAGAATTTTTGCATCTTTTCAGAAAATGACAAATTACTATTTTTCTGTTGCACTCAGCAATTGTGACTATACTTAAAATTCTTGTAGTCTGTAGAGATATCAATAAAATTGTATATGTTTGTACATAGATGCTCTCTTATGTTATGATGTCATTCACTACTATTGATTTTTGCCAAGATTAAATGTGGACAGAGGTAAGACTCATTGACAACACTGTGAACCATGGTTTTACAAAGTATAATTGTTTTAAAAAGGCAGGGAGGTGGGTAGGGGAGTGATGTACATCATATATATTTGAACTAAAAAGAGAAAGGAAAAAATAAATAAACACAAGTTCCACAAACTCCAAAAGGGTGGAAATAGCCATTCCAAACCTCCATCAAATTGGGGAGATGTGTAATTTTATTGGAAGACTTTAGGACAATTTTTGAGGATGTTGACTGATTTCACCTTGTGCAAGTTAAAACTAAGTTTGGTGAGAATGCAGCATAAGAAACTGAGGCTGAATAAGATGTACTTATGAACTCAACATTCATACCTTACTTCTTTACTTCTTTAAAGCCCAAGAATTAATCTCTGCAGGCAAAAAAAAAAAAAAAAAAAAAAAGCTATTATGGGCTTATACCACCATCTAGTGGTTATAAGGAATATTCATTAACCTACCACCACCGAAAGTCCCCCAGAAAGAGTGCACTCTTCTGCTCCCCTGGCTTTCATCTGTACAATTAAACAATTAATTCCTTTTCTGGAACTTTCTTTTAATTATCTAAATGGTGACCTTAGCCAACTAATCATATTCTTCCAAATGCTCTCTAATTATCTCAGGGAAAATTTCCTACCACCACAATTTCCCTCCTACTTTTTGTTCCATATAAAAATGAAGAAAACCAACCAACCAACCCAAGGCTATAAACAGATTTTTAATTAACAATAAAAATTTAAAGACAGAGACTATAAAAGCCAAATGCCCAGGATCCTCCTCAAGAATTTTCTCAAGAGGATCCATTTACCTCTTCACCTCTGTTGAATTAAAATCGCTCACATTTCATGTATCTGCATTCAGTATTTGGGGCAGGGCCCTGTGATCCTCACTTGCTAACTCAGCCTCCACTAGGTTATGGATGAACTTTTTGGATTCTTTATCATGCCCTGGCCCCTAGGTTAGACTGTTCAGTGTCATGATGTCATCATTTTTTCATATTGAGAATTTTTCTTTTAATGTAGTCAGATTTTATAATCTTTTAACTTTGACTTCTGAACTTTGTTTTAAAGGCCTTTATGTCTATAAAATAATAAACATTCCCATATATCTTCTTCACTTTCATAGTTTTATTTGTTATATCAGGCTTTTAATCCATCCATAATTTTAGAATAAGGATCTACCTTGATATTTTGACAAATGGATAAGTTATCACTATGCCCCTATTTTTGAATGACTAATTTGAAATGACATTTTCATATTGACATATACATATGTCTGTTTTCTAAGTTCTCAAGTAATCTATTTCTGTGTCTTTATCAAACTATTAAAGTATATCTTTAAAATATGTCCTAATATCTGATAGATATCTTTGATCTTTTTAAGTTTGATAGGTATTGATTTTTTCCTCTTCATCCTTTTTGTCACAACCATTTTCCTCATTTACACAGACAATTTCGCCTTCACTAAGTTTTGAAAGTTGCATATCTAGAGTATCTCAAATGGCATCCGTGTCAATATTTCTACAGTAAGATATTTCTTCTATAACTCTGTTCAATTTGAATTTCACTTATAGTAGTATCATTTTTATTTCTCTGATGCACTTGCATCTTTTATTTAGCCAACTTCTTCTTTTGATTACTCATTTTTGTAAAATGTCACATAGATTTAACATTGGGAGACAAAGAGTCAACACTGCTACATGCTTTACTGTCTGTGTGTAAAGTGAATGACAAATGTGAAGTGACCGATCATGGATAGACTTTGAAAGAAGTAATGTAATTGGTAATTCATTATGATGCATGTATTAGTTTCCTATTAATGCTATAACAAATTACTACAAACTTACTGGTTGAAACAACACAAATTAAAGAGTAAGATCACTAAAATGGCAACATAGGGCATTCCTAACTGGACTCACCATCACAAGAACAACTAACAACTATTCATTGACAAGACACCAAGAAAACTCTAGAAAATGGAGGTGAGACTGAAGCATCTGTCTGCACCACAGAGACTGAGACAGACTGCATTAGAAGGATAAGAGTAGTGGGTAGACACTAATCGCACTGCCTCTTCCCCAGGCTAGTGCAGCACCACATCGAGAGGTCTCCCCTGAGTCTACGGTTCCTCCAGTGGGAAAAGAGAACCTAGGGTGGATACTGAGCATTATGGGTCCCTTCTTGGGAGTCCCACTCTAGTCTTGCCTTACTGGGATCTCTGTGGAATCTGCACAGGGGAATCTGCAGGGCTTGGCCACCGGGGATCAGATTATGACACAGAAGGTGAGAGGGGCTTACAACAACCAGCACTCAGATCTCGGCAGACCAGGGTCCTACCTACAATGCCTAAGGAGTAGTCCCAACCAGAGGCTTTACTAATCTGCAGAGCCTGGACAGTGGTGCAGTCTGAAGAGGGAACTCGATGGGGTGCAGGTCTGCCTTACTTAGGATCTCAAATGAAAAGCCTTTCTGCCCCTGGAGCCTAGTGTGCACCTCTCCTGCCTCTGCTCTCCTCCAACCGTCTGGGCAGGGAAGCTAAGTCATCGTCCCACCAACTGCTCAGTGTATATCCAGGCCCCACCCAACCAAGAAGCCTTCCCTGAGCACCTGGGAAACGGCTTGGCCCAGCAGCATTTAAGGACAGAGCCCAGCCAGCAGCTCTGCCCATCTAGCAGAGACAAATTAGTGACTCTGGCTAGCCAGAGAGTTTAGTACACAAATATGTTTGATTAGCTACCCAAACAAGAGACATATGGACATGGTGCCATGCTCTGCAACTCTGCCCCCCAGACAGGGAAGCTAATCTGTAACCCTGTCCACTGCTGAATACAGCCTCCAATCCTGCTAACCAGAAAGCCTAACCAGAGCTCCTGGGAACCTCAGTAGCCCACCCTACAGCCCTGATTATAGCAGCGGTTGAATGAAGAACCTGAACCTCTGTATTTGCAGAGCCAAGATGGTGGCTCCATCTGTCATAGGCCACGCAGGTCTGTCTGGTTTGAGTCTGAAACAAGAACCTTACCTGTCCTTGAGCCTGTAAGGGGCCCTGTTCAGGTAGGAAAACTGATTCTTAGCCCCACACTATAATAGCTTTCACATACATACCCTCACCCTAACTAGGGGACCTAACCAGAGCACAAGAAGCTTCACAGCCCATCCTACAGCCTTATTTATACTGGCACTTGAAAAGACAACACAGTCTACAGCCATACCAGCCTGAACACACCTGATCTCATCTGATCTCGGAAGCTAAGCAGGGTCGGGCCTGGTTAGTAGTTGAATGGGAAAAGACAACACAGCCCAGGTCTTTCCCCATCTTTAGAGCAAAAATGGGGTGGCCCCATTTGGCCAGGAAATTTAGTGAGCAGTCTAGCCTGATTTGGTTCCCCAATGAGCAGTGCAGGCATTGGGGCTCATTCTGCTGCCCTGTCATGACAGAGAAGCTAATTCATAGCCATACCTGTTGTTGGGTATAATACCCAGTCCCAATCATCTAGGAAGACTGACCACAGAACCTAGGCAACCACAGAACCCATTCTATTGCCTCACTGGGGCAGTGAACCAAGTCAGCAATCTTAATCAACTGTACTCAGCCAGCATCACCCCTCTCCATTCGACCACAAAGCATGGGCAGTGGCCTTCCCCTGAAAAAGACCCTGACAGTAAGGCCCACAGGCCCAAGGACATTACCACCTGACACATCCAGAACACCAAGCCATGCAGACTAGTGAAGAACTACCTCTACAAGAGTGAACCTGTAAAGTCTGGAAAACAGAACTATTTACTCAAATGCATAGAGACCAACACACAGCATCAAGGATCACAAAAAAATCAGGTAAACAGGACACTACCAAAGGAAATTAGTAAAGCTCAAATAACTTACCCTAAAGAAATAAAGATTGAAGAATTCAGAATAATCCTCTTAAAGAAGTTTATTAAACTACAAGAACACACAAACAACTAAATGAAATTAGAAAAACAATGCATGAACAAAATTAGAAATTAGACAAAGAAATAGAAACCATCCATCCATCCAAACAAACAAACAAACAGAAATCCTAGAGCTGAAAATACAATGATTGCACTAAAGAATTCAATAAAGAGCTCCATCTGGAGACTCAACCATACAAAATGAAGGACCAGTTATCTGGAAAACAGAACATTTGAAATTATCCAGTTAGAGAAGCAAAAAGAAAAACAAAAGAGTAAAGAAAGTCTACAGAACATAAGGGACATATTCAAAAGAAATACTATCCACACTGTAGGAGTTCCAGAAGGAAAAAAGAAAGGGACAGAAAGTACACTTAAAGCAATATGACTGAAACCTTACCAAACCTGGGAAGAGAAATAGACATCCACACCCACAAGCCACAAAGAACTCTAAACAGGTTGAACCAGAATAGGGCTACATTCTGAGACACATTATAATGAAATGGTCAAAAGTCAAAAATAAAAATTTTGAAAGCAACAAGAGAAAAGACAAGTTACATACAAGGGAGCCCCCATAAGATTACGGGTGGATTTCTCAACAGGAACTTTTCAGGCCAGGAGAAAAGAGGATAATGTATTCAAAATACTGAAAGAAGAAAAACTGTCAATCAGGAATTTGGCAAAGCTGTCCCTAAACAACGCTCTCCTAAACAATCAATGGATTAAAAAAAGAAATTAAATAGAAAGTAAAAGAGTACCTTAAGACAAATGAAAACAGAAACGCAACATACCAAAACTTATGGGATGCAGTGAAAGCAATTCCAAGAGGGAAGTTCACAGCAATAAACAACTATACTTACTCTACAGCTCAACGAACTAGTAAAAAAGGAACAAACTGAGCCAAAAGTTAGCAGAAAAAAGAAAATAATAAAAATTAGAGGAGAAATAAATGAAACAGAGAAGAGGAAAACAATAGAAAAAATTAATGGAACTAAGAATTGGTTATTTAAAAATTGACAAATCTTTAGCTAGACTAACCAATGAAAAAAGAGAGAGTAGCTAAATCAACAAAATTATAGATGAAAGAAAAAACATTACAACTGATACCACAGAAAGACCATAGAAAGGATCATAAGAGGCTACTATGAACAACTGTACTCCAACAAAGTGGAAAACCTAGTAGAAATGGAAAAATTATGAGAAACATACAACTTATTGAGACTTAAGAAGAAATAGAAAAAATAGAACAGAGCCATTACTGGGAAGGATCCTGAATCAGTAATCAAAAATCTCTCAGAAAAATAAAAGCCCAGGACCAGATGGATTGATTGTTGATTTTTACCAAACGTTTAAAGGAGAAGTAATGCCAATCTTCAAACTCTTCCAAAAAATTTAAAGAAGGGAACATTCTGAACTAATCTTATAAGGCCAGCATTACTCTGATACCAAAGACAGAAAAGGATGCTACAAAGAAAAAAGAAACTACAGGGCACTATCCCAGATGAACATAAGTACAAAAATTCTCAACAAAATACAAGCAAACTGAATTTAGAAGCACATTAAAAAAATCATTCAACATGATCAAGTCGGATTTACCCTTGGGATGCAAAGATTATTCAGCATATGCCAATCAATAAATGTGATACATCATATTAATGAAAGAAAAAAATCATATGATTATCTCAACAGATGAGGAAAAAGCATTAAAAAATTCAACATCTGTTCATAAAAACTCTTAACAAAGTAGATATGGAAAGAATTTATCTCAACATCATAAAGGCCATACATGACAAGCCCACAGCTTATATCACTTTAGTGATGAAAGGTTGAAAGCTTTTCCTCTAAGATTAGGAACAAAAGAAGGTGTCCACTCTTCCCACTCCTATTTGACATAGTACTGGAATCATAGCCAGAGCAATCAGGCAAGGGAAAAAAAAAGCATGCACATAGGAAAGAAAGGAGTGAAATTGTCTCCACTTGCAGATGATATAATTTTATGTATAGAAAATCCTAGAATCAACCAAAAAACAGTTAGAACTAATCGACAAATTCAGTCAAGTTGCAGGATACAAAATTAACACAAGAATCTGTAGCATTTCTATACACTATCAATTGTCTACAAAAGAAACAAAACAATCCTATTTACAAGAGCATCAAAAACAATAAAATAGGAATATATTTAAACAACAAGGGGAAAGATCTCTACCCTTAAAACTACAAAACATTGATAAAAGAAATCAAAGAAGATACAAATGGAAAGGCATCTTGTGTTCATGAATTGGAAGAATACTGTTAAAATGTCCTTACTACCCAAAGCCGTCTATAGATTCAATGCAATCCTTATCAAGATTCCAATGATACTTTTTCAGAAGCAGAAAATTCATATGGAATCACAATCGACCCTGAACAGCCAAAGCAATCCCGAGAAAGAACAAAGCAGGAGGCATAACACTTTCTGATTTCAATCTATATTATAAAGCTATGGTAATCAAAACAGTATGATATTGGCATGAAAACAGACAGGTAGACCAATCAAAGGAATAGAATAGAGAGCCCTGAAAGAAATCCATGCACATACAGTCAACTAATATTTGACAAGGGAGCCAAGAATACTCAATGGAGAAAAGGTAGTCTCTTCAATAAACGGTGCTGGGAAAATTGGATATTCACATGCAAAAGAATGAAACTAGACTCCTATCTTACACCACTCACAAAAATTAATTCAATGGGTTAAAGATGTAAATGCAAGACCTGAAACCATAACACTCTTAGAAGAGAACATAGGAAAAAAAGTTTCTTGACATTGGTCTTCACAATGATGTTTTGAATATGGACACCAAAAGCACAAATAACAAAATCAAAAACAAACAAGTACTACTACGTGAAACTAAAAAAGTTTCTGCAAAGCAAAATAAACAATCAACAAAGTGAAAAACCAGCCTATGAAATGGAAAAAAATATTTGCAAATCTTATATCTGATAAAGGTTTAATATACAAAATGTATAAAGAATTCATGTATGATAGCAAAACAACAACAACAACAACAAAACAACAACAACAAAAAAACAAAATCAATCAATCAAATTTTAAAAAATGGCACAGGATCTGAATAGAACAGACATTTTTCTGTGGCCAACAGGTAAAAAGGTGCTCAGCATCACTAATCATAGGGAAATGCAACTCGAAACCACAATGAGATGTCACCTCATACTTGTTAGAATGGCTATTATGAAAAAGACAAAAAATAAGTTATAGCAAGGATATGGAGAAAAAGGAACCCTTGGGCATTGTTGGTAGGAATCTAAATTGGTACAGCCACCATGGAAAACAGTATGAGGGTTCCACAAAAAATTAAAAATAGAACTATCATATGACACAATAATTTCTCTTCTAGGTAAACATCTGAAAGAAAGAAAAACACTTATCAAAGAGATATTTGCACCCCCATGTTCATAGCAGCATTATTTACAATAGCCAAGACAGGGAAACTGCCTAAGTGTCCATCAAAGGATGAATGCATAAAGAAGTTTTGGAATACACATATACATGCTCACACACACAATGGAATATTATCAAGCCATAAAAATGGAGGAAATCTTGCCATTTGCTACAACATGGAGGACCTTTAGGACATTATTAAGCTAAGTGAAATAATTCAAATAGAGAAAGACAAATGCTGGATGATCTCACTTAAATGTGTAATAATTTTAAAAAATCAGAAAAATAGATTTGTGGTTACCAGAAGCAGGTGGTAGGGAGTGGAGGGTGGGGAAACTGGATGAAGGGGGCCAAAAGGTTCAAACTCCCAGTTATAAGATAAATAAGGCCTGGGATGTGATATACACCATGATGACAATAGTTAATTCACTGAATTGCATATGTGAAAGTTGCTAAGACAGGAAATGCTAAAAGATTTCATTACAAGTAAGAAATTTTTTTTTTCTTTTTTATATCTATATGAGATGATGACTGTTAACTAAACTTATTGTGGTAATCACTTAAATTTATATAGTGTTGTATGTCAATTAAATCTCAATAAAACTGAAAAACAAACAACACAATTATTATTTTACCGTTCTAGAGGTCAGATGTCCGATATGGTCTTTTCAAGCTAAAATCAAGGTGTTGGCAGGGTTCCATCCCTTCTGGAGGCTCTAGCGGAGAATCCATTTCCATTCCATTGCCTTTTCCAGCTCCAGAGGCTGCCTGCATTCTTTGGCTCACAGCCCCTTCTTCCATCTTTAAAGTCAGCAGTGTAGCATCTTCAAATCTCAATCTGACTCTGTTTCCGTAGCCATAATCTGACTCCTCCTCTGACTCTGGCCATCTGCCCTCCTCTTATAAGGACCCTTATGTTTAGATTGGAACCACCCAAATAATCTCCCCAACACATGATCTCTAACTTAATCACATTAACAATGTCCCTTTTGCCATGCAATATGACATATGCACAGGTTTGGGGGGTTAGAATGTGAACATTGGCGGGGGCATTATTCTGCCCATCATAGTGTGCATCAGCTATTTAAAATAGTGATTTGTGGGCTGAAGAGCTACCAGTTTGAACTTTATGTGATTACTCAGTTATTACACCATGGTAACTGAAATTTGGATTGTGTTGTAGAGGCACTATTGTTAAGTAAACTGTGGTAACTGGAATTTATGTATAACTGAAACGTGCAAAGCAAGGACTGCCTGTTTTAAGTCAACTGACAGGTCAAAAAAAAATGAGAAAATGTATGTACATGGCTACAGAAAATGAGGCTAAATAGATCGTGCTTTCTCTTGGGCTGGATCTCAAGGCCACCAGAATACTGACAGCACTACAGCTTTTCTCTTCTGAAAAACAGGTGGTACAGGTGAACATGGAGAAAACTTGAGAAATAATAATAGAACTTCCCTCCTACCTCTGCCATCTTCTGCCCCCTCTAACTCCCCCTCAAAAAACATGTCTGAGTATCTCGTGCACTAATATACAACTATTGAAAGAGCAACTGTCTTTTCTAAAAATTCTGATTAGTAAACCTAAAAGAGCTCTTCTGATAGTTTAATAAGGATATAATAAACACTTCCTATGTGCACAGAGGTTGAACAAACTACAGGATAAGTAAATATGGGACACAGGTTTCTCATACCCTTAGACCAAACAGTTTAAAAACTGAACTGCTGACAGAAAGTTTCTCATAAATACATTTTATTTTAACAGCAAAGAGTCAGTTATACACCTCTGACTGAGATTATTAAAGTACAATTTTTTTAGGGTGGGTATTCTCACCATGCCACGAACTTAGAAAGAGTCAGTAAGGGGCCGATAAGAGGGTGTTTTCCTTCTCTGGCAGTACTATATTAAACTGCAATATAAATGTCTGCTCTTACAGAACAGGACACCTCTTGAAGAGGTATAGCTTGTTTTATAATACCTAAGTATTGCAAATACATTCATAGCATGAAATAAGGAGAGAAAAAGAAGAAACAGCATTTCATGAAAATCCATTCCTAGATTATATCTATATCAAGTCTTACAATTCACAATTCACAATTTATTAGCCAATGCTATTTAGAAATGCTACTTTGGTAGCCTTAAATTGACATGGGAGAAAAACCACACACAAGGCCTAACCTTGGTGGTATATATGAAATCAAATCCTTATCTGCCTATGGCTCCTGTTGGGGTGTATAACACAAGTGTCTGAATCCTGGACAGGACTGAAAATATCCCTGAGGCAGCTGTTCCATTTTCTTTATGCTCAGCCTAGACAGGTGAGGACCCAAAGTGCTAAGTGCATATTTCAAACGTGTTCTGAGCCTGCTTCCAGCCAGTCATAGATAACTCTTTGAGAGTGAGTATAATCATTAAGCTTGGTATTTTGTATCAAAAAAGATTTTTCACACTACAGAGAATAAACTCTCATGTACATTTTGAAGTTCTCACTATAAAACTACTAAGCCCATCAAGACTTGAGGATTTCTGTTCTCATGAAAAGGAAAGGGTACTCTATTCTTTCCATGTGATTGTACCTACACAAGGCTTCCCTAGGAGGACTTAATCAACTGTGTGATTACAAATCAAAGTCCTTCAGCTCTCCCCAGCTGGCACCTATTTTCACTTTCACTTTCAGTTTCACAGAAAGTTTTATGGCATTTTCCATTTCATTCTTGACAATCTGAGCTACCTAACAAAAAGAAAAAAAAATAAAAGAAGAAAAATGGTTAACAAACTCTCTGCTCAATCAAAGAATGTTCCCAAACCACCCACTGAGGTGATAAGCCAGACTGGAGCTCTTCACTTGGTGCTTAAAATGTGACTTCTGAAAAGAACCAGGCATCCCAAGCTGGTCTAAGCAGGAAGGAGCTCTGCCAGTTTCAGGTGTAATGCTCAGAGCTTTGAATCCCTTGGGTCAAGACTCCAAAGTCTCATCTAATGTCTCTTAGAAAAAAAATCCCAGTATCAGGAACATCTTTAACAACAACTATGACCCTGAGCACTCTTAACTCTTTCTCTACCCTAAGGGCCCAACATTTATATCGCCATCCTGGGGCTCAGGAAGGGTTCCAGAAATCTCATGCTACCTAGCCTGACTTACAGTGTCCTAACTTTCTATAGAATGGACACAAACACTGTAAAAATACCTGAACAACATCCTCTTCTGCCACTTCATATAAGAGTTCATCATGGAGTTGAAGGATGAAGAAGCCTCCTCTGATTGGGCAAAACATTCCTTGCAGTGTTTTCTTTGGTAACAATCCTACCCCATAAAAAAGGAGCAAAACCGATAAGCATGTCACTCTGCCATAGGAGAATATTTTTTCAGAGATCTTGAGAAACTCTAGGAAATTTTAATTAAGACATTAAAACACATAAGATTTAGAACTTGCTGGCTGCTACCTCGCCTACTTAGCAAGTAAACTAAATCTCTACCAATTTCCTCCCAGAAAGGAGGAGTCTAAAAAAGAAGCCAGTAAATGGAGTTTGAAGACCTCTGCTCCAAAATCTAGTCTAACTTACCTCTAATGAACAACCAACATCTCTTTTCATGGAGTCCCCACTACCATCTTTTCTGAGAAATAGCACCAGAATAGAATGAGGACTTATTCCTGCTCCGAGAAAGTGAATTGGTATTGTCATTAGGCGGTATTTTATAAAAAGGACAGTTCCTGATATCTTTTTATTGCCATAAGTGTCACTGGTAGAACTGGAGCTTCCCCAATTGGACTGCACACTCTAGACAAGTAATTCTAAACCTAAGGTCCAAATGTATATTTCAGAGAGCGTGAATCCTTCGAAGTTAAATGTACAAGTCTACACTCTGTTCATTTTTCTGTGGAGATGATCTATACCTTCCAGTAGATTCTCAAAAAACCCCATTATTCCAATAATGATTAAAAATCACTTTACTAGACTTAGTTACTATTTCCTAATTAGTTGGGCCTAGTGGTACAGATTATGCCCTTCTAATCACTAAAATAAGGTTCAACATTAATATCTTTAGAGTACCTGCCTTTAATTGTTTGTCCATCTCACAGCAGTTCTTTCTGCCATCTAAATTTCCTAGGTATCCAACAGGATAGCACAAATACCTTACCATCTCCCTCAATACCTGGTGCTTCCTTCAGAGTTCTGCAGCCTAAGTTTTCTCAGCCCAAGTTTTCTCAGAGGTGGCTCTCATAGGGTAAGAGAACAAAAGCATATGAGGCCATGGCAAGCTGCTTCCACACCAGGGCTGCAAAGGCTGTGCATCTATTTGCCAGTCTGGCTGACAATCACATATATATGTGTATATACATGTTTGTCATGTGTGCGCACACACACACTCCCACACACAAAATGTTGAATTATTGGCCTTAGAAATTTTTAGAGAGATTGAAGACAATAAAATTAACAGTCCCCATTTGATGGGCAAATGGGTTTTAATATCTATGTATTTTTGTATATAACTGAACATATTTAAATCTATGTAACTGGCTGTATTATTCCCTATAATCTATATGTATGTCTCTTTTAGCAAATTCCATCTTCAACAGCTGATCTCTACCTTTTCTACCCCATCTCAAGCAGTTTATTCTTCCCCTTTATGCTCCAAACCTTCTTAACTTCTTCCCAGGAAAATTTAAAACATGCTATTTAAAGCAGAAGTATGGCCATGGGACAAAGAAAAGGGAAAGTTCTACGTACTTGTTAGAAAAAGAAATAATTTATCCAAGGAATAAGGAGAGACTGTAAGAAAAATATTTTTAAAATAAGAGCAAGAAAAGATGACGATATTGGCAAAGAAATGTACGTGATAAGGAGGTCAACTCAGGGTATATTCCCAGACTTCAGAGAACAAGAAAAGTCATGAACAGTAAAATCAACATGTTCTTAAAGTTGAGGTTTGAGGACCATAGGGAATCTCTGAGACCCTTTCAAAGCATCTGTAAAATCTAATTATTTTCATAGTAACACAGAGACTATTTTCCTTTTTTAGTCTCATTCTCTCCTAAGTGTACAGCACGGTGACCAACTTTCCTGGTTTTAGCACTGAAAGTTCACATCCTAGAAAACCCACCCATGCCCCATAAACTGGGACATTTATCACCCTAGGCTATATGTACAAAGGGTTTTCCAGAGATTACAGAACAGGTTATGTTGCAACAAATTGAATGCAGAAATAGATAAATGAATCCAACTATGTCTTCTCTTAAGCCAGACATTAAAGGGATTTGCACAAATATAAAATAAAGCCACTCATCGTTTTTATTTTGTCCTAAAAATGTAGTTATTTTTATAAAAATGTTATTATGTTAACATATGGTGAGTTTATTATTGTTATTTTAAAATGTTAATAAACATTTTTAAATTCCATGTTTTCAAATTTCCATGTTATATGGTAAATACTAGTAGACATAACCCACGTAAACAAAAGCTCTTTAGGATCTTAATAATTCTAAGAGTGTAAAGACATCATGAGACCAAAATGCTGGAGAACTGCTGAGCTATATATAAAATACTTCCCCTTTTCTTTTCTGATGCAATCTCATAGTAAGGGCCTCATTTATGTACAAACCTGCTCTGTCACTTTGGAGCATACTCTCCCGATGACCATGGGATTTGAAGGCTGAGTGGAAGGTCTCTAATTGCTTCTGAATGTTAACTGTGGCTAGTTTGACAATATCGGCCGCTGAACCTTGGACTGTTGTGTTGATAGCCTGACGCTCAGCCTATGAAAAACAGTAACAATAACAGGTGCTCCATCAGATACGCAACATAGTTTCATACCCGCTTTTACCATCCACAGATCGGTGTTCACATCTGCGACCAGACTGGAAATCTGGACCGAGATGTGATCCAGGATATCACTATTAAGCCACATCCTAAGAATAACAATTAGAATGATCCAGGGCTTTAGATTCTGGGCTATGATCCACATGAGAGTAGACTAAACTGGTCACATTGCTTCAGTTTATGGGGGAGGTAGATAAAGGTAAAGGGGGTCAAATATATGGTAACAGAAGGAAATTTAACTTCAGGTAGTCAACACACAATGCAATATAATATGATGTATTATTGAATTGTAAAACTTCAGGTGGTCAACACACAATGCAATTTAATATGATGTATTATTGAACTGTACACTTGAAACTTATATAATTTTTTTAACTGATGTCACCCCAATAAATTTAAAAAAAAAGAAAGAAAGATATCTTCAACACTCAGGAACCAAAAACTGCATTACACTTAAAATATATTTAGTAGCTCAAAATTATTTTACTTCATAAACATATATCATCAATATTCTAGCTGTTATAAAACTTCATTCTAAAGTAACTATTTCTCAAAATACAACTCTTCTTAATTCTACATAGATACAAGTCTAATATCCTTCTTTATGATATGGGTTGGAATGTTCCAAGTACATCCCTCATATCGGTGACTTCTTGGTCCTATGTAGAGTTTGGCCCCAGCAAGTCTGAAGCCCTCTGGTATGAATCAGAGGTTTTTATGGGCTACTGGGGCTAATCATTAGCTGCTAGCAAAATGTAGATCCTAGATCTCTAGTATTAAATTAGAACTTCACTGAAACTTGCTGCCATGAGCTTCTTGGCAGTAGGAATGGAATCTGGGTTAATATCCAAAGTGTAACCTATCCATGAATATCACTCCTATTATCCCAAAAAGTCTCAGAAAATGGGAAGGGTCTCCTCACTGGAGAGATCTATGTAACTTGAGAGGTGTTCTCTAGTTCTCTTTCACCTAAGCTATACCTAACTCCTACTGTGTTAAATACCTGTTAGACAGACTTTTTAAAAAGTTAACTATTGTTTTGTCAGATGCTGATGAATCCATTCTATATTCATTCAGTTGTCATTGTTTAAAGAGTAACTAAATTTCACAATTCTACTGTCTCTTCTCCAAACTTTGTATAATGGATTATGTTATTGTTGTTATTACTTGCTGCCTTTCTCTGTGAAGTTAGGTAACCCCACCCATTGCCATGTGCTTTGAAGTGTTTTCCACTCTAAAAGGATGGCCTTGACTTATTTTTGCTAATGAAATGTGAGTGAAACTAACATACAGCACATGTAATAAGTTTTAAAAACTATCCAACATTATCACAAAAAAAGGACTATCCCAGATGGGACTTTTCCTTCATTCTGAATTTCAAAATGAGGAAAATATGGAGCAGAGCCACATTCAGCTGAGAGCCAAACTGTAACATGAATTAAAAATAAAGCTTCTTACTATAAGCCACTGAAATTTGGGAGTTATTTTTACTGATATAAGCAAGCAAAAATATGACTAAAATATATACTTCACTCGTGATATTATATTTCCCTGATTCCCCTACAAAATAAAAAAACTTGGCAGTGTTGGCTTTGTGTCTTACATTCTCAGTCCCTTCTTGACCAGGGCTTTTTCATGTAAATAAAAATACAGGTTTCTGGTAATGGGAGATTAGGTCATTAGAACCAACCCTCCCACTGATAACAACTGGAAAAGCTGAACAGAAAATATCTCTTTGAGTGAATCAGACAGTTATAAAGAAAGTGAAGAATTACAGACCCCAGAGAGCTAGGAGAAAAAGGAAATCAAAGAGGTGATATTGGCATTGGAGGCCATCATTTCTTCCAGGGAAATCAATAGATTCCAGAAGAGATGGATGAGGGGCTAAGAAGCCAAGCAGAGCTTGATGATCCCAAGGGGTCTGGGAACAAACATTTAGGTTCAGGGCCCAACAGGGAGAAAGAGGTCTGCTAAATCATCAAATTGCAACACCAAAACTAACACTCTGGGAAACACAATAAACTAAAAATAGTCTGGTCCAAACACCATTCAAATCATCTCTATCCCTGAAGCTGGATCAAAGTAACCTTATATTGTTGGTCATTCTAGTCTCCTGCCAAAAGCAGATGTAAATCCTCTAAATAAAAGTAATATCATGATACGGACTTCAAATTACATCCATACTCTTTCATATACAATGTTTGAAATGATAAAATATTAACAGGACAATCAGAAGTTGAGACAATATAACTGTTTATGTAGAAAACTTTTTTTAAAAAAGTTACAAAAATAGACTATAGGGATACAAGTATGAGACTTATTACACTATAAAATAATCATGTTTAATATATTCAAGAAAATAAAAGACAAAATTGAATATTTCAGCAGAGAACAAAATACCTGTAAAATAACAAAATAAAAACTCTAGAACTGAAAAAAAAAACAGAACTGAAAGCACTTAAATAGTGCTTTCTCTATAATTTAGTGTGTGTGTGCCGGGGGAAAATATTGAGTGGGAAGGAGTATAAAGAAGCCTTTTGGGATGCTGGAAAAGTTCTATATCATTTAGAACTTAAAAGCTCAAATTTGTGTTCAACAGCAAACTGAAGAGAAAATCCATAAATTGAAATATGATAAGAAAATATCCAGAATTAAGCATGTTGAAATATAAAAATGGAAAATGCCAGAGGATATGAAACATGAGGAAGTTTTTAAAAGTTTAATAATTTATAACAGGAGTCCCAGAGATGATAGAATGAGATGAAGCAATAACTGAAGTAGAAACGGCTAAGAATTTTCCAAAGTTAACAAAAAATATCAAGCCACAGAGTCAAGAAATCCTAAAATCCTCAAAGAAAGATCAATTAAACACCCACATCCACACGGAGACACATAAGTTAAAAACACATACACAATTAGGCACTTCACGGAAAATCTGCTGGAAATCCATCAGAAAAATACTGTATTGAAAGCAATTTAGAGAAAAAAAAGGCAGATTATATTCGAAGAAGAAACAGTTAGACCAGGGGTGGGCGAACTACAGCTTGCAGGCCAAATCTGGCCCATCTCTTGTTTCTGTATATAAAGTTTTATTGGAACACAACCATACTCATTTATGTATTGTCTATGACTGTGTTTGCACTACAGCAGCAGAGCTGGGTAGTTGTGACAGAGACTCTATGGCCATAAGTAAATATATGGAGAAAATTACCTTCTCTGACACAGGCACATAAAAAACTAAAGGAAAGTTCTACTGATTAGTAAATTGTTTAAAATTTCCCTCTGAGATCCGAAAAGAGGCAAAGACGTTCGCTATCGCTACTTCTATTCAACAATGTTCTAGCTAGTAAGCCAAGTAAAAGTAATAAGAGAAATAAGGTTTGGAAAGCCAATTATAAAATTACGTTTCTTGCAGACGATAACTATGTGGATAGAATATGTAAAAGTACTTACAGATAAATTATTGAAATTAGTAATATTTATAAGGTTTGTAGACAAAAGAACAACAATAAAAACAGTTATATTTCTATGTACCAGCAGCAAAGGGTTAGAAAATGTAAAAAAGGAAAAGAATTTAAAAAGATACCATTTGCAATAGCATCAAAACTTTTCAAATTTTTGAAAAGCTATAAATATAATAAAAAATATGTAAGATCTCTTCCACTAAACTACACAGTATTATTGAGAATATTCAACAAAATCTAAATACCTAAATGGGCAAATGTATAATGTTCATGGATTATAAACTCAAATTTATAAATATGCTCATTAATCTCATCTTGATCTATGAACTCAAAGCAATTACAATAAATTTTTAAAAAATCCAAATAGGATTTTGTGTTTGTGTAGAAATTCACAAGCAGCTTCTATAATTTATATAGAAATGCCAAGAACCTAGAACAGGCAAACGTTCTTGAAAAACAAAACAAAACAAACAAAAAAAAAAACAAGGTAAGAAAACGTACTTTGCCATTTATCAAGACCTCTTACAAAGCTGCAATAACTAAGGCAGTGTGGCACTGTCCAAAAATGAGCACATACAACAGACGAAAATAACATGTCCAAAAATAGACATATCCATATTATTTAATTTATGGCAAAGTCATCACTGCAGAGCAGTGTTGCGGAAGCTCAATCTTTTCAATAGTTTGGGACAAATGTATATCCATAGGGGTAAGGGACTTTAACCCTCGATCTCCCATAATACAGGAAAATCAATTTTTAGTTGATTGTAGATATAAATGTAAAAGGCAAAACAAAAAATTTCTGGAGAATATTTTCTTGATATTGGGGTAGAGAAAGCTTTCTTAAGCAGATCAAAGAAAGCACTACAATAATATAAAAGACTGATAAATACACATAAGCAAAGGGCTTATATTTGGAAAATATAAAGGACTTCATAAATCAAATTAAAGGACAGACAACTCAAAAAATAAATAAATAAATAAACATGAGACTTAAACAGACCCTTCACAAAAGAAGATACCCAGATGGTCAATAAACACTTTAAAAAGGAGATCAACATCACTAGTCATCAAGAAAAACCAAATTAAAAAAGCAAAAAGAAAAAGAAAAAGCACGAGGTACCATTACACTGTTACCAGAATGGCTAAAATTAAAAAGATCATGATATCAAGAATATAGGTACAATATACATAGTTGATGGCACCGTAACTTGGGACACTCTTACAAAACTGTTATGTAGTATACACTAAAGGTAAAAATATGCTTACTCTATGGTTCAGAAATTCCACTCTAAGGAAATGGAATCGGATGCATATTTTCACCAAAAGACATATACAAGAATGTTCATAATAGCTTCATTTAATGATAGCCAAAACACGGAAATAACCAAATGTCTGCTGACATTAGAATTAATAAAGACATATAGTATGATTGTATTTAAGTAAAATTCAAGTTCACACAAAATTAACCTATAGTTTTATGTGTGTGTACAGAGGAGACAGGATTGACTTGGAGGGAGCATAAAGATGCCTTCCAGGATGCTGGAAAAGTTCTATAATTGATTGTGATGGTAGTTATGTGGATATGTACATATATAAAACTTCAAGCTTTACACTTATGATTTGTGCTCTTTACTGCAAGTATGTTATTTCTCAATAAAAATTTAAAGAATAAACAAAATTAATACCCTCTCCTCATCTAAAATTACCAGTAAGAGAATAAAACGGCCAGAGTGTGGGAGAGAATATTATCCACACATATAATCAATAATAGGCTCCTACAAATTAATAAGAAAAAAGATAGACAATTCAACAACAACAACAACAAAATGAACAAGAAAACTTGAATAGGCACTTTCCCAAGAAAAATATAACTAAATTGTTAAGTTCCTTTGCCTCAGTAGTAGTCACCAAAATAAATGCAAATTAAAACTACAAGATACTATTTTACACCCACCAGCATAGCTAAAATTATACTAATAATAGCAAATGTTGGTAATAAGAACTTGCATACATTTCTGATGGAAAGACAGATCGCTACAACCACCAAGTTGAAAAATAATTTGGCTTTTTCTACTAAAGCTGAAGATAAGCAGCAATTCTATGAGTAGGCCTTTACCAAACATAAATGGAAACATATGTGCACCAAGAACCTTGGAAATGAATGTTTAAATCAGCAATATCCACAGTAGTTCTAAACTGGAAACCCATATGCCCATCAACAGAAAAAAGTGCATAAACTGTGGTATATCCATATAATAGGGTACTATACAGCTACCCCCACATGAAACATGAGTGACTTGCCTACGTAATGTTGAAAGAAGCTAGACACAGGAGAATACACATATATAATGTATGTATAAGTCAATAATACATAAAACAAAACTATAATGTTAGAAGTTATCATAGTGGTTATTTCTGGGAAGGGGTGGGTATTAGAAGGAGGGAGGCATGAGGAGGGCTTCTAGGGTGTTGACAATATTCTATTTCTTGAATTGGGTAAAGGTTACAAAAGTGTAGCCCTGTGATATTCTACTGAGATTATATTTGTTTTCCGTACGTTTTCTATGTAAGTTTTTCAATACAGTAAAAATTAAACAGAAAGTAAAACCAAACCGAACCAAACCAAACCAAAAAATATATCTGGCTATATTTACTTTATTCCTAATCCAGAGGGTTGGACATTGTTTTTCTCAGCAACTATATAATGAATCAGTTAAATCTTCAACTCCTAAAATTGGGCATCAAAAGTCTTATTCTCGCATCTTTAGCTACAGAAATATTAGGTTTCAAAAACTTATATTGTTCATTTACATTAATATCTCTACCTTCCATTTTTCCTCATGTAAAGCCCAAAAAACATAATTCCTGTTAGAACAGATCCAAATTTCTCATCCTTACATTATAAGCCTCTTACTATCTGGCTCCAACTGACAAGCAGAAAATTATCTACCCCTAAGTGACAACTCAAACTGTCCATTCCTACCAGATTGCCTTCTAACCTATCCTCACTCAAATTCTTAGTCACGTGTAATTGTCTTTTTCTCATGCCCAATAATCTAAATTTTAAATCATCTTTAAGAATCTGTTCAAGTTCTATCTCCTCCTTGACACCTAAATAATTGAGTATACCTGTTATTTTTATATAGTTTTAATTTGCTCTATCTCTTCTAATAATTTTAAAACTTGTTTTTCTAGTGCATCAACTACACTGCCTAGTTCACTTAAGAGATGGTAAAAGCCTGATAAACATCTGGTGTCTGTATGTGGATAAATGGGAGGCCTGAGAGTGAAGAGAAACAAAAGACAATTATTCCTCCACAGTCCCTAAGAGCATTAGCACTCTGACGGCTTCTAGCTCCAGACAGCATTTGGAAGTTTGGAGGCTGAGTATTTTCATTACATGTAATATGTAGTGGACACTAACGTGCAAAAGTATGGGAGAAGGGCAAAATACAACCAGTTAAAATAGGAAGATCTGGACTATAATAGAAACTCAAATGCTCAGATATATAAAATATTTTTAGAAATTCCAATTATTTCAGGAAGAGATTTTAATAATAATTTGAGCAAATACCATCAATAAGTCTTTAAATTGGTGTTAAAAATAGCCTTCTTCAATATTTCAGGTATCAACCTATGATGAGCGCTTTTAAAATAAACAAACAAGTAGAATGAGTCAAAAAAATTCACAATTTAATAATTGGCTAATCTCTGAAGACATTTGCAATCTGGTGTGATGACAAATTCGGATATGCTTTCTGAACCACAGAACAATTAGCAAATGTAAGAATTAAGTTTATAACTTGTTACCAAAGTTAATAAATAATTGGCTTACTGAAACAGAACATCTTTAATTGAAGTATTATTGAGTGAACTCATATTTACATTAGTCTCCCAAAGACTGTGTTCAGTGAATACTGGCAAGAATCCTTAATGAAACAGAAGATACACTTAATACACTAGTGATCCCTGTAAGGCACAAGAGCAGCATTTAGACTTTGTTGAAAAGTATATATCATTGAAATTTTAAGTGAAAAATCCAGAGAAATTTCAACATACGTGAGCTTTATGATAAGGGTTGTTGTCTTTAATTCCTGGTAAATATCTACGCCTTCCCAAAATGGTCTGAACAAACCCATCTCTTTTACAATTCTTCACTGTCTCTTTCATGAAGTGATTAATCCCTACAAAGAAAAAAAATAATAATTATACCCAAAGTCCATTCTTACTCTCATTCAATAGTTTCAATAATAGTGATATATACCAAGACTCCACTAATACCACACCAAAATTTGCATATAAACTTTCATTCACTATCTTGTAGACTCAGAAAGTTAGAAATAAAAGGGACTTTAGAAATGACATAATCTCTTTGTTTTTTATACCACCACCACCAACAACGAAAAATAAAAATATGAAACTAAACTCCAGAACGAACTAGGTAGCTTCACTCTAGGATCTTAAGAGTATCCCATGCTACTTTTCACAGGTTTCTGTTCTTCAATCATGTTAATCCTCTTTTACTCTTTGTTCTTATTTCTAGTCTTAAAACATTCTAATAGCTCCTTGTTATCATCTTAGCTTTGATCCAAATAGGACCTAACTGAAATTAATGCATGAGTTATAATATTTCATTAGGGCCATATACAACCCACTTTTAAAAATTCAAAAAAGACTATGTATAGTATAATATTCAAACATATTTCATATAGCTCCAGTATGAATTCCCTGCTCCAAGTGAGCCAACCTCTTCATTGCTCATTTCTGTCTCATGAGCTAGAAAGGTCCTTTCTCTATATTCTTTAAAGCACGATCAATTATAGAGACTATGCTGACTTATCTTTATTCATATTTGTAATCTCTGCTTTCTCATAGCTCTGTTCATCCTAAATAATAAACACTAATGTCTCTAATTGAAACTCTTCATTTGAGGATTTGTTGTGGGGCTGGCACAGAAAAGGCATTTGAGGAGATTGTGAGTAAAAAGAAGAGGAGAAAACCCTGCCAAGTGAAGCTGTTGGTGATATTTTACTATTAGCATGAAAACTCAGAAAGCGATCAGGCTCTTATCTTTTTCTCTTTAAGAATTACTGTGATATTGTTGAGTGAAGAGCAAGGAAAAAAATAAAATTTAAGAGCTCTATAGATGCTCTTACTTGAATCTTCAGGAAGCCTTCCAATATTAAGAGATTGCAAGAACTACTTTTAAAACAATCAACTTTAAGATACAATTTACATACAATAAAAGGTACCGACTTCAGGTGAACAGTTTGATGCATTTTAACAAATGTATACACCCCTATAACAACCACTAAAAGATATAAAACATTTCATCACCTTTACAGTCAGATCTCCATTATCAGCCTCAAACACTCGTTGATGTACTTTATGACACTATATCTTAGTTTTTTGTCATTGAAATTCATAAGAATTGAATTATACTATATGTTCTCATTTTTGTCTGCCTTCTTTTGCTAAGTAGTACTGCACTACAAAGATATATCACAATCTGTTTATCCATAATCCTATTGATAGACATTTAGGCGTTCCCGACCTTGAGCTGTTATGAATAAACTTACTCTAAAATTCACGTACAAATCTTTCTTTGGACATATGTTTT
The DNA here is from genome assembly GCF_000325575.1 of Pteropus alecto. Classification (NCBI taxonomy): domain Eukaryota; kingdom Metazoa; phylum Chordata; class Mammalia; order Chiroptera; family Pteropodidae; genus Pteropus; species Pteropus alecto. The sequence goes on from NW_006431048.1 coordinate 1,615,956, forward strand.
CATTTTTCTTAGACAAATACTCAACAGTAAAACTGCAGAATCAAATGCTTAAGTGTATGTTTAACTATATATGAAAGAGCCATACTGTTTTCCAAAGTAGTTGTACCATTTTACATCTCTACCAGGAATGTAAAAAAGATACAATGTTTTTAATTTTATCCAGTGTTTTTGTAATGGTATCTCTTTGTGGTTTTAATTTGTTCTTTCCTGATGACTAATGATGATAACATTTGATGTGGTCATTCAGATATCTTCTTTTGTGAAATGTCTGCTCAAATCTTTGACCTTTATGTTATTGGACTGTTTGCCTTCTTAGCAGTGAGATGTAAGAGTTCTTTACATATTCTGGATGCAACTCCTTTGTTAGATAATAGGAACTGCAAATATTTTCTCTCAGTCTGTGGCTTGCCTTTACATTTTCTTAATTATTTTTATTAATGTTTTTTATTAATGTTTATCTTTTATGATTCAATGTTATTATCACCTAAGAAATCTTTGCCTACCTCAGTGTCTCAAAGCTTTTCTCTCTTGTTTCTTCTGGAAGATTTAGAGTTTTAGCTTTTACTCTTAAGTCTATACTCCATATCAAGTTAATTTTTGAACACAGTGTGAAATAAAGTTGAAGTTCACTTTTTCCCCTACTAGTATCTAGTTCTTCTAACACCAACTGTTGACAAGACCACTCTTCTTCCATTGAATTACCATGACAACTCTTAAAAATCAATTTACCATACATGTATAGGTCTATTTCCGGACCCTTTATTGTGACCCATTGTTCTCTATGTCTATCCTTATGCCTGTCTTGATAATTGTAATTTTATAACCAGGGAGTGTAAGTACTCCACACTGTATTATTCGCCCCAAAATTATTCTAGTTACTCTAGTCCCTTTGAATTTCTATATAAATTTCCAGTCAACTTGTCTAATTCCAACCAAGAGACTAATGGAATTTTGACTGATATTGCACTGAATCTATACAACAATTTACAAAGAACTGTCATCATAACAATATTATGCCTTCTAATAAATTAACATGGTAAACCTTCCATTTATTTAAGTATTTTTCAATTTCTCTCAGGATTGCTCTGGAGTTTTCAGTGATGTCTTACACATACTCTGTTAAATTTTGCCTAAGTATTTTGTGTATTTTGATGTTATTGTAAATAGTTTTATTTTCACTTCATACACTAATTATTTGTTGCTAGTATATAGAACTACAAGTGATTTTTACAAATTGATCTTGTATGGCGGGACCTTGCTAAATTGACTTATTTGTTCTAGTAGTTGTTTTTGTAAAATTCATATGATTTTCAATGTACAAGATCATGTCATGTGTGAATAAAGTTTTCTTTTTGAGGATTGGGGATAGGGTTGATTACAAAGGGGCATAAAAGAACTTTTTGGAGTGATCGGGTGATGGTTCCATATCTTGGCTGTGGTATAGATTATATGACTGTGTGCATTTGTCAAAATTCATAGAACTATACACCTAAAAAGGGTGAATTTTATTCTATAGAAATTATAACTCAATAAACTGCCAAAAGAAAAGATAATTTGTATCAATGATAAACTAAAACAGCATTTGTTCTCTTACAGCTTCTGGTACATTTAATCAATGATTTACTGTTTCAAATTAAAGCTACCTAAACCTAAAGCACTGGACAATTTCAAGATTTTATAAGATATTCACAATGACACAGTAGCACATAAATTAACCACACTTTGCTATTCCATTTGATCTCTACTTTTATGAAAAAAGTATATCTTATGAAATAATCATAATAAGGTCAATGTTATTTAATTAGCAATGGTTGATGAAAACATCTGATTAATGGAAATGTTAATAGAAATATATGTAATGCCTTTTTAAAAAAATTAATAATATGGAAAGATAGTTGAGAAGAATCATACCTAGAAGATAATTAACACTCAAGGCTTTACCTGTGTATCTAGATTTGAAGGAGTCAATGTAGCAAGCAGCATCATTTTCTTTAATGCCCATCTGCTCTCCCAAAGACTTAGCTCCCATTCCATAAATGATTCCATAGCAAATCTGAAAGGGAGTATTCACACTCAGTAAGTAAATTAAAGGTTATAACTATACATAAAATGTAAATGTAAAAAGTTCATTAGGACTGAAATTCAGTAAGCTTTTTATTTCAACCTGGGGATGGGGGTGCCCATCCCCTGCCGTACCTGACCCTGTGGGAACTGCCAAGAAGGTCACCAGGCCAATCTGAGGGGTAGGGGTGGATCCTGGCACCGTAAGGAGCCGCAGGTCCCAAGTGGAGACGCTCGGGCCCTCCCTCCAAGTCCCAGTCTGAGAGGGGAGACCTGCCCGCTCCAACCTCGGGAGGCCCTCTGGGGAGTCAAAGAAATTATTAGAACTACTTTTGGTGGATTAGAGCTATAAAAGTTGATATCCAATGAATATCTTTTATGCCTTTTAGCAATATTTTTGGATAGGGAGAGGAGAGAGGAAGGAAAAGAAGGATGGAATATGAATGAATATGAATATTTGTTTTAAGAGAATAAATCTAATGATTTAAAAGGGAAGATTTATTTCTGACTCTTTTTCATTCATCCAGCAGTCTTCAGAGCAGCTTTATATTCCTGACAATACCTCATTAACTTCTGCTTAAAGAAATGCCTAGGAGTCAGGAAAGAGAAAAGTATTATAAACATCCCTCTCCTCATTCTTAGACAGCACTAAAAGAGCTTCATGGCTTGATAAAAGGAAAGACTTAATGGAATATATATCTTCTTCACTTCACAGCCACCTGAAATCTTACAACTGCAGAATTTATTTGAATTAAACACAAACTCATGAGGAGATTTTGGGTGTCATGAAGGAAAATAGTCTAAATAGGTCAATAAAGAAACCCTGATTTTAAAATAAGTCTTGCTTGGGTTTGAATCCTAGTTCCAGCATTTACAAGATGCATTGTCTTGCACAAGCTACCTTGATTTCTTCATTCATAAAATAAAGATAGTAATATTTAATGAGACTGTTAGGATTAAACGAGTTATTGGTTAAGTGCTTAGGAAACTCCATGACACAAAGCAAGCCCTACATAAATATTTTTAAATACAATTTTAAAAGAACAAAAAAATGATTATCAAAATTCCAAAATACTTTCAATGTGATGACAGAGCTAGAGGTATTTTGTTTTTTCCTTTTTTTAAATACATTGAGAGCGATTTTTTTCCCTCTTTTTTTCTTTTCTTTTGGTCTTTTTATGCTTTATTTTGTTGTAATACCATATATTTTTTTAATTCAGACATTACTTAGTGCTAGCGGAGATCTCAGTAAGACTTGGGATTAGATGATTCAGTGCATGGTGATTTAGGAGGAAAAAAATGGGATAACATAAACACTATTAAATCATGCAAGAAATTATTAAATAGAGGCCGCTATCATCAATGGATAAATGTTTAGGTTACAGAGTCAGAATTTCTAAGTTTTGTCATTTGGAACTTATCCTGGCTCCATCACTTATAGCTATATGACCTTAAGCAAATTACTTTCTGTGCTTCAATTTCCTCTTATATAAAATGAAGATAATAATAATACCTATTTCATAGGTTTATTATGAGGATTACATATTGGAATAGTAGCTGTTTTACCTAGGGTTTGATTCTTGCTAAATGCAGGATTCCAGAGGAGATTACACAGAAAGAGAAGACAAAGCTGACTTCTTACAGCATGGAAGAAACAAGTGCTGGTGCTAAACAGACAGTGGTGAAAAGTATTTTATGCCTAATACAGCTTACAGATTACAGCTGCGAATAACTAGAAGTAAATATAAAACTAGTAAAGCAGGATCTTAGAATTGGGAGTGGTGTGCCTTTACCTCAGCCAACAATCCTGCTTTCTTGAAAATGGCATCAGATTTCCCATAGGCCATAAAGTAAGGAACTATCAGTGTTAATTCAGGCCTGGAAATGGTGTAAACGTGGCCTTCAACATGCTCTGTGCCAGACAGTCATCCAGGAGTAGAAACTAATAATGACTCACTTGAAAGGTCCAAGGGCAGTATGAAGTTTCATAAGTGAATTAGCTAACCAATGGCCTCAAACTAAAATGCTATCAATTACTAATTATAATCCACAGCCCAGCAATATTTATTTTCAACAAACATTTAGAAAGTACCTTTTTATAAAAAGCACTGTGGCTCAACGCTGTATGAAAATGGAAAGATGAAAATATGGATGCTCACAGACTAGAGATTTAAAAAATACACACACACATACACACACACACACACAATTAACAACTACCACTACCACAATATCTACTACTAATGCATATGGCATTTCTAACACTAAATTGCCTCAGACTGTGTATCTGATTCTTTCTACTGACTCTATGAAAGATAGTATAATGAATACCATGAAACAGTTCAGATGAATGTGGTTTGAAAGATCCAAAGATGAAAAAAATCATTCCTCAACTACAAATAATTGAGACAATTTTTCCATTTTTTTGAATCATTAAAATTCTCCTCATTTATGTTAAGCATGTTCACGAAGATCACCTGCTTTGCTTGTTGCCTCAGGTCATCCCCAACAGACTTTGGCTCGATCATCTTCCATTCAGCTGCAATACTCCTGAAAACATCAGCTCCAGTGTTTAATACTTGAATGAGACGTTGATCATAGGATAAATGAGCCAAGATCCTCAATTCAAGTTGAGAGTAATCAGCAGCTAATATTAAACCACCTGAAGCAGAAATAATTTTAGAAAACCTGATACAAGAAAAAAATCCAAGTTTTATGTAATTGAGCAGGATGACGAAAATTTAGTTATGAGATCATGTGTCCAAAAGTTAAAATCTTGCCCTTAAAATGATGCAATTCAGTTCTGTAACTTAGATGACTTTATTTTCATTTAGCTTTCAAATATATGTAATATGTGTAAAGCCACCGCTGACCTCTGCTCCTTAACCACTAAGGCAGTGCTTTCCTCAGTGTTCCCACAGCACCTGACACAATCTGAAATGATGGTTCTTTCATGCCTCTCCAACATAGCACTGAACCATTAGGTATGGGAAACTTAATTGTCCTTTGCAGTTTATAGAAAACCTTGAGAGTTCCTGGCACATAGTAGGCTCTGAAATGGTTGTTCAATGAATGAATGAAAGAAGAAACTGGTTTCCAATCTTTAAGTGGGCTGGAGAGAAGCATGTGATCTACTTTGATAAAAACAAAGATATTCAATGAAAAAAAATCAAGTGGTTGATATGTGAAGAAGAGTTATTTAAGAGGATTCAGATAATTTACCTGTGGATTAGATATGCATGGCAAAAACAAAATTAAAAAATAATAAAAGTGGAGTCAAAGAAAAAGTAGGCAAAATATTTGCAACTGATATTACAGAGAACTCATTGCTATATTATAAAAAAAGAGGTGCTACAAATCAAGACCAAGGCAAAACATAAACAAGGAGTTCATGAAAATAATTAAAACAAAAGAACCTTAAACATATTAAAGAAAGCTCAACTTCATTCATAGTAAAAGAAATGCAAATTAAATATACAGCAAGAAACAATTTTTCTCTTCTTATATCGCAAAAATCCAGAAGTTGAACAGCACAGTTTGGCAAGGCTGAGAAAGAACACTCATATGTTATTAAGAAGTAAATGGTAACTGTCCCCCATTAGACGGCAATTTGACAATACCTATCAAACAGGTTTTTACTCTGAGACTCAACAAACAAGGCCACAGATTACTGCACAGATTATCCACACACAGATTAAACAGGTTTATGTACAAATTTCTTTACTGACAATCACAAATCTCCAGCATAAAAATATTAAATGAAATAAGTAAGGCATGCAATTGTGTACATGGAATGCTTATCTTTGTGTAAGAATAGGGGAAGAAAATATTACTTATTCATATTTGCTTATATCTACATAAAATACTGAAAGGATATATAAGAAACATATGTAGTTATAAGAATTGTAGGTAATAGCATAGCTAAGACAGGGGAAAAAGCAAAGCTTATCAATATAACTTTTACATATTTTGATTTCTGAAATATGTGAATGAATAATTGATTTAAAAATGTATAAATACTGATTTAAAACAACCACAATTTTTATGGTCTTACTGCCATAAACAAGACAAAACTGGACAAAATACATGAAATAACTGTTTTCAGATGTTGGACAACAGGCAATGCAGGGACTATATAATCCCTGAGAAGGAGGAGGGAGAGAGGAGGCGGTGTGAGCCATCCAACTCTCTTAGGTTTGTGAATGGAGGCACTTTGTAGAATGCATTGCAGGGAAGGAGAGATGAAACAAAGCACTATCGTTTTTTTGAGCTAAGGAAACAGAGATTGGAGTTTGGGCCTAGAATTTGTGAAAATTTGGAGAGGAAGAAGCTGTGCATAAAAGGAGTGTCAGAAATATGCATAGTAATCCTTTTGGATTTCTGACCAAATACTAAGCTGTGCAGGGAACAGGCAAAGAACAAAGACTAAAGAAAAAACCACTACCAAAGAAAGAACCACCATCACACAGCTGTCAGCTAAACAACTAGTTTAAACAATACCTGCTTGCGTGTTGAGAGATGTTCAAGCTCTGATCAGACTGAAGGTAGAACTTGTTGAGCCTACTATGTGCCAGGAAATATATACATACAATGGAATATTATTCAGCCTTAAAAAGAAAGGAAATTCTGACAGAACTCAAACATCGAGACCCCAGCAAGACCATGCCTTACAATCAAGGCTAATCTAGCCCTAGAGTAAAGGATGCTCTAAACTTTTGCTAAAAAAACCTTTCGAAGTCTCAAATTATCAAGCCAATGTGAAAGTTAACTGTCTGTGAGAAGAAATGCTATTTAATGAAGACTACAAAATCTAAAGAGTCAACAAAGTAGCAAGCATAGTATCCAGCAAACAATAAAAAAATACTAGACATAAGAAGAACTAGGAAAATGTAACTTTGAACAGGAGAATATTCAATCAATAGAAAATGACCCAGAAATTAGAGATGATGAAATTTTAAGAGCTCACATGAACATGTCCAGAAACTTAAAGAAACATGGAGATAATGATGTAACAAATAGTGAATTGCAATAAAATAATAAAAACTACACAAAAAAATAAAATTAAAATTCTAAAATTAAAAGTACAATATCTGAAATGTAAAAATCACTAAGAGGATATGACAGCAATTAGAAACTGAATAAGAAAAGATCTACGAACTTTAAAACAGTCAATAGAAAATATCTATTGCAGCACAGAGTGAAAAAAATAGGGAGAAAGGAATAAAATAGAAAAGATTAAAGCTTCAGTGATCTGTGGTATGACTTACATATATTTGAAGTAACAGGAAGCAAGGAGAGATACAGACAAAAATATTATAAGAAATAATGGTTGAAATGTTCCAAATTTAATGAAAAATATAAGTACATAGATTTTTTAAAAAGCAAACTCAGTAAATTCAGCAAATTCGAAAATCTCAGAAGCAAAGCTGAAAAATTACCCAAAGACGCATGACCAAATCAAATTGCTAAAACTGAATAATGAATTAAAATATCAGAAAAGCATTCAGATAAAAGATACACTGTGCTTGAAGAAATAGCAAGAAAAAATGGTGGTGTACTTCTCAAAAATGATGCAAACCAGAAGCTAATGGAAATATACATTTAAAGCGCTGAAAGAAGAGGACTGTAAACCTAGAAATCTATGTCAAAAATATCTTTCAAAAGTGAGATAAAATTACTTAAAGATATGGAAATGCTGAGATAAATCATTGTTAGTAGAACTGCACTACAAGAAATCTTAAAGGAAGTATTCTAGTTGAAGAAAAATGATAATAGATGAAAATACTCCAAGAAACGAGGAGTGCTAGAAATGGTATAAAGTGGACAGTAAGAAGTGGTCAGAAAAGACACTTTTTTGTTTTTGATTCCTTTGTAAGACAACAGACTGTTTAAAGCAAAAATAATAACTATATAGCAGAGTTTATAATAGTCATATAGTTTAAATTTATTAAAGGAAAAGAGAAATGGTAAAAAAAAACTGCACATTATGGATAAAGTGATATAGATGTAGTGTGATGCATATTGCTAATTCTAAAATATCTAACATATAGTTAAAAAATAATACAGAAAATAAAATAAAATAATAAAAACAGTCATTTAAAGTTTAAAAAAGAATAAAGAACAGATAGAACAAATAAAATATAAATAACAAGTTAGGAGACTTAAATTCAACCATATATCAATAATTACTTTAGATGTAAGTGAACTACACACTACATTTAAGTGGCAAAGTTCTCAGACTAAATTGATATACATTTAATTTAAATTTATTTAAAAACTACAAACAAAAGCAGTATAAAATATCATTGCATTAAATACAATTTTATTGTTCATATAAGAATAAACTGATGAATGAACAGGTAAAAGAAGTATACACATACAATGGAATATTATTCAGCCTTAAAAAGATAGGAAATTTTGACATAAGTGCTGTAACATGGATGAACCTTGAAGACATTATACTAAATGAAATAAACCAGGCACACAAGGACAAATATGTATGATTCCATTTATATGAGATACTAGAGTAGTTAGATTCATAGAGACAGAAAGTAGAATGGTTGTTGCCAGGGGTTGGGGAGTAGGGGAGGGAAAGTTAGTATTTAATGGGTATAGAGTTACAGTTGTGAAAGATGAAAAAGTTCTGGAAATGAATAATAGTAATGGTTGACAACAATGCAAATATACTTAATGCCTTAGAACTGAATACTTAAAAATGGTTACAACAGTAAAATGCTGATAGCTCACACTTAAAAAGCAAAAACTGAAATTTGCCAAGCAGGTTATGCTATCATAGACCTGAATTCACTCTCAGACGATATATTTCTGACAGAATTCAAATTCAGATGGTTAACTGCACTCACCCAGATCTGCCAACTGACAAAACATAAAAGAATAAATATGTATGTTAATAGTAGGGATGATATAGGAGTTAGATCGTGATTTTCAAATGTTCCAATGACAAAAAGGTTTATGGCTAGACTACTGCAGAGAGGTCAAGTAAAGGATGATAGCCTTGGGGGTTACCCCATGTAATAGGAAGCAGCAGTCTGGAGAAGAGGAGAAGACACAAAATGCAAAGCAAATCAGAAAGAGAGACAAAAAATGTATGCCCTTAGATGTCAAGGGAGGTGAGAAACTGAGGAAAGTGAAGGTTGATTAACAGTGACAAACACAGAAGTCAAAGAGGATGAGGACTAAAAAATCCATTGGATTTTCCAAAACAGGTTTACAGTGACCTTCGAAAACATGGTTTCAGCAAACTGCTACCAATGAGCATATACCACCAAGAGCAGATCATGAAGACAATGACTGACTGACATAAATCTGGCAACACAAAAGGGAAAAACAGACGACATAGAAGAGAGGAAAGATAGAGGGACCAATGCACACTTCTGAGTCTTACTCATAATACCGGCTTTATCAGTGCTTTGAAAAACATTCCCACAGCAATGAGAAGCTCAAAAATCATCAGCCACATTACCTGAGAAAGGCACAAAGGCGTGTCGCATGCTGACGGAAAATGGCATTCCTCCATCTGAGGCCCTCTCCTCCATCTGTGCCTGGTGCCTAGGGTTCAGGCCACAACCCTTTTTATTTCCTGCTCTGTCATGCAAACAACATCATCAGCTGGATGTGAAGCAGTCTCAAATATGTGAAAAAGGTCTGATTTTTCAGTAAAGTTACTATTTCCTTCTAAGAAACTTATTATCGGAAACTTGCTTTAAAGCTTTACAAAGATACTAGACTTTTTTAGTAAACATTCAATTAAACAGAAAATAAGACATTTCTGTAATAGCTTTTCCCACAAACTGCTTCTGAGATAATTCACTAATATTTAGCTCAACTCAACAAATCTCTTTGGCCAATATAATATAAATTATAAAATCTAATATAAATTAACTGTGTTTTTTCTTCCTTTTGTGTGTATGTGAAGAGGGCAGGAAGGAGGAATGTTCCTGACATTGCTAAACTCTTCTCTTTAGTATTTGACTTAAATAAGTATATGCTGTTTGATTTAACTAGTGGTCCAGGTTTTCTGCCTTTCATCATCAACTAGCTTCTTTATATACAGACTCAGGGTTTGAAATGAATAATGCCTGGAATAGAAATGCCTATGCCTGAAACAGAAAACTGATTTCATTATTTTGTCCAATAGGCTATTTTTGAGCCATTCATACTTACATAAGTATATTATTGCAAATACAAACAAATAGAGTTTACCTGCCCATGGGATGTAGGCCTTTGCCTAGGGCTTGAGAAGGTGGGCTTTCTCCTACTAGTGTTGGCATTTTGATCTCAAAATCTCTTGGCACACTCTGAATATTTGGTTCTGTAAAGGTTATTCGTCCTAAAATCAAACAGAATGAAGATATAAAATTAGGGGAGGAATATGACATTTATTTTAAGAGTAATTATCTTCTGAATTATCTTTAAAATGTATGTTATATTATTGCTGAAATTTATATTTATATTTAAATTTATATTTAAATGAAATATTTTTCATGTGTTCATGTGCCTAAGAATGATAAAATAAGAACAAGACCAATCCCAATGTAAGTGAATATATGAATCAGCTACAATACAGTTTTACATTAACCTAGCTCTTTAGCAAACAAGCCTAAGAGAAGTAGTTTGATAAATTGAGCTATTCCTATGCTAAAATGAGTACCAGATGTCAGCACTATAAAATGTTAGCAGTTGTATTGAGTGAAGACTAATAAAATGGATCCTGGGAGACATGACTGTTGAAAGCTTTGAAAAACAGGAATGCGCAAGATACAAAGAGGATCTGGAGCAAAAGAGCAACTGAGTGCTGAAAAGGGACAACTGGGCCAGAGGAGTTAGCTAATGCAAGAGATGGAGTAGCAATAAGAGGTGATGATTAGAGCATCCCTTTCTAGGCATTAACTGGCCAGTTTTCTTCATCATCATCATCACTCATCAAGAGAGTCAATACTAACACTGGCATGACTAGAGACTAGAAGCAGGTGGTTAATGAATTTTCTGGGAAACAGAAAGCTATTTAAGTGCTTACAGCCTTTATTTCCCCCCAAATATCTTACAAATTATTTGTTTACTTATTGGTTGACCTTTTCTGAAACACATAAGCATTGTTCAAAAAGTTCAAGTAAGTGATTTTGGGTTTTTCTTATTTCTTGCAGTGTTTATAATACATATACAGTGACACGAAATCCTCTCTTTTGTGATACACCCTTGTAACAAGCTCTCTAGTAGTTACTATACATAATTTTATCTTCTTTTGATGAATAAGACATTTTAAGTATCTAGAATACTGCTTTTCTGAATTAACCCCTGATATTATGTCCTTGTTATTTAGCTTTTAGCAAACATTAGTGCTCAATTAATGGTAGATATTAATATATTTATTATCATTAAATGGCCTGTTCAATGTTAAGAAGCTAACATATAAAAGAGAAAGGAATCTAAGTCTCTTTCTGCCTCAGGACACTGTCTTCTTTTCTATAATAATAGTTAATTGTCAGGTCTATTACTTGAATTAATGAGGTAACACTGGCAGACTAATAAGGTGGCAAAAATAAATTATAAAACATGAATATAACTTCATGGAAATAAAGTTTAATAATGAAATGGCCTTGCTATGCTTGGGTAAACTTGTATTTCTAATATATTCTTTAAATGTAGGCACAGCACGATACAAACCAATCAGGAAAAAAGAAATTGATTACTTTCTGTTTTATAAGCAACAATTAAATGTGCAATACCTTTGAAACTCTAACTTTATTTTTTTTCACCAACAAAGATTTATTTTACATAAGTTTACAGCATTATTAGTATACGTTTCAAAATCAAAGTGAAATTACAATAAGGCAAGAAATGGCTAAAAACCAAGAGGTTAGCTAAATAGAGAAGGAAAAGAGAAGTTGTTTAGAACAAAAAATAAGCAGAGAGAAAAGCAGCTCCTCATGCTACCTCCATGCTTAGTAACACCAACAACTGATAAGGAGTCACGTACCAAGTACATGCACAATTCTAAGCACTTTACATATAGTAACCTATTTAATCCTCGGAATGATCCAGTGAGGTAGAACTATTATTATCCTGCTTTATTATGAGGAAACTTAGGCACTGAGAGGTTAAGTATTTTGTCTAAAGATTCATACATAGCACCAGTATGCAAACATTGTAAAAACCTGATATCAAAGCCCAAATTCTATACCATTAATCTAAACTGCCTCCCTTATGAAAGAGTTAATACTACCCTTTCTTCCACTGCACGCTGCATTTGGCAAATATTTAGAGTTCTGCACTGCCTAAGAAAGAATGCTTTCTTCCTCACCAGATTATACTCAGACCTACCCCAAGAGGGTCATGAGTCACCCAAAGGACTCTACAGGTTTCTTTTTGGATTGAGGAAAACAAGATGCTCACTTATTATACAGATGCCCCTCACACCTACTTAGATTCAGCTTGGAGAGAATCTTAAGATGTTCATAAAAGGGCTGGGAATAAAATTAAATAAGATTACTGACTCAAATAAGTATTTAATTCCCAGATATACTCTTATCCAAAGCACAGTTTCAGGCATCCCAGTTACTCTACACGCTATTTGAAAGAAAGAATTATATCTTACTAAATCTCATCTCTGTATCTAGGAACCCAATGATCAACACTTGAATCCCTTGGTGATCATAGCAAATGTATATGAAATTTTTTTCTTTCAAAATTGGATATTATCCATATTTAAGATTTCTTATTACCCGTAGCAGTGTGTGACTGTGATATAGGATAGATTCTTTCCATTCCAAGAAAAGGATTCAGACGCTTTTCCCGCTGCAGGGGAAAGACCACTTTGGTAATAGCATTAGTGATTCTTCTCCACTCTAATATCAAGCCCGGTAAGGGATGTAATGCCTTTAATTTATTTAAAACATCCTGCCAAAGAAACATAATAAAGTTAGATCCAATTCTTATCCAAATTCCATAGCAAACTAGAATCTCTTTTAGGTAAATAATATAGTCTCAAAATTAACTAACTCCTGTATTTATATCTCAAAATTATTTTGGGAGTTTTATTTTTGGAAATCACCATAATGATAAAACTATGATAACTCTAACAAACATGTTAATGCTGAGTAATACCAGTTTAGATCTACCTTTTTAAAAAAAATCAATGAGATGTTAATTTAGCAAAGAAACTGCCTCCCCACACCCCAGCCAATAGTTTACATCATCTCTTTTTAGCTCTATATTTTCCTCCTCCATTCTTCACACGATCAGAAGTGTCCCAGTTATATTTTTTTTCCTTTTTGCCCTAATACTTTCATGGTTCTGTATTAAGAACATTTATCTTTAAAACTGAATTTTCTACGCTACATACTTTCGGTGAGCCAAGAAAGAATAGAAACTTGTGAGGAAAAAGGGCCAGTGAGATCAAATAAACAGTTCATTTGATATAATGAAGGTGTGGAAATTTCCCCAAGTCAGGCAAGTCATAATTAATGATATTAAGGTCAAAAATTGTACAGGATGGCAAGTTGGACTGCTCTCTCCATAGCTGCTGTGGCTGTACTTTCTACCCTTATTTTTCTATTGAAAATTCATTCAGTAAAAATGTAAAATTAAGCCCTTTCTCTCTTCTCTCCCATACAGTTTCCATGTATTGTGATTAACAATTTTACTTTGAAATCAGCAATTAGATACTTAAAAATAAATTCATGGAAAACTTACAATTTGCCCTGGAATTGAAAAAAAAGGTTATATTTGTATTGGCTGGATTTTTTTAAAATGTTTTTCATAACTTTGTTCAAGTTCAAATAACTATACAAACTGCATTATATTGAATGGCCAAGAGTAGTGGGTGTCAATAATTAAATAATGTCTACAGGTCTGAGTTTATAAACCTTTACCCAGTTTAAATGATAGGAAAGACACAACTGCTAACTGAGATTATGGTCCAATTTTTCCATACTGGAATATCTCCACATTTATTGTGGGCACCTAAATCATAAAACAATTTGTTTTTACATAGGTAAATTCGAATGGTGGGCTATGTCGAATCTGGATTTCATCAGCACACTTTGAAGACACCAAAAAGCTAAAAGTAGTTGATTCTACCCTGTAACTACGCCCAAAGAGCACCTTATTAGTGCTGA
>NW_006431048.1:1630377-1734966 GCF_000325575.1 Pteropus alecto
CTAAATCATAAAACAATTTGTTTTTACATAGGTAAATTCGAATGGTGGGCTATGTCGAATCTGGATTTCATCAGCACACTTTGAAGACACCAAAAAGCTAAAAGTAGTTGATGATTCTACCTAACTACGCCCAAAGAGCACCTTATTAGTGCTAAACCGTTTTTCCAGTCTTTGCTTGCATCTATTGTCATTCCCTCTTCTGGTAGAACCCAAGGTTTTCTTGCTGTTTTGGTTTTTAATCTCTCCATTCGGTGGCAACTTCAATTCCCAAAATAAAACCTGTAAGAAATTAATGCTTCTTTAGTCAAGAATCAAATCTCATATACTGTCATTCAGAAAACATTTTTAAAAGTTATTTGAGGAAAAACCTACACAGTTCAGCACAGGTTAGAAGAATTTTTTTTTTTTTTTTTTTTGGACAATTTGGAATTAGCACATTTAGCTCTTTTTCAGTTTAGAAAAAAGAAGTGCAGCTCACTGCCAGTGTTAATTTAACATCACATGTAGAAATGCTACGTTTTCTAGGATTTGACATTTTTGGCAATTGAGAATTACTATATTTTGTAAATGGAAAATACCACTATTAAAAACAGAATGCTATAAATAGAATGATGTCATTTGTTTCCAACTGCAAACATCGCTGGCAAGTATTCTCGGGGCAAAGTGGAAAAGGGTTGATAAATAATGGCAATGAAAATTTATACGTCAAGTCAGCTGTCCATACCCTAAGTTAGGCACTAGCAGATTAATACCAACACCAGGCTTTTAAACAGCCAAAAACACAGGAATGTATACTTTGTGCTGAACATCTGATAAATACGCTATTGACATTGAGACTTTAGGTTGCCCTGAGGATTGTGAGCTCTCCTAAATATCACTTGATGTGGTAACCAATGTGGCTGCTCAATCATTTAAGCCCTTGTAGCAGGACAATATAGAAGCCTTCATGGCTACTGTGTAATCACAAAAATCAGAGAACACTAAAGTAGAAAGGGGTCCAAAAAGCCATCTAATTCCACTTCCCGAAAGCTGGGCCCTGAGAGTCCCTGGGCACAAAAGGTCAGGAGAAAGTGGCCAAATCAATGTAGCAATAATGAAAGCAAGAGAGTGGCCAGTAAGCACCCACTAAGGAAACTAGGCAGGGATCCGGGCTCTGGGGCAGAGGGCGAATCCCATAGACATTCACTAGTTCAAGTTACAAGGGTTAAAATGCAGGCAATTCAGAACACTTATACTACCTCTACTCATTCATTTATAGACCTTGAATGGGCTTTCGTAAACCTTGGATTATTTTCCCAGTAATAATCTTAAAAATTGAAACCATTTGCATGAGTCTAAGAATTTTTTTCTACAAGTTGGGTCAGGGTTGCAAGGAAAGATATGCCTGTGCTTCCCTAGAACAGCAGTTATAATAAAAACAAAGATCTGGTTCGAGTTTTAAGTAGTGGGAATAACTGGGGCCTTAGATATAAAAGATACTGAGGCTTACTATGGATGTTAGTAACTATTTTGTCCAAAAGTTGTGTTATATAGATATGCATGTGTGAGATTAGGGTTGTCACACTTAGCAAATAAAATTGCAAGATGCACAGTTAAATCTGAGTTGTATGGGGCATACTTACACTAAAATATTATCCATTGTTTATCTGAAATTCAAATTTAACTGAAAGCCCTGTATTTTATCAGGCAACTCTAATACAGATGTCAAAGAATACATTAATGGCAGAATAGGAGAAAATCAAATAATTGAATAGAAAAAATAAAACATTATTAAAGTAACTACAAATCAGCAATCCCAGGAAGGGAGAACTATCACAATTAAGATAATTTAAAGAGCTCAGGTCATGTATTTAAAAGTTCTTTATCTTAAGCTTCTATTTTTGGTGAATCCTTCAGGTTTAATTATGAAAACTTCATATATAAATTACCTCTCCAGGCCTCAATTAACACACCTGTGAAATTAGAGGGCTGAACTAGACGGGGACAAGAGGCACTTATATTTATTGAGCACTTACTATGTGCCATCCATTATGCTAGGTACTTTAACATGTATCATCACATGTAATCTTTATAACAATTCTGTGACAAATCCGGAAAGTGTAGACAGCTGGAGAAACATGCTCAACATTACATGGCCAGAAGGTAGTAGAATTAAAAATTAGAACCAAGAGTCTTCTAACTCTAATGTCCTTTTTTCTTTCCACTAACCCATGCTTCCCTCTAGACCAGGAGTCAGCAAATGTTTCCCATAAAGGGGCACACAATAGATGTTTTCATCTTTGCAGATTTTATTGTCTGTCACAACTTCTCAACTGTGCCATTATAGAACGAAAGCAGCCACAGAAAATAAGTAAAGGAACAGCTGTGGCTGTGTTCTAATAAAATTTTATATTCAAAAACAGGTGGTGGGCTAGATCTGGCCAGCAACCTATAGTTTGCTGATCCCTGCTCTAGACCAGTGCCATCCAAAAGAACTTTTTGCAATAATGGAAATGTTCTATATTAGCATTGTCCAATACGGTAGCCACTAGCCACAATGTGACTATTGAACATTTGAAATGTGGTTAGCACAAATTGAAATATTTTATTTAATTTTAATTAATTTAAATTTAAATAGCCACAAGTGGCTAGTGGGTCCTGTATTAGACAGTGCAGTTCTAGGTGAGTAATAGTATCCTGCTCAGTTCAAAGATTCAACTTAAAATAACCAAGGATTAAATAGTCAAAAGTGTAAAACTGTTAGTTACCTTAAATATAATTTCCATTTTAACATGAAGACCTAGGAACAAGCCAATAACACCAAAGGTCTATTATTAAGCTCGGAGTTTGGTCTAGGCCTATGGCTTTTGTGCCTTAGTCCTCATCTGAACCACGAGGCACAGATTCCTGCCTTTGCTCCAAGCCTACTTGTGCTGAAATCCAGAGATTCTATATTTTTGATAAGTTCCCTATGTAATTTTACATGTTTTCAGCTAGGTACTGACTTGGAGAGTTCTGGGCTAAAAACTCAAAAGAAAACATAAAAATACCCCAAAAGACACCACTGACTTAAATACAAATATACTACATAATTAGGAGAAACAAAGTTCCTCATTAAAAAACAAAACAAAACTGTGGCTTCAAAACAGGCATTTTTATGAGTATATATAACATTTATTGAGCACTTACTATGAGGTAGACACTATTCTAAGTGTTTTACATTTATCATTTACTCCTCACAACTCTATGAGGTAATTAAAACCTATTTTACTGATGAAGAAATCGAGATATAAAGAGTTGGGGTATTAGTCCAAGGTCCTAGAGTTAGTAAATAAATGGAGGAGATAGTATTCAAACTCACTAAATCTGGCTACAAAGCCTATGATCTTTACCAATATGCTATATTATTGAATAACATCTAGAAGACACTATAACTTCAATGCTATCAAGTGTAAGCACCCAATCTACATTTGTAACCCCTCTAAAACAATCCAACCACCCTTTGCAGTTGGCAATAACACCAACCTCTGAAAACAAAAATAAGAGTAAAGTATGTCAAATTTATATAATTTATGCCTTTCATTGTTGATTTGAGAACACTACTCAGGAGACTGAATCTTGAAAGATAGCTTATGTAGCACCTCTGGATTTTGCTAGAAAAACTCTATGTGTGTTTAGATAATGATACTGACCTAATAAAAATCTAAATTAAGTTTAAAAAGCAAACAGTTACAAAAATCCCTTTTTCATTAATAACTGAGAAAAATATCTAATTTTTTATTCTAAAAAATGGATTTGGGGGTGAGGAAGGAGTGAGAGTACATGAGACAACAAATTTCATGGAGAAACAGTGACATTGTTATGCAACTGTCTTTCGTTCAACAAACATATACTGAGTGCCTCCTCTGTTCCAGACAAATCTCTTTCTCATGGAACATACATTCTAGGAGCCTTCTTTACTACCTTCCTATTTCATAAATATACGATACAAATTACAAATTAGATGTTATAATACTCTATCTCCAAAGTATTCTGGTTAACTGAATTTTTTAAAACTGATCTTTGATGTTTAGGTAAACACATTTAGGAAAAACACATATACGAACCATCTGTAACCCTAAAAATGACTTTTCTAAATTCTCTATTCCCATGATACAACCTCAGCAATGTCATCTGAACTGGTGAAGGAAAAACTGTGGCCAGCTAGTTGATAGGCTTGAGTCTCAATTGCATCCAACTTCGCTTGCATTATGTGTTTCTGACTTTCACATTCTGCGGTACTAAAGCCGATTCCATTTAGCTCTAGCAAGGCCAAGCAGTACTGACAGGGCATTTCCACTTTACTGAAAACATCTGGAAGAGAAAAACAAAACATTATTTCACTAGCTAAGTAATTAGCTCAGTATCAATATCTAAACACACATAGAATTTTTCTAGCAAAATCCAGAGGTGCTACATAAGCTATCTTCCAAGATTCAGTCTCCTGAGTAGTGTTCTCAAATCAACAATGAAAGGCATAAAAGAACTTGCCACTTTTCCACTTAAGCACTAGATTACTATCCTTGTCTATGCAGAGAGTAGAAGAATTGGCAATCTTATGAACAGTCTGAATTACAAGAGACTGCATTTCTTCCAAGATAATGTTTCTGCTATTACTCCTAACAAGAGCAAGACAGCAAATTTTACTTGTTAAGTTGCTACAAAGTGTTAATTCCCTGAAATTATTTCCAATATTCCTGATCTCATGGTATGCATGCTTGCACAAAAAAAACTGAATGTGGAGGTTTTATATTTTCCAGTGCTCACCAAAGAGTAAAGAACATCCAGAAATAACAATCAGTGTGTTTTTCTGTCTGCTGACATTTATCAAAAGAGTTGCCATTCTAAATCAGTTTTCCCAGTATGTTCATTGGAATTTTGTCTCAAAGATATTGTATAAAAAGGGTAGAGTTGAGAACACTATATATTATGAGTTTCAGCATTTATATCCTGCTCTTGGGTATTCATGATGCCTCTTAATATACTAAAGACTTTGAAAAGACATGAAGCAAAGACAACCACTTAATTTTGTAGTAACTGAAAGTCTAAAGTTATTTGATGATAAAAACATTTTTTATACAATACTTCTAACATCCTGAAAAGTGTCCATAAATGTACTGTGAGAAATGTACTGTCCTAAATCATTAAGAAAAAATCCATTCCAAAGACTTCAGCCTCCAGTACTATGGGTCACTAGGTCTCAGAGCAACCCTGGCCTAACCCCCAACTCTACATATACTCATTCTCTGAGGCACTGCTGGTCTCAATCAGCAAGGAGATCTCCAGGGACAACCATAATCATCACCCAAACAAACATGTGAGAGCTACTGGCCTCTAATAGTCAGGAGGAATTACTGGGAAGTCGGTCTGGCTTTGGAGGCCTAAACTCAAAGCAGAAATTCATGGGATGTGTGACCAGAAAAATAAAATACTATGGTCAGACTAAGAACAGTCAGAGCAGCACAAAATCAGAGTTACACAAGGAGCTAGCGTGGATTGTCAGGCAGTAAGAAAAAGCAAAGTTGTCATGGGAATGAAGTCCTATAGACAAAAGGTCAAAGGGATATATATCTTTTAGCAACAGGAGAATAAGTAGATTCTCGGATCCCTGTTCTGAACCAAAACTCTCAAGGAAGGCTAACATGGTCCTTCGATGCAGTGTAGTTTGATAACCAGCAGAGACAAGAGGAAAACCTTTCTAAAGTAAAGCTTCCTCAAGCTAGG
This sequence comes from Pteropus alecto, assembly GCF_000325575.1. Taxonomy (NCBI): domain Eukaryota; kingdom Metazoa; phylum Chordata; class Mammalia; order Chiroptera; family Pteropodidae; genus Pteropus; species Pteropus alecto. The sequence continues at coordinate 1,636,120 of NW_006431048.1, forward strand.
CCAGCAGGACTCCATTAATCAAATCCTATATGAACTCACAGCTTATGAAAAATACAAGAAGCAAAGAAATATGAATGGGATTCAAACAACCCAATGACAGATTTAGATTCCAAGAACTGCAGATATGAAATCATTAGACTCAGAATAGCATACTGGGCACAGTTATGAATGAACCGTTTACATAATAAAAGATGAATAGAAACTAGGTAAAACAGCATGAAAACAGAGTGCAAATATATCAATAAATGTAATGGATAGAAATACATTAATAATCACAATAAATTGGTAAATTTGAAAAAATATTGATAAGTCTGCAAAATAAATGAATAAACTATCTCTGTTTACAAGACACATCTAAAGCATAAGGACCTAGAAAGGTTTAAAAGGAATAGAAAAAAGGTATATGAGGCAAATATTAATCAAAAGAAAGTTGATGCTGCCATATTCATTCCAGAAAATAGCCTAAAAATAAAATCATTTTAGTGGTAGAGCTGGTTACAACACAATGATAGAAAGTTTAATTCACCAGGAAGATAAATCAATTTTAAGTACGCATCTTATAAAATGGTCTCAAAATATATAAAGTTGACTGATGTATAGGAAAAATTAGATATAGAAGATTTAAACAACAACCTTGACTTAACAGACATTTACAAAATTCTGCATCCAAAATTGGAATACACATTCTCTTATATACATGCAGACCATTTATACCATAAGTCAGGTTTAGGTCACAAAGCAACTAAAAAAATTTCAAAGAATGGGTATTATACAACCATGTTCTCTAACTACATACAATTAAGTTTGAAGGTAATAATAAAAATACAAAATAAAAAGTTTCCAAATATGTGTAAATTAAAAACCAATCTTCTAAGTAATTTCAGTCATATATACAATAATATATTACTCAGCTGTAAGAAGAGATGGAATACTGCCATTTGTGACGACATGGATGGACCCTGAGAAAATCATGCTAAGCGAAATAAGCCAGACAGGAAAAGTTGAAAATCACATGATATCACTTATATGTGGGATATAAACCTAAAAGCAACAAAGGAACAGGACAAACAACAGAGACTCATGGTCATGGACAACAGACTAGTGGTTACCAGAGGGTAAGGGGGAGGGGGGAGGTAGATGGGGTAAAGAGGGTCATATATGTAGTGACAGAAAGAAACCTAACTATGGGAGATGAATACACAGTGTAAACATATATACGCCGAACTGTTAAAGTGTACAGCTGAAACTTAATTAGATTTCATTAACCAATGTCACCATAAGAATAAATAAATAAATAAATAGAATTTGAGTCAAAAGTATGATAGAAATTATTAAATATTTAGGATAAAAAGATGAAAACATTTCATGGTAAAACTTGTGAGATAAAATGAAAGCGGAGCTGTAAGAAAAATTGATAGCCTTAAATATTTAAATTAAAAAATAAAAAAATGATATGAAAAGCATCGAGTTTAGTATCAAACTTATGGATTTAAAAAAGGACTGCAAAATAAAGTCAGGGTAACAAGAAGAGATAATATAAATGTTGACAGAAATCAAGGAAACAGAAAACAAAAACAATTCAAAAGATCAAAGGCAGAAACTGTCCTTTGAAAAGACTGAAAAATTGGAATATTATGGAAAAAAAGAGGACATAACAGATAAACTAGAAATTTTAAAAAAAGGAAAAAAGAAACAATAGATTTATGACAATAAATTTGAAAATTTAAATGAAAGAAATAAATTCTTTAAAAATATAGCTTACCAAAACATAATAAAAAAGATATAATTGAATAATTTTACAATTATTAAAGAAATCAAAGTAGTAGAAAAAAATAATTCCACAAAGAAACAGTTTATAAGTAAATGCTATCGAAATTTCAAGGAATACATCATTTCTATGATAAACTCCTCTAAACTAAAAAGAGGTTATATTCATCAACTCATTCAATAAAACTAGAATAACTCTGTTAGCAAAATAATAATGAATAAAAAACAAGAAAACCATTCATAAACCAATGATGATAGTGTACATGAAAGAAAAATTATGACTAATACAAAATTGTGCAGATGAGGTCCTCTAAAAAAGAGAGAAACCAACTCATTCCATACCTAGAAAATCATCTCATATATGTTTAAACCACTCTAGAAAGGATCCAACTGATGCATGTAAAAAGAACAGGATACTTTGTCCTGGGTCACATTAAGCAAAGACACATTTATTCATACCATAACAAAAATCAGTTCTCTACTGGGAGAAAATCAGCTGCCAGAATACACCCACCCAACAGGCAAGAGGATGAGAAAAGAAAAAGAGGAAGATTCTGGAGATCCATTAAAATAAACAACCACATCCTTGGCCTGCCTATATTGGCTTAGAGAAGCTGAGTTTGAAACACTTCAGTGCCTGTTCAAGAGCTGCCATTAACAAGACTTAAGCAAGTCTCCTTGTTGTTCCCAGATATCAACACTTAATGATGGTGGTATGGATTAGTCTGTAACTTTTATAGACATTTGCTGTCTGTTATCAGAATTATAAGCTTTCAATATATTTGGAAGGGGACCGTCCCGCTACTTAAAGGCAGTTTTTCAAGTATAAAGGAGACTATGGTTTTCCTTGCCAGAAAAGTACAAGAAACCCTCCAGATTGGTTATCTTTTAACTTTCACAATTTCAGTGTGCCTTGAAAGCTCTTTTTTCCTGAAAATTTTCAAAAGTGGATGACTAAGAGGTATTAAATGCATTATTATACAGTGTTAAGTATTGGTGTCTGGGAACTACAAGACTATCCAGGACACCCATCCTACGGGTAGACTAGGCAGACTGAGAAGGAAATAGTGCTGTGTTCATTCAGCGTTATCGTCCATGAATAAAGAGGCAGTCCTGTGGCATGTGTGCCACACACTCCCACTCCTTGGCCTGCCTATATTGGCTTAGAGAAGGTGAGTTTGAAACACTTCAGTGCCTGTTCAAAAGCTGCCATTAACAATACTTAAGCAAGTCTCCTATGAACAAACCAGTCAGTCTGGTCTTTGTATTATTCTACCCAGTGATGCTGGAGAGAACATTACTATCAGCACGGAGAGTTTGTTTTAGCAGTAAAAATAATAATGATAATCAATCAACACAGTGATGAATGTCTACTCTGTGGCAAACACTGCACTAAGTTCTTCCACATTTAACATTTATAACAACGTTATAAGAACCAGACTTAGAGACTGTTTCAGAAGCTTGTCCAAGGCCCCTCACTAGTAAGTGGTACAGCTCAGATTCGAATCCTGTTCTGTGTGAATTCATCAGTCTGCTGTTTCTAGTATTTATTAATCAGGCAACAAATTCATGGTTTATATCTTCTCACAATGAAGCCAACTTGGTTCCACTTCATCATTTCTACCATAAGCATATGCTAACTTCTGTGAAGTCAAGGTACTAGTCTGGGCCAGCAGATTGCACAATAAATTCATGTTATTTGTCATGAGGGAAAAAAAGATTCACACAAATATCCTTTGCTAGAAAAACATAACTGTGAATAGTTTCTCAAAGAGTTCAGTTTTTTAAATCCATGAAAGATATATTCTAAGTGTGAATAGATACCATTTGATAAAGTTCAAATATAAAACAAGCAATACATGAATAAAACCTCCATAATTCTCTTCATTACAGTAGAGTCTGAGGTCTGCAAACTATGGCCAAACTAGGGCCAGGTACTTGGTTTTGTAAATAAAGTTTTATTAGAATACTCATTTTTATATTATCTATGGCTGCTTTTGTAATATGATGGCAGAGTTGAGTATTTGTGATTGAGATCATCTGGACTGTAAAACCAAAAATATTTACTATCTGGACTTTTACAGAAAAGTTTGTTGATCCCTGTATCAGACAATCCACAAATATAGTTTGCATAAAAAGTGTAAAAAAATTTATCCACCTGTGATAAAGAGAGACTAAATATATAATTATCACCAGTCTGTAACAGCATAAAAATGTCAGGAACTTTGTCTTTACCTTGCAGGTTTTCCTTCTTTAACAAAGAATTGAGTTGATTCATAGAGTTGAAGATGAGAATGGACTCTACAGATGCTCTATATCGCCCGGAAAGCTCGGTGCTGACATTCAGTCCCAGGCTTTGAATTCCTTGGCCAGTCTCTACCCCTTCTAGGAGTGGAAGCTCATGAGGAAGAAAACTGGTAACTATGCTGTGAAGAGTCGGCTCCTTAGAATCTGGATTTAATAACCAGCATGCCACCTGAATGGATAGCAATCAGAATATTTTCTTGATATTTCAAAGACATTTCTGTATCCTTATATTAAAAGGAGGAAAAAAATGAAAGCTCCTATCTAATCTCACTCATTTTCACTTTACACTTACTCAGTGGTCTTCCCAGGATAAAAAAAAGATAATTGTACCGGGACTGAATTTTAGTACCAATAAGGGCAGTGGCCTTCAAAGAAGGAAAACTTACAATTTTTCCATTACTGCAATGCTCCTGATGACCTAGTTTTGAAGCAAGCTTAAAACCAAGTGCCTCTCAGCTAACTGAAACCATGTTTCCTGAAAATGTAGATGGACTCTGCTCCACAAGGTTGATTTTGTCTAAGCTACAAAGATATGCTTATGTTAATTTTAGGTTTATTTAATTCTTTCAACATCAGAAGAAATGAGATGTAAATATTTTATCACTAAAATTTCATATTCAGAGTTTTAGAAAGCCTCTAGGCTTTCCCCTCAGGATGAAGGCTTATTACTGCAATCATCCAACTGGTCCTGAATGCTATTTTTAGCTTCCCAATTATACTAGAAGACCTATAGTTTCTAACAGTAGATCTAGCAGATCAGAACTGTATTTAGAGTAAGGTAATCTAAATCCTGTCCTGACCATAATTCTGACAATTACTACATGGCTCAGTTACTTCTTCTGTAGGCTAAGAATGTAGTTTTATATGGGGGTGTAATATTCTGAATTATAATAAGAAATATAAATATGGTCTTCATCCCCAGCCCCTATTGGAAGCAAAGAGCTTCCAATACCGTTTGAATTTCCTAAGTGGTGAGGAATGTATAGGTATCTTTTGTTATGTTAATGAGGTGACTTCTGAAATGTCCCTAGGTGACCTAAGGATGGGGCCTGGTTGCTAAGGAACTAACCCTGTGATTGGAGGGTTGTAACTTTCAGTTCCACCTCTCGGCCCACTGGGAGTTGAGGCTGGAGATTGATCACCAATGGCCAATGATTTAATCAATCATGCCTATGTAATGAGGCCTACATAAAAACTCAAAAGGAGAGCTTCCAGGATGGTGAATACATGAAGGTTCTGGGGGAAAACATGGCAGCTCGTCCTATGTATCTCTTCATCTAGCTATTGATTCATATCCTTTAATATCTTTTGTAATAAACTGGTAATCTAGTGAGTAAACTGCTTTCCTGAGTTCTGTGAGCTGCTCTAGCAAATTAATTAAACCCAGGGAGGGAGTCCTGGGAACCTCAGATTTATAGATGATCAGAAGCACAGAACATACCCTGGGCTTGCAGCCGGAGTACGAAGAGGGTTGTGGAGGGGATCTTGTGGGACTAAGCCCTTAACCTGTGGGATATGAACCATCTCCAGGTAGATAGTGTCAGAATTGAGTTGAGTTGTAGGACACCCAGCTGTTACCAGAAGAATTGTTGGAAGTGTGGGGAAATTTCCCTCCACCACATTAGAAATTGGTGATCGGAGCCCTTTTAGGGAGTATTGAAAGATACTCTGATGTAAAAGTTGGCAAATGTTTCTTATAAAGTGAGATTTTATAAATTAATATTTGATCATCATACCTCAAAAGTGTTTTAATTAATAAAACCAATTATGGACTATTGTAGTTTGTGTAAACGGTACTATATAAATCTGAGATGCTACTGCAGTATTAATGAGAAGCTCATATTACACATATTTTCATTTTGGACTGGAACATCAAAATTAAGTGACAACCTTTTATATCTAGTAAAGGTCAGTTTAGAAACTACATGGTATTTATCACATATATACCAAGCCTGGCTTGAAGTATAGAAAAAGATACTTTTAGCTTATCTAATACTGCCTTTGAAAATCTTTGCCAAAAAAGCTAAAGAAACTAAGAAATTAAAAATATTGCATTATTATTGATTATATTGATAATAACAACTGAGTACAATAAGTCCTCACTTAACATCATCCATAGGTTCTGCAACTTTAAGCAGAATAACACATAACAAAACTAATTTTACCATAAGCTAATTAATCTAAACGAATTAAGTTCCTACGTCATCTATAATGTCGTAACGTTAGAACTCGATGTTATAACAAAACTTTGTTATTCAAAGGACATACTGTAGTATCATAACTCAACTCAAAATTAATATTCCACATGCCTCATATATTCACTATCGACAGTAGGAAAAGATATCCCTTTGAGAGGCGTGATATCACAAATGTCTTCTAAAAATGCATCATACTGTTAAGTATATATTATAATAACATAAGTTATCTTTTCCTTAAAAACTCCCAGTCATCATTATGAAGAGCGTATCACACTTTGCTATTATATAGGAAAGTATTTAAGGAGCTAGTAAGGTGATTTGTCAAATGCTAAATGGCTCCTAACTACTATCTTTTTTGACATGTCTACACACTTCTATTTTTTGTCTCTATCCTCATGGATATTTGAAACATTCTGCTATCATATGTCCAAATCTGACAGTTCTCCTTTCATTTTTAACTTACTATAAGACAGAAAACTTTAGAACTTACTACTAAAATAAAAATTTTAAATACTTCTGAGGAAAGATATGAACTTTAGTGGTTGGAGTTTGTGATACCTGTTTTTACCTACACTGAGGCATTTGGTGAATATTCTGCTCTGAGTGCATGATATTATTGCATATAGGAGTAATTACTCTAAAAATAAAGCTGCATCGTTAGAGCTAAATAAACACCAAGTCGTTTAAGGATTAACTCTAAACATTAAAAAATATCTAATTATGCAGAAATTAAAGACATGGAACCTTAGGATCTTCATAACTTTGTTCCAGGGAGATGCCACAAGACAGAAGAAGAATTTTATAGCTCTGGATGAAGTCATAGATGATAACGAAACGTTCTTTATCAGATTCCTTTGGAAAGCAGGATTGAAGGTGCCACAGTCTGTCTTTCACAGTCAGGTTTGGATCCAGTGGAGGTGGGACCAAACTGGCACTGATTTCTTTAAAAAAATAAAATAAAATAAATTTTAAAAAAAAGGTCTTAAGTTAAAAATCACATGCATTCATATGAAACAGCAATCTATAATGCAGACTGAAAACAACTCAAAGTCTAGTTCCACATAACCAATAATTCAGCACAACCTTATCCAGGCTCTGTTGGCTATATAGATAAAGTGCTTCTCAATCTAAAAATTATGATATGGACTAGGTAATTTATAGTGCTCTATTTAATTAGGTGGAAGAAAATTCTAAATATCAAATTTCTAAAAATAAGTTTACATTTCTCAAGAATGAAGAGTTAAAGACAGAAAAAGTATTTTGAAATGAATTTTAAAGGAATTCCTTTAAAAAGAGATTTAGTAGGAATGTATAATGTTATATCTAAAAAAAAAAAAAAGTCCAAATAACTACTCATCCTAACACATTTTCCTATAAAACAACTGAAAATATTTCATGCTTAGTCACGAACAGACATCATATGGTATTCTTTAAAATGTTTCCTTATTAATTTTTCTCCTGTCTAAAACTAATCAATCAGCTAGGTATCCAACAACCATAATCATGAGGTATTTCCAGATCATATCCTTTCAATTCCAACAACTCTCCAAGGCTGCATGATCCAACTACTGCAGACATCTAGCTTATCATTGCCTCTAGATAAGCTCTAGACCCAGTCAAAAGGAGAAAAGAAGTCTGAAAAGAAACTGCTGTGATCCAGTCTTCAAAAGTAAACCCTTAAGGTGGCCAAGGAGTCCCTGATGCTCTACTACCCTCAAGAAGAAAACAGTATTAATAGCCCCATGTGACAAGCTGAGGGAAGTAAGAGTGGTGTTTCTTAAAACATTTATTCTAGTTAATATGTAAAATAATGTACATACTATCCACCATCCAAAACATTTTTTTTTTAATACTAAAGATAAATTCTAGGTAAATATCAAGAAATTATTCTCAACAAACACTATCCTAATAGAAGCTACATAAAAATTATATGGTGGCTTTGCCAAATAGTGGTTACTTACCAGAATACTTTGGTTCCTTCTGCAATGAAATGTAATAGGCATCTCTTCCACCCCAGCACACTGCCAGTCCAACCACCAAAATGTCATCAAAACCTTTTACAGGAAATCCATCATCTCTAATAGGGGTTTCCTGAGGTAAGCTAACTAAGTAAATCAAAAGTGAAATAGTTAAAAATCTCTAAAATTAAAGTCATTAAACTGAATGTTAAAACAATAATAATAAAAACTATTTGACAGGCAAAATTTCCAGATTCCTAATATATGCATTCTTTGGACAGTCATTTTTAGAAGTATGTAAAGTCTTTCTAGGCTCACTATCAAGTTATTAAGTTATTATTGACTGTCATATAAGAAATCTACCAAAGATTTCTTAAAATAGATCTATAATAATGGCTAAAATGGGTATTAACTAATTCTTTTAAAAGCTTCATTTTGAATTTCTACAACTCAAACAGAAATAAAGACCACTTGCACACTACAAAATTCTGTAGTGAACTCAGCAAATCTTAACACTAAGAAACTTCAGAAAAATCAAATCTTACTTCTAGTAAAGAATTAGGTCTGATTTTGTATTTGCAGTCAATATTTTTTCTAAAATAAAGCATCTCCAATTTTACAAAGACATAAGTCAAGAACCAATTTACTTTATTTACAATTATATCCCCAATATCTGGAAAATAATTGGTACATATTTGTTAAATTTAAGTGAATATTTTTATCCCTTTAATCTCTAGCACAGAAAATGTGCTCAATTTTATCTGTTGAAAGAAAAATGGAGCATACTAGTAAACACTGAAAGTACATAAAACTTGTCATTAACACATGTGCTCCATGAATTGAAGACCAAATACTCACACCTTTATGAACAAATCCATTAATAAATACAGAGACTTGAAAATTCTGATCAACTGTTGTATTTCCACAACAGATTGTCAATCTGAAATTAGCTATTACTCATGATAGAGAATGCTTACTTTCATGAAGTAAGACAGGAACATACAGAGCATTATTTGACCAAAAGGTTCAATGAGGCTTTGAGATCAACATTCAGTACAGGATTCATGACTTTCAGTGGAGGTACAAGTTCTAAGTATTGGAACAAGTTCTTAAGTATTGGAAAGTGTAGCTAATTTACATTATAAAAAATATAGTGCCTATTTGCTATATACTTTTGTCATTATACAAATAAAGATATTACAATTTAATAGAAAATAATTCATGAGCGCTGATGATTATACCATTAAGATACAATAAGTGATCCATATTTAAAATATATATTTTAAGCTTTACAAACTTACATTCTAACATTTATATATTACATATATTATATAATAACATATTATATATATGTGTGTGTGTATATATACACATATATATATACATGTGATTTTTTTAGAGAAATGTTAATATTTAATGGTAAAGCTTAGCACACACTAGCATCAAGCATGGTCTGGAACTGAAGAAACTGGGATGGGTAGGTGACCTTCATGAAGCCTCAGAAAGTGAAGAGGATAAGGAAGATAACCATCAGAGGGTGCTCCATGGCCTCCAAAAGGGCACAGACCAAAATGGCTTAAGAGAAAGAGCTGCTGTTTGAGAGGTGGGCATATCCAATGATCAAGCAAACACTGTTCCAACACATGCCCCTGAACCAGCCACACCAACTGTGGTGGCTCCAGCAGCAATAAACTTGACCGTTGTGTAAATGTCCCGGGAGACAACACTGGTCTGGATCTCCTGACAGACCACCTAGATTGGAGGACTGTTGTAGTAAGACTATTTAGATGGATTCTCTGACCTACTTGCAAGGAGGCAGACACATGCCTGATTCTCCAGGTAAGACAGCAGATCAGAGCCCGAGGAATGAGTAATGCCTTGCTGGTCTGCATTTTTTCAGTCTCCCAGCTTGAGCTCTTGGTCTCACTACTCAGCTCTCCCACTCATGTATACTGGAGTCATCCAACTCTTATACTAGAGGGCAACAATTATTAACCTAGTTGTGCTGAACAATAAGGTTGTTCTACATGTGAATCCACATAAGAGAAATGTATTACGCTTTGAATAAATTTATTACATTTAAGATCCAATACCAAAAAAATCTTAGTCTCATCTCAGTCTACTATTTTACATATAAATGTGAAAAAATTAAAAATAAAAATTCTCACCTTGCTTAAACCTACCACCAATAGTAGCACTTTTACAAGATGTCAAATTACTGATCTTTTCACAAGCCAGAGAGATAGAAAACCGCTTTCTGCATTTCCACTCCTTTATGAACGTTTTAAAGAGACTTTGGTCACTTGCTACATCAATTATGGCCAAGCTTTCTGAACTGCATGAGGCTGGAGTTAACTGCGATCCATCCTGTGACAACTGCAGGGGAAAACCTGTGCTTCTATTAGGACTGTCTTCTTTTACATTATTTCTATTCTCTGGACTTAAATCATGGTTTTTAATATCCAAAGGTGAGTCAAATGAATAACTTTCACCAAGCTGAAAAACACTACTTTTCTGAAGTTTTACAGAAGATGTTCTAAGAATACCTGAAAATGCCAGCTTAGAAGAGGATGCTGGAATGGGTGTAGGAGGAATGAGTCCATTATCGTCCACTATACAGCTTTCTTTACAAGGCAAGAGGGATGGGGTTTCACTATGGATAGCATTGTTCTCGAGTGCCTCGATCTTGCTTTTCACTTCAACATTAGGGGAATATGAAATTCCTTGCACTTGATTTACCTCCAAATTTGAAATCACATCTTGTTTGCCATTTAACTCTTTACTTTTTCCTTTCAAACTAGAGAAGTCTGTAGTGGTTAATTCTAGCTTTTCATTTTCTAGAGGACTAGAAACTTTATCTAAAATCCTTTCCAGTCCTGGACTTAAATCAAATGATGCTCCTGACCATATGAATGAATTATTTTGCTTTGTCCCAGTTAATTTGGATCTTTGAGACTTTTCATCTTTATCCCCTCTAATTACGTCTCTTTGGGGATAATCATTACCCACAGGATCACTTAGTTTTAATGTTCTAAAAGATACTGCAGTATTATGTTTATCTTGGACAGGAACTATATCTACATTGTCCAAAGCTTCAACCATCTGAGCAGAATCCATTTCTGAAAATATAATAGACTCATCACTGAAACAAGTCAGCTGCTGCTGATTATCGTCATTCTCATCCATATTTGATTTAATTGGGCCCTCTGGTTGTAGACACAGAGAATCACCAAAATGATTTGACATTATTTCAGAAGGAAGGGGTTCTTCTGCTTGTACATCAGGGGGTTGTTCTTTTACTAGGTACTCTTCACTGAAACTGTCAAACAGTAAACTATTGCTCAAATTCAAACTTGTTTCAGGAATTGGCAGACATTCTACTTCTGTATCAGTGGGAGTTCTCTTTTGAGGTACCAGAGATATAACTGGTTTCATAGCTACTTGTGATTGATAACTTTCAAGAAAACTATTTAATTGGGAGTCAGTAACAGAAAATTCATTCCCTTTAAAACTAGGACCATTTTCCCTCCATAGTAATGGAGAATGAAAAAGCGGGCTTTCTGGAGTGAGCATATCAACCCCATGTGAATCAGAGCGGTGTTTGATAGTATCTACAGCCTTAGATTCCGAATGATCTTTATTTGTCACTCCTGGAGAATGCTGTTCATGAGGAAAGATGATGGGAATCTCGTCCTGAAAAGAGCTCATCAACCTCTGTTTGTCTAGGCTCTTCTGCATTATCTTCATTGCTTGGCTGGTGTCTTTTGCTCCTTCTTGTTTGGTATTTTCAGTTGCCATCTGTTGTATTATTTTCTCTGACTGAGTATCCAGATAGAAACTATCTTCAAAATCACAAGGAACTAATCCAAAGTCAGAAACACAATTAGTTTTAGTTTTGTTTGCTGCATAAGCCTCTGTTTTTTCTTGTATTTTAGAGGTATTTACAAAATTCTCATGCTGGCCTACAGATTTACCAAATGCTCCAGTTGGTAGATGTGCTCCACTGGGTATCTCAGTGCTGCTTATATTATCTCCGGATACCTGAAGATTATTTAATTTATTTTCCTCGGCTTTAAACTTTATACTTTCACATTTGACAATAGCATTTGAGTCTCTATTCATATAATTACTGACTGTCTCACAGGGCATTTGCTTCTCTGTTACTTTTTTCAGTTTGGTATAACTGATTGTCTGTTGATCAGACTGCTTCTCCAGGCACTGGTTGACTGGATGGGTATCATGGTGTTTCACATAAACATTCTGGTTTTTTGAATCCTTTTGTATTAGCATTTTGTCCATTTTTTCTGACTCAACAACAGCTAATCCTCTTCCATTTTCACTAACCACACTAGTGGCTTGACAAGTCCGTTTTTCACTCTGAGATCCTGTGATAAAATGTTCAACAAAAATATCATTAGTTACTGTTTTGTTCTTTGAACAAGTTTGTTCTGTTTGTAATGGGAATGATGCTTTGTTATATTTTCCCTCAGCACAGAAAGATACATTTTTAGCAAATGGCCTAGAACTTATAAATTCTATATTCTTCTTATCTAAGGTAAATGAATCTTCACAATGAACAGGATTAGACATAGTCTGTTTTTGTAAATCAATTCTACACATCCCTGTGTCTTTCACAGGGCTGTCTCTGATTCGTTTCAGATGTTTACTATGTTTCAAAGATTGAAAGGTTGTACCCATCTTTTTCGAACTGAAATTCAAAGCTTCTTTCTTTGTTTTCTCAGATGAGAGAGTCTGAACAACTTTCTTAGTGCTTGTTTTTCCCTCATTCAAAGAAGTTTGTAGTTTCACTTTACTTATATTCAAAGAAGCCCGTTTTCTTGTTCTGTAAATTGAATGTAACTTACGTTCTTGATTTCCATCCTGAAATGGATAATAAAAGGAATCTGTATGTGCTCTACTTTTATCTAAATCCTGTACTGTATTTGGTGAATGCTTAACAGAAGAATCACTAAATGTGTTAATTTTTTTCTCTAGGGTTAACCTTTTATAAGAACTCTTAGTTTGGAGTACAAATTTCTGTTCCTTTACTTCTGACTCACTGCTAGTCGATGAGTGTGTATCAGAATTTAAAAGTGAATGTGGATTCCACTGTACTCCTATTTCTACTAAGTCCTGCTGTAGAATCATTTTGGCTTCTTCCACTATAAGGGTTGCTGCTTCTCTTTCAGTTAAACCTTTTCTTCCAGTCACCCAAATAGTTCGCATATTCCGACGTTCTTCAACTGCTTCCTCTTCTTCATCCACTGCTTTTCGTGCACTATATAAGGAGATAAAAAAAAAAATTAATGCATTGATTCATTCATTCATGCAACCAATATTTATTAAGCATCAATCTGAGCTGTTCTAGGAATGGATAAAATAGTAATGAACAAAAGGACATACATCTGCTGTCATAGAGCTTATATTCTAATTGAGGAAATCAGAAAACAAATAGTAAAATACATTCTTTCTCAACTGGTGACAAGAGTTGTGTACAAAAATGAAGAATCAGGAAGGGATGGCTGGTTCTGCAATTTTTAAATAGCACAATAAGGGAAACCCTCACTAAAGCAGATTCTTTAAATGGAAACCTAAAATAAGTCAGTAACATAAAACTTTCATTGAAAACGAATCCTCCTATATAATAGGAACTCTGGACAAAATATTTGAAGGGACTGAAGAGTACCAAAAGGAAGCAGAAACTGGAAAGGAACTGAGACTAAAAGAAATGGCAGTGGGTGAATTTTCACACTTTTCATCTGAAGGCAGGTTCCAGTTAGCACTATAAAGGGTAACTAAAAATTTGGATTAAAATGTGGAGTTTATTGACAGAACTTGAAATAGAGCTCAGAATAACAACAGGAGATACAGAATGAAGGGAGAAACCCCAGACTGAGAGATCCAAAAAAGAGAACCCCAAATTCTTCATATAAACTGTCCAAATATCTGGCTTACCTCTAAAATTATGCAAGACTTCAAGCAGCCAATTAAAAATCTAAACAACTGAACAGAAATTTGAGCTACTGCCACTATAGGAAGACAAAGATTAGAATTTGAGTTCAGCCAAGCTAATTTATTGAAAATATCAATGCTCTTCAGGTAAAATAATGGATTCCACACCCTAAAGGGTCAAACATGTAAATAACTGAAATCACATGAGGAGAAGAGAAATAGGATGAGTTATAAAAGTTACGAAAGAAATAATGTCCAAGAGACCTGTTTCCAACCAACATGGAGTAATAGGGACAAATTTAGCCTCTCACCCCAAACAACTAAAAACCAAGGCTAGGTTATAAAAGACATTACAGCTTCCATTTTTCTCTCTTGGATCAATTATACTGAAGGAGGCCAACCATCATGTCATGAGGTCATCAAGAAGTTCTATGGAGAAACTCAGGTCAAGAACTCAGCACCTACTTGCCAGCGTGTGTGTGAGTCATCTTAAAAGCAGATCCAAGTCAACTCCAGATGACTATAGTTACAGCCAACAACTTTACTATTACTTCATGGAAAAACTCAAACCACAACCACCAGCAAAGCTGCTCTCAAATCATGATTTACAAAAACTTTGACTTGATATTAATATTTACTGTTGCTTTTAAGCCACTAAGTTCTTAAATAGCTAACTAATATCCCTAGTAAAACTATCAGACTTCAAAATATACAAAAGAAATTTCAAGGCCTACATATTTAAAAGGGCAAAAGAATCATACTTTTACCAAAATTCTCAAAAGCAGCACAAAACAAAGAAACGGCATTTTTAAAAACCTCAATTTAAAAAAAAAAGTGTTGACCAAGGATTTATAACCAGCCAAGACATACTTCAAATATTAAGGTTAAAGAAAAACAGTTTTAAACATACAAAAACGTGGGAGAACTCTATACTATAAAAGCCTTCCTAAGAGAGAAGTGTACTAACAATTAGTAAACTTTAATAAACCACTCTCATTAAAAGACAGATGTACTGTTGATGGGAGAAATAAATAAGAATAAAGAAGATCTGTGTACATAATTAAGTAGACTTTCTGAATATATTTCAAACATTTTACTTTTATCCAAAATGATTTCACAGGGTAATCATATCAAACTCTCTACCAGTCACGACACACCATAAATTATTGAAAAGCACTGAAAATGAAGAAAAACTTCCTAATTCTTTTTCATAAAGTCTAATGCTAAACACTGATAGCAAAAGATAGTGCAGCACACACACAAGAAAAGTATACACCAATATTATTTATGAATAATAATGCAAAAGTATACTGTAATAAATATTAGCAAACAATCCAACATTGCATAAAAAATAATATACCATGACCATGAAATTTATTCGGAACATTAAATTGATTCAATATTAGTAAATCTGTTAATATATACATCATGCTAATAGATGTAAGGAAAAAAGAACCCTATGATTATATCCAAAGATGCTGAAAAAGCCTTTGACAAAATTCAGTACCTATTCCTGATAAAAATATTCAAGAAAATTAAAATTAATGGACATTTTCTTTAAAATGTTTAAAATACACACACACACACACACACACACACACACACACACTATAGTCCTGAAGCCAGTATTTACTAGCGTAACACTAGAGGCATTTCCACTAAGATCATAAGCAACGTAAAAATGCCCACTATACCTATTACTACTATCTCTATTACCACTACCTATTAGAGGCATTAGCTAATTAAATTAGACAAAAGAAAACAATTAGAACCATAAGAATTGTTAATGAAGAAGTATAATATCTCCATTTACCGTTAATATGACTATATACCTGGAAATCCTGGAGAATCAATGATAAAAGGAATTCAAATGATAGAAGAATTCTGAAAATAGCAGGATAAAAAAATATACAAGAATCAACAGTCTTCATATACTCAAATAATAACTATGTAGAAAATATCATAGAAGTGAGCCATTAATTTTAAAAAAAAAAGATTAAATAGTAATAAATTTAACAAGAACTGTACAAAATCTATATGCGGAAAACTTTAAACCTCTTGAAAAGCTGAATAAAGAAATCTTTTAAAACTCCTCAAAATCTCAAAGACTAGATCCAATGCAAAGATATTATCTTTGGACAGATTGACTCAACATTATAAAGATGTCAGTTCTAAGTTCAATTTCAATCCAAACCAAATAATAATCAATGGGCACTTTAAATTTCATATAGGCAAACATTCAAAAATAGCCAGGAAAATACTGAAAAACTATGAGGAGGAAGTTGCTCTACCAGACATTAAAATATACTATAAAACTTTTTAATTAAGAGCATAGTACTGGCTCATGAATTGACAAAAAGAAAAGTAAATAGGATAGAAAGTCCAGAAATAAACCTAATTACATATGGATATTGAGTATATGATTGTGGCATTTCATATGACTGGAACCAACATAAACATCTTTACAAATGGGGAAAAAGATGAAATTAAATCCAGACTTCACACTATGCAAAATTAAATTCTAAATGCATCAGAAATTTAAAGGCAAATTTCAAATACTAGAAGAAAACGTTAATTCCTCTTTAATCTCAGTGTAAGGAAAAACTTTCCAACTATAACAATTCAGAAACAAAAATGAAAAGACTGATAAAAAATAAATCAATAAAAAATTAAAATTCTGCATGAGAAAAACAATGTAGTAAAAGTCAAAAGACAGTTGATATATTTTCAATATACATATCAAATAAAGAATTAGGAACCTTAATCCATTCAAAAAATTCTTTAAAAAGGAGAAAAGACCAAACCCCATAAGAAATATAAGGAAAAGACATAACCAGATAATTTACAAAGATATAAAATAAATTATCCCGAAACATGAAAAGATATATACTGCTACTCACAATTAGAGAAATGTACATTAAAACCAAATAAAGATACAATATCTCATTTATCAGGTGGCAAAATAAAAACCTCTAACAATGGATTCTGTTGGCGAGGCTGTGGAGTAATAGGCTAGGGATTAAGTAACTTGGTAGATCCTTCTACAAGGAATTTGGAATCTAATAAAGCTATATATGTTCTTACCTTTGGAAATCCCATGTCTAGGAATGTACTCTGAAGAAACATTACCAACAACATGAAAATACATACGCACGAAGAAATTAATTTTTTGCATTTTGCTGGTAATGACAAATTGTTTGACATGATCTAAATGCTAGCTCAGTTATCTGGCTCTTACACACAAATTACTGAAAGGAAAGGGTGGCCAAGTGCCAGATACATCTATTCAGAAAATTAACATTAACGCAATACTATACCTAACCTATACGGCTTATTCAAATTTCACCGATTGTGCCATTTATGTCCTTTTTCTAGTCCAATCTAAAATAAAGTGGTGCATTTAGTTGTCATATCCCTTTACTCTTTAATTACAAACAGCTCCTCAGTCTTTGTTTTTCATGACCCTGATGTTTTTAAAAAGTACCAGCCAATTATTTTGTAGAATGTCTCCCAGTTCAGATTTGTCTGATGTTTCCTTATGATTAAATTCATAATAGACATTTTTGATAAGACTACTTCAGGAGTAATATTGTGCTTTCTCAGTGTGTCACATGAGAAGGCACATGATGTTGCTTCGTCTTATTACTGATATCACTAATTTTGATCAATAAAGTTCTGGGCTTTCAGAAAAGGCATAGTCATGGCATAACCACCTTAGCATAATACAGAAATTATTCCAAAATGTATTAATGAACAACACTTTTCCAATTAAATTTTTCAAAATGTGTACTGCCCTCAGATGACTCACTGGAAGGGTCAAGTATGATGTGTTGGTATGTTGTTACCACAGTGATACTCTCATACTTAAATTTTTTCACCTCAGGAAATATGCATTTTTTCAATGCATATTTCTGAGCAAGTATGAATATACCCAAAGAGTCTGTGCAAATCAGAGGCTCCAGATAAGAGCAACACCTTTATAAGAAGGGTTTAAAGCATACTCCAGGTAGACTTCAGCTGGAGTCACATCTCAAAGTGACATATTCATACCAGTTGCTCTTCTACTCTGGAGTCAAAGGAGTGGCCCTACCCCCACAGCTCCACTAGGCATTGCCCTAGTGGGGACTCTACAGTGACCCCCAATGCAGAGGTTCTCATGCCTGGGTTGCATTCCTAAGGCTCCAGGCAATTCCATCCTTCAAAATCTAGGGAAAGGTTTCTACTCCTCCACTGCTGTACCAAAATCCCACCAGAGCCAAACCTGGAGAGGCGGTGCAATGCAAAGAATGGAATCCACAATGTGAAGTGGCTCTGGGGAACAGCAAGGCTGCTCCTTTGACTATGCCCCATGCCTTCCCACACATATTACAAGTTTCTGAGCCAGTGTCAGGCCTAAACTGAGTGGGAGAGAAGAAACATTGAACTGGAAATGAGACTGATGCTTTAATTTAGAAGAAATATTTAATACCTGAAAATAAAACTGTTAGTACCTGTAAGTGCCTAAATAGCAATAGGATTTCACTGAGGTCTCGTATAAGAGTGAGTTCAAAGAACAGTGGTTGAGAAAATAATTAAGCTATTTCTTGATGATATGCTGAGTCCAGCCCATTCAATGAATTGGTTACACACTTGTACACACTTGTTAAACAGTAGTCAAGAAATCCTCTTCTCATAAATTGTTTTGAGGGACAAGTGTTCCAAAGAACATTCAAGTGAAATACATTTTAAAGTGCTGTTGCCTAAAGAAAATCTAAGATATAGCCCTGGATATATACTGAAAATCAAAATCCATTAAAGGAGAAAGCATTGGTAATTTACCTTCACTTAATCTTTCCAGGGAAGAATTATGATACTTTTAGAAATGTCTTTTAAGTCATGAAATATTTTTAAACTATAAAAAATAAAAAGTAATCCTAAAGGGGGGAAAAGCTGTTACATTTTCTTCCACTTATACCAACTACATCATGATATTATCAAAGAAAAAGATATTTTAATACAGCATCTATTATTTACAAATTGACATGCTTTTTCATTTAATAACCCTATGTAGACAGGGGGACTCTCTTACCTTTTAAAAGGCACAGCATTTTTCAGAACAGTCTCTACCTCATCAATATTTGCTCTGGCAAGATCTGCCACAGTGAGAATACCAGAAGCATAGAGGGACCTGGCTCGCTGTGCATTAAGTAAGGACACCCGGACCAGGTCACACAGCTCTCTCTGGATGCCAAATGTAAGACGCTTCTGAAATTGGGAAAGTAGTAGTTCCATGTTGTGCCAGCCCAGACGGTTGGAAAATACTGTAATCATTCCTAGAATATGGATAGAGTATTTATTGAATTAAAAATTCTTTATAGATCAATTCTCTATTTCTTTAGATACTTTTTTTTCATTCATTTTTCCTGAAGAATTGTAAAGTTTAACAAGCCCAAGGTGTAAGTTAACAGGAGAGTAAGGGGCTAGCTAATTTGACAACAAATGTGCTAAACACATTAAATGTCATCTCCTTTATTCTTAATCATGCACTTGGCGTTAAAAAAAAAACTGAGGCAGAGCATATAAACACAAAATAAAAGCCCTTGCCCTAGATCACTCCTCTCATTTTCCCCTACTTTTCTTTTTTTAAGGAAGAGAGAACTCTTAAAAACAGATAAGGGACTCTTTCCACCTAGAGGAAAACAAGAGAGATGATTTAAATATTTAAGTGCTGAGAAGACTACAAAAAGTGAAGCTCCCATTGATATTTTCTTCAAAGAAAGGGTACCCAGTTCAATAGCTAGACATTCTTGAAATAAAGAGGGCAGAGCAGCCAGGTGCCAAGTCATTAAGAAAATCATTTCATGGGCCCTTGGCAGACACCGAATCTGCTGGCGAAATAAATAAAAAATAAAGAAAAATAAAAAAAGAAGAAGAAAAACAGAAAACAAAGAGATGGTCAGCAGGTTGCTAAGGAATAGAAGGGACACTAAGGTCAAGACACCCAGCTAGCTGTCAATCTTCTGTGGCAGGGCAACTGAGCCCAGAAGACCTGTAGTTTTAGGTGTTTTGATGATGACAGAGACCATGCAAAATTATGGCTCAACATGATCCCCTCACTTTTAGAGCAGCCTGCAATGGAATTTTAAATAAAAAAGTGGTTTGACTTAACTTCAAACCACAGAGTCTTAAGTAAATGTGGAAACTCTTGTTTAACTGACCTGCATAAACAGCAGCTGACTGTTGTAAAGACTGAATCTGTCCACGATTGCATCCATATTTCTGATTAATTTCCTTTAAGGGAACTTCACTGATTAAATCTAGTAACACAAGACTGGTAAAAAACCTGGAAAGTAAATCACAAAATGTATAGTAAGAAATTACTTAGGTCTACTATGAAAGTACAATGTATGCTGTGAAACAAGTGGGAGTAAGTGGAGAGAGGCAAGAGAATATTTACATACTCTGAGAAGATTCCTAATAAGATATTGGATTAGTGGACAAAGACTGAGCTCAATGTTTGTAAACTTCTGACATATATTAGACTATAGCAAAGAACTAATATCTGTATAACAAAAAGATAACCTCCATATTTCAATACTGCTAACTATAAGAAATAAGACTTAGTTCGAGAAATGTGATGACATAAAAATATTTAAAAAACACTTGATACATGGTTATATGATCATCTAATCATATTTCAACAAAATGACAGAATTTGATTATAAAAACCAGTTTTGATTTGAAAGGCAATAGTGCCACAAATAACTCAAGTATACAAATCCTTACGAAATTCCACTTGACTATGTTGTAAATAATACACTAGAGACTAATGCTTTAAGAAAAATAATTTCAAAATAATATATATCCAAAAAGCTAAAAGCCTATGTAATTTCCCCATCTGAATCTTTTAGTTGTCTCTTCCCCACTGGTAATGAATCTCTTCTAAGGATGACAGAAGCATCCTGCCTTTCCTGAAAGCATCCTGATTAACATCTTCTTTAAGGGAAGGAAATAACTAAATGTTCTATTTTAAAAGGTCTTCACATATAATGGCTTCTGAATTATAACTAGCTAGGAAAAATCTAATATACCAGTAAATACGGTAAACTGAAAAATTTTACTATATTCAGCCAAAACTCTGATTTTAATGACAATGAAATTGACCACAATAAACTGGACTTCTACTCTGTATCCAACAATGTGTTAAATACTGAGTAGTCTAGGCTCCTTGATATTTACCTTTTATGGATGGCCATTTGTCGGTGCTGTCTCTCAGTTCTGGCTACTACTTTTCCTTTTATACAGCGAGCCAAGAATCCTTCTTCAACTCCCACTAGCTCTGCCACTCGTTTCATAGAAGTTGGTAACTTCTCCCATAAACAGAAAAATCGATACCAATCAATAGTAGTCCAATCCTCAAACATAGGTGTAACCTAAAGGGAAGAAGCATCATTCATTAGCTAAAACTGTTGCATTACAAAAGGAGCAAATAAATGTAAACATCATATTAAAAATGAAGGCCTCAGTATTTGGAAATATTTCTAATTTTACTAACCAATGTGACCCCAATAAATCTAATAAAAAATAAAATAAAATAAATGTGATAATACATCATCTGTATGGAAACTTCATTTAGTCACAAACAACTCACAGCCAAGAGAAATGGAAGAGATCACTCAGCATACAAACTGGATTTTACAGAATCCAAGAATTTTAATCACAGATATTTTTAATCTCAATATTCTGATGTTAAGTACCTTACGTATTTTATATGATTTCTAAGAATCGGGAATATAGAAAGAAGAGGAGAAGAATCAATATCCACATTTGCTACAATATATTATCTAAAATGTCCTGAATTCAACAAGAAGAACAAAACTATAAGACATGCAAAGAAATAAACATATGTCACAAACACAGAGAACAAGCAGGCAGAAGAAACATCTTTGAGAGTTTCCAGATGTTGAAAATATCAGACAGAGATTTCAAAGCAGACATTATAATTATGGTAAAAGAACAAAAGAAAACCACATGCTTAATGAAATAAAGAGCGGTCTAATGAAAATGTCTAATCAAATAGAGAATATGAGTAAAGAGAAAAAAAAATGATTAAAAAAAAGCCAAATGGAAATTCTGGAGTTGAAAAATACAATAATTGAACAATTCACTATAGAGCACAACAGTTGATACAAGCTGGCAGAAAAAGAATCAGCAAACATGAAGATAAATTGATAGAAATTATGCAATCTAAGAGAGGAGAAAAAAGGAGGAAAAAATGAACAGAGCCTCAGAGAAATGTGGGAAGCATTACATGCACCAACATATGCATAATGAGAGTATCAGAAAAAAAATAAAAAATAAAAAAATAAATTTGAAAAAATATGTCTAAAAACTTCCCAAATTTGATGAAAAGGGTTAATCTACATATCTAAGAGACAAAGTGAACTCCAAGTGGAGTAAATTCAAAAAGATACACATTGAGATGCATCATAGTCAAAATGCAAGAAACCAAAAAAGAGAAAATTTTGAAAGCAGCAAAATATCCACATCACATACAAGGGAAACCCAATAAGCTTAAGAGCTGACTTCTCATCAAAAACAGTGGAGGCCAGAATGCAGTGAAATGACATATTCAAACTGCTGAAAGAAAAAAAAAACTTGTCAACCAAGAATCTTATACAAAGGAAAACTATCTTTCTAAAATAAACGGATAATAAAGATATTCCCAGCTAAACAAAAACTGAGAAAATTTGTTGCTAGCAGATTTGTCTTACACAAAATACTAAAGAAAGCTCTTTAGGTTAAAACAAAGTGACCCAAAACTTTAACTCCACACACAAAGAAAAGAGTGCTAATAAAGGTAATTCTGTGAGTATATATATAGTATTATTACACATTTCCCCTCCTGTCTTCTCTTGACTGATTTAAAAAGCAATTGTATAAAACTGTATATAACGTACAAAAATACAAGCTCAAAGAAGGCAAGTGGGAGTAAAGATGAAATGAAAGGAGATAGTAACTAAAATCCATAGGAACAAATAAAGAAAAACACAAATCTTAAACAAGAATGTTAATGTAACAAACTCTGTAAATATATATTTGCTTTCTTTCTCTCAGTTGCTTTAAATACATGAAGTTATATAAAATAATAATTTTAACAGCTGACTTGAATTTGTAACACATACAGATGTAACATGTATAACAGTAATAGCACACACATAAAAAGGAATAGGAATAGATATATATAAGAATAATGTTTCTATATCTCACTGGAATTAAGTTGGTATAAATTAAGTTAGAAATAATTCAAAATCCATCAGTAAAAAGAAAATTTGTTGCTAGCAGATTTGTCTTACACAAAATACTAAAGAAAGCTCTTTAGGTTAAAACAAAGTGACCCAAAACTTTAACTCCACACACAAAGAAAAGAGTGCTAATAAAGGTAATTCTGTGAGTATATATATAGTATTATTACACATTTCCCCTCCTGTCTTCTCTTGACTGATTTAAAAAGCAATTGTATAAAACTGTATATAACGTACAAAAATACAAGCTCAAAGAAGGCAAGTGGGAGTAAAGATGTATTGGAAATGAAAGGAGATAGTAACTAAAATCCATAGGAACAAATAAAGAAAAACACAAATCTTAAACAAGAATGTTAATGTAACAAACTCTGTAAATATATATTTGCTTTCTTTCTCTCAGTTGCTTTAAATACATGAAGTTATATAAAATAATAATTTTAACAGCTGACTTGAATTTGTAACACATACAGATGTAACATGTATAACAGTAATAGCACACACATAAAAAGGAATAGGAATAGATATATATAAGAATAATGTTTCTATATCTCACTGGAATTAAGTTGGTATAAATTAAGTTAGAAATAATTCAAAATCCATCAGTAAAAAAAGTAAAAAGGGGAAAAGACATGAGGTATATAAAAAATAAAAAGACAAAATATGAAAGATGCAAATCCAAATATATCAATAATAACATTAAATGTAAATGGGTTAAAAATCTAATGAAAGACAGAAATTGACAGATTGGATGAAAAAACAAAATCCAATTCTTCGCTGTCTGTAGAAGATGCATCATAGATTCAAAAATACAAATAGCTCAAAAGTAAAAGGAAGGAAAATATCATGCGAACCACAACCATAACAAAGCTAGAGTGGCTATACTAATATCAGATAAAGTAGACTTAAAAAAAATGTTCACAGAGATAAGAGGAACATTTCATAATGCTAAAAGGATCAAACCATCAAGTAGATATAACAATTGTAAATATATCCAGGACCCTGAAATACATGAAAAAAATCTTGACAGAAATAAAGAGAGAAACAGACTATACAAAAAAATAATTGGTTGAAGACTTAAGTACCCTCATTTTCTTTTTTAAAAATCTTTTCAAGTGTACAATCCAATAATACATCATGTGTGTACTATTGTATTCACCACCCAAAGTCAAATATCCTTCTGTCACCATATATTTGACCCCCTTTACCATTATCTACCTCCTCCCCTTTCCCTCTGGTAACCACTAAACTATTGTCTGTGTCCAGGAGTTTTTGTTTGTCTTATTCATT
This sequence comes from Pteropus alecto, assembly GCF_000325575.1. Taxonomy (NCBI): domain Eukaryota; kingdom Metazoa; phylum Chordata; class Mammalia; order Chiroptera; family Pteropodidae; genus Pteropus; species Pteropus alecto. The sequence continues at coordinate 1,660,873 of NW_006431048.1, forward strand.
CATTTGTTGCTTTCAGTTTTACATCCCACAAATGAGTGAAATCATATGATTCTCAATTCTTTCGGTCTGACTTATTTCACTTAGGATGATAATTTCAAGATCCATCCATGTTTTTACAAATGGCAGTATTTCATCTTTTCTTATGGCTGAGTAATATTCCATTGTATATATGTGTCACATCTTCTTTAGCCAACCATCTATCGAAAGGCACTTTGATTGTTTCCATGTCTTGGCCACCATGAATAATGCTGCTATGAACATCGGGGTGCATACATCTTTAAGGGTAAATGTTTTCAAATATTTGGGGGTAAATACTCAGAAGATAGAGTGCTGGGTCATATTGTAGATCAAGCGTTTTGAGGAACCTCCATACTGTTTTCCATAATGGCTATACCAATTTGCAGTCCCACCAATAGTGTGTAAGGGTTCCTTTTTCCCCACAACCTCTCTAACACTTATTATTTGCCTTGTTGATGATAGCCATTCTTACAGGTGTGAAGTAGTATTTCATTGTGTTCATGATTTGCATTTCTCTAACTGGTTGTAAAATTGAGTATCTTTTCATGTCTGTTGGACATTTGTATGTTTTCTTGGGAGAAGTGTCTGTTCAGGTCCTCTGCCCATTTTTTAATTGAATTGTTTTTTTGTTGTTGTTGTTGAGTTGTATCAGTTCTTTATATATTTTGGATATTAGCCCCTTATATCAAAGGCATTGTTGGAAAAGGCATTGTTGGAAGATAGCAAATATCTTCTCCCATTCAGTTTGTTGCCTTTGTCTTACTGATGATTTCTTTTGCTGTCAGAAGTTTTGTAGTTTGATATAGTCCTATTCATTTATTTTTGCTTTTACTTCCTTTGATACGATATGATTTTTATCCTTTATTTTGTTTATGTGGTGTATCACATTGATTGGTTTGCATATGCTGAACCATTCTTGTGCCCCTGGAATGAACCCCACTTGATCATGATGCCTAATCATTTTAATGTATTGTAGTCTATTTGCTGGTTTTGTTTTTTTTTTTTAGAATTTTTGCATCTGTATTCACCAGAGATATTGGTCTGTAGTTTTCTTTTTGTGTGTTATCCTTACTAGGTCTTGGTGTCAGGGTAACGTTGGCCTCAAAATGAGTTAGGAAGTTTTGCCTTTTCTTCAATTTTTTGAAAGAGTTTGAGAAGGACAGGTATTAAATCATCTTTGAATGTCTGGTAGATTTCACTACTGAAGCCATCTGGTCCTAGACTTTTACTTAGGGGAGATTTTTGATGGTCGTTTCAATTCCCTTACTGTTGATCAGCATATTTAGATTTTCCAGTTCTTCATGATTCAGTCTAGAAAGATTGTATATTTCTAAGAACTCATCTATTTCTCTAGGTTATTGAATTTAATAGTATATAGTCTTTTATAGTATTCTTGTATGATTCTTTGTATTTCTGTGGTACTCTCACTTTCAACAATGGATGGAAGAATTAAGCGGTCAATAGAAAATAAAAGACTAAAACAACACACTAAATTAAGTAGACCTAATACACATCTGTAGAACTCTACCCAACAATAGCAGAATGCACATTCTTCTTGAGTTCACATTGAACATTCTCCAGAATAGACCATACGTTAGGCAATAAAACAAGCCTCAATAAATGGGAAAAGATTGAAATCCTACAAAGTATGTTTTCCAACAATGGAATAAAATTAGAAATAACAAAAAATTGTGTAGATTCACAATGTGGAAATCAAATAAGAGAATGCTAAATAACAATGGGTCAGAGAAGAAACCATGATAGAAATTACAAAGTACCTTGAAATGAAAATGAAAACATAACATACCAAACTTATAGAATGCAATGAAAGTAGTGCTTTGAGGGAAATTAATACCTATAAATGCCAATATTTAAAAAATGATCTCAAATCAATATCCTAATGTTCCATCGTAAGATACAGCAAAGTGAAGTGCAAAGTAAACCCAAAGGAAGAAGGAAAAAATAATAAATATCAGAAATTAATGAAATAAAGTAAAAACAGAAAATTAACAAACCAAAATAGATTCTATTAAAAGGTAAACTGAGGCATGTTAAAATTTTTCAAGAGTTCATTTGAGCATACACTAATTTGAATTGTGTAGTGCCAAACAAAAGGTGGTTAAGAGTCTTTCACTGACAGGAGCTAGAGGCAAAGTTTTTATAGAGAAGATGTCGAAGCAAAGCAAAGAAATTATTTGATTGATTATAGCTTAAGCATTTGCCTCACTTGAGAAAGCCTAGTTGGCTGTTTGTGATTGGTTGTTCTTAAGTTTCACTTTCTCAGATTCAAGTGCACTGACTCTGGCTTAGGGTTTGGTTTGCTTAGATAAGCTACCAAAACATTAGAGCCACCTCAGTCTAAAGGCCTCCTTGTTTAAAAAACTTTTAACAGTTCTTTAAAAAGATCAACAAAATTAAAATACCTTTAGCTAGCTTGATCAAGAAATGAAAAGACTCAAATTACTAAAACTAGGAATAGAAGAGGGGACACCACTACTGACTTTACAGAAATAAAAAGAATTATAAGGAAAACATGTCTACGGCCGCGCCACCCTCAACACGCCCAATCTCGTCTGATCTCGGAAGTTAAGCAGGGTCAGGCCAGATTAGTACTTGGATGGGAGACTACCTAGGAATACTGGGTGCTGTAGGCTTAAAATGAATGAATGAATGAATGAATGAATGAATGAATGAGGAAAACACTATGAATAATTAAATACTAACAGATTAGAAAACCTAGATAAAGTGGACAGATCCTTGGAACACAGAAACTACCAAAATTGATTCAAAAAATGGAAAATCTGACAACAAGAAAATGAATTAGTAGTTAAAAAGTGTACTCCAAATAAAAGCCCAGGCCCCAATAGCTTGACTGGTGATAGCTCCTAAATGTTTAAATTATTATTAACATCAATCTTTCACAAATTCTTCTACAAAACCAGAAAGCACTGCCTCACTATATACTAGCAAACTAAATCTAGCAATGTGTAAATAGTATTATACAACATAACCAAGTGGTATTTATGTAAAAAATTCAAGATTAATATCTGAAAATCAATTAATGAAATATATTATTCAATAGAATAATGGACAAAAACTGCGTGATCCCAATTGATGCAGAAAAAGCACTTGACAAAATTTAACACCCTTTTATGATAAAAACTATATATATATATATATATATACATATATATATATACATATATGTATATATACATATACATATATACTATATATATATATATACATTCAACAAACTAGGAATAGAAGGTAACTTCCTCAATGTGATAAAGGCCATCTGCAAAAAAAACCACAGCTAACTTCATACTTGATAATGAAAGACTAAATGCTTTCCCTCCAAGATCAGGAACAAGACAAAGATGTCTGCTCTTGCTACCTCTATTCCACATTTTATTGTGGATCCTAGCCAGGTCAATTAGGCAAGAAAAAAAATAGAAGACATCCAGATTGAAAACGAAGAAGCAAAAGTATCTCTATTTGCAGATGATATAATCTTGTCAATAGAAAATCCCAAGAAATCCACCAAAAATACTATTAAAATTAATTAGAAGTTTTAATAGGTTGTAGGATATAAGAATGATACACAAAAAGTTTTTCTCTATACTTTAATAAACAATTTGAAAATGAAGTTAAGAAAGCAATTCCATTTACAGTAGCATCAAAAATGCTTAGGAATAAGTTTAAGAAAAGAAATAAAAAACTTTTACTCTGAAAACTATAAAAATTGTTGAAAGAAATTAAATAAGACCCAATTAAATGAAAAGACAGCCCAAGTGCATGAACTGGAAGACTTAATATTGTTAAGATGATAATATTCTCCAAATTGATCCACAGATTCAACAAAATCCCTAGTAAAATCCAGCTGGCTTCTTTGCAGAAATTGACAAACTGATCCTAAAATTCATAAAGAAATACAAAGGATCCTAAAAAGTTTTAAAAGCTTTCAAAAAGAAGATTAAGTTTAGAGGGTTCACATTTCCTGATTTCAAAACTTACCACCAAGCTACAGTAATCAAAACAGTATGGTATCAGCATAAAGATAAACATATAGATAACGAAATAGAATTGAAAAATCTAGAAATAAACCCTCATATTCGTGATCAACTGATTTTGAAAAGGATGACAAGGCAATCCAATGGATTTTCAACAAATGGTACTGGGATATATGGATATGCATATGCAAGGAATGAAATTAGATCCTACCTTATATCAGTCAAAAAAATCAAAGTGGATCACACTTCTAAATGTAAGAGCTAAAACTATAAAACTCTTAGAAGAAAACATGAGTAAATCTTTGTGGCATTGGATCACACAATGAATTCTTAGATATGATACCAAAAGAAAAAAAATTGATAAATTCAACATCATCAAGATTAAAAACTTTTGTGCTTCAAAAGATATCAAAAATGTGAAAAGATAAGCCACAGAATGAGTGAAAATATTGTCAATTCATGTATCTGATAAGAGACTTCTATCCAGAATATATAAAGAATTCTTTCAACTCAATAATAATAATAATAATAAAAATCCAGTTTAAAAATGGGCAAAGGATCTGAATAGATATTTTTCTAAGAAAGATGCTCAAACGGTCAATAAATACATGAAAAGATGCTCAACATCGTTAGCCACTAAGCAAATGCAAATCCAAACTATAATGAGGTAGTACTTCATACTCATAAAGATATATTTTAAAAGACAGGTTAAAAGAAATATTGAAGAGAATGTGGAAGAATAGGAACCCTTGTATATTGCTGGTGGAATTGTAAAATTATGCAGCTGCTTTTAAGGAGTTTGGAAGCTCCTTAAAATGTTAAAAATTGAGTTACTATAATTCTACTCCTAGGGATATCCCCAAGATAATTCAAAACATATGTCCATATAAAAACTTGTACACAAATGTTCACAGCAGCATTATTCATAATAGCCAAAAAATAAAAACATACCAATTTGTAATTCCACTAACAGTGTTATGAAAGTTCCCTTTTCTCCACATCCTCGCCAACACTTGTTTTGTTTTTTGTTTTGTTTTGTTTGATTTATTGATGATAGTCATTCTGACATGTGTGAGGTGATATCTCATTGTGCTTTTAATTTGCATTTCTCTGATGATTAGTGACCTGGAGCATCTTTTCATATGTCTATTAGCCATCTGTATTTCTTCTTTGGAGAAATATCTATTCAGGTCTTCTGCCCATTTTTTAATTGGATTGTTTCATAAACTATATAAATGCCTAACCAATGTACTGTATACTTGAAACTAATAAAATGCTAAAAAAGTAAAAAAATACAAAATGTCCATCAATTGATAAATGGATAAAGATGTAGTATATCTATACAAGGTAATATTATTCTCCAATATGAAAGACTGAAGAATTGATACATGCTATAACATAAACTTTGAAAACATTATGCTACGTAAAAGAAACCTGTCATAAAAAACCACATATTATGATTCCATTTGTATAAAATTTTCAGAATAGAAAAGTCTATAGGAACAGAAAGCACATTTAGGTGCACTAGTGGTTGCTCAGAACCAGGGGAGGATGAGAAGGTTGGAGGAATATGGGGAGTGATTGCTAATGGGTCCAGGTTTCTTTTTGGGATGATGAAAATGTTCTGAAGTCAGACATTGGTGATGATTTCACAACTCTGAATACACTAAAAATCATTGACTTGTACACTTTAAATGGCATGCTGTGTAAATTAGATTGCAACAAACTATTTAAAAATAATAATCAAATTCTCTATGAGAAAATTTTTAGAATACTCTTGAAAGCCCAAAAATAGACTTAAAGAAAGAGAAACAATCATGTTCTTGAATAAGACCAATCAATTTTTTAAAAAAGTATGTCAGTTCTCCTCCGTGTTAATGTATAAATTTAACAATATCAATAAAAACACCAAGTTAATTTTAAGTGTTATATTAAAAAGTAAGCAAGCAAGAATACCTATGAACACTGAAAAAGGAGAACAATGAAGGGAACTAGCTCTACTAGATAAAACATACAATAAAATTGTTTAATTAAAGCAGAGGTACAAATGCGAATTGGTAAAATTGGCCTATTGTCAGATCAACAAATGAAACAGAAATATATCCAACAATGAATGAAAATTAGAAATATAACCAGATACAAATGCAAATTAGTACACAGGATAACGGTTGGAGAAAAAGTTAAAAAATAAAAGTTGTAGAAAAATTTTCAGTCATTGTGTGTAAAAGAACCTTTTAACAAATTAAGCTGTAACTGCAGATAGCCGTTATGAAAAAAAAAAGATAAAAGAGCAAGAAAAACATGTGATTCAAAAGTTCATAAATTCAACTACATTTTAAAAAAAATACTAGACAGAACACATAGCAAAAAGCCAAGTGAAAAACTAGAAGAAAAATACTTATACCAGAAAGTACTACTCTCCTTAATGTATAAGAGAACCTTTAAAACTTAACGACCAAAAACAGTAGAAAATGAGCAAAAATCGTAGATTATAGGGGGAAAAAAGCATATTACCCTTAATGTTCAAATTTATTCATAATAAAAAATGTAAATTATAACTATACTCAAAATATAAAAGGTTGACAATATACTCTATTCATAAAGTTATAGGAAAATAACCACTCATATAGCACTGGTAAAATTGGAAAATGATAAAAAAAATAAATAGAAAATAACCTCTATAGAAGGCAATTTTGCAAAACTGAAATCACATATGCCTTTACACTTACCCAGCAATTGCTCTTCTGGCGGGGGGAGGTCTTTCCTAAAGACACACCTCTGTCAAAACTAAACAATATTTGTACCAAAGTTTTTAACTGCAGCATTACTTACCATAACGAAATATTGGAAACAACCCAAAAGTCGAACTATGAACTGATTTAATAAACAATGGTATATCCACACACATAATGGAGTTATACAGATACAAAAAAACCTCCATAAACTGATATAAAGTGATTTCCAAGATATATTGTTATATATTATACTATCCTCTGCATAAGAAAAGGTAAAGAATATATAAGTTCTTGCTAATATTTATGAAATGAAACAGAAAAGAGATATATCAAAACTAATGAAAATAGTTGTTATTAAAAGGGGTAGAAATGGCATGCAGGGGATATATATGGATGTCAGACTTCGCTGAGTATTCCTTTTGATATAGTTCTGACTTTTGAATCACATAAATATTCAAAAATTAAATAGTACATGTAAACTACAAATGTTTTATTTAACTTAAAACATAAATGTATACTAACTTGCCAATTTTGAGCTAGGGCCAAGGCCTTTTCTTTTGAGTCGTGTCTGTTCATTAGAATTTATCATTGTTTTCTTATGCAAACCATAACCACAATATATTATCTAAGAAATCCAATTTGTTTGGTAAAGTGAAGTTAGATATTAAAGATAATTGCAAAATAACCTGTATATCCCTATAGTTTTTTCCCATATACATTTTTACATCTTTTCAGAGATTTTACAGTTGTCTCTCATATATTTCATCAGCAATTATTTTAGTAACTTGCATTCAATCTAATATTCATGGAAGTAAACTGGCAGTCTGACCCTACAGCTCATAATCTTAGCCACTGTACTATAAATGAGACTTATTTTTAAGGCCATGGCAGATAACTGGTGAAACTGGCTTTGAGTTTCTTTCTAGCCACATTCTCAGGTGTAGAACTTTATGCGATTATCGCACATGTATATTTTCACTAGAATTTAAAAAAAGGCCATATCCATGCATTTCCTCTCTGCTCACCTCTATATAGTGTTTTTTATTGAAAGACAATTCCTTGAAAGCCTTCCTAATTCTTATGAGAATTTCAATTTTACCCCCACTCATTTGCATATTAAAAACATATGCATCTGTTCCTTCCCCTGCCTCCAGAACTAAAGTTGGCCATAGCAACTGTATATGACTTAATGGCATGCCCTGCTTCTATACCAATCTTTGCTTGATTTGTACATTATAATCTTATCTCTAATTTCCTGATATCTTTTTGTCCTGTGCTTTTCTCTTATATATTTTTAAATATTTTTTTTATCACCTCAAATCTTTTTGAAGGCTAGAGAAAACAGATAAGTAGGCAAATAGATTAAAAGAGTAATAGAAAATTTAGCGTATTACTTTAAAACAACTCTTTTATTACCTCTTCTTTATTCCCACTACTACTGCCCTAGTCAAGGAAAACAAACAAGATGTTCTCTCAGAGTATCTTTGATGTTCAAGATTCTATATATTTTTTTCCCATTTTCACTTTCATTCAATTTCATTCCCATTTTCATTGTCTTTCCATATGAAAGAAAACAGAACTTACCAGATAAACAATATGCAGATCATTCTCTAAAACAAAGCCCTTCATTGCCCTTTGGAGGTCAGCAAAAATATCTAAAGTGTCAGTTGGAGAAAGTGAAGAAGAAAGAGTTGCCGAACCAAGATGTGTTGGATGATACACCTTTCCTGGTTTGGGTGTGGGGGTGGGAAAATAAAGGATTAGATGTTAAAAATAAATAAAACAACACACTGCCTTTCTGTACTCTGTAATTAACCTTTTAGGTTCTGATATATTTTACAAACAAAATCTTGCCCAGTGCATGGATATTTATGAGCAGGCTCTATGCTAATTGTCTGATGTCGAACGCAACACTGACTTACGAAAAATAAGTTGATACACTCACACCTTGAAAAATCAGCTTCCTTTTATACCGCTCAAAAAGCCAATTTCCTTTTACTAACCAGTCCTACACATTCTAAGTAACTAAAGATGAAAAAGTGAGTAAATTGCAATTAAGAAGTCATAGTTACCTTCTGTTCCATCACTAGCTTCAACAGTCTGGATGAATTCATTTTCTAGCAGCCACATTACACAAGCCTCAATTGCTCCATGTTGAACAGGATCTTGATTTTTCTGAATTCCCTGCTTCCTTTCTTTCATGCTTGCAGCCAAAAATGTGCAAGAAGCATAAATCTGCATATCTTGTGGTGTCCTTGCCACTCCACCAACTATTATCTGATACAAGAGGTTTGAAATTTTCTGTAACTTTTTAATAAGACATTCAGGTCTTCATGATATAAAAGAAATTAAGTAATTTTGTTCTCTCAGTGTAGAGATTCTTCATTAACTCTTCCAGCACCATTCATTACAAATGTAGATAACACCTACTGACAGCTTGAAAAATTTTCCTTAAAAGTAGATACATTTTCTCATAAATGAAAATAAGGGAATATCTGAAATGTGGAAACTAACACATATATAAAGGAGATATTGATGGCTCATAGCTGTGAACCAAATCAATTTTTCTCATCCTTCCTTCTGAAATATGTGGGCATACAGGAACGCTAATATTGAATATTTCCCACCCAGAAGAGGGGTGGGGAATAGGTGTAGAAAAAGATAAGGTTAATTGTGTCTTGTGGATATCATTTTCCCACAACTGTTCTATTACATATACTAGTTTGCCCCTTGCCTTCTGTGATTTAATATATATTAGAAACATATCGAATCATCCTAAACAGAATTATTTCAGTTTTTCTAAGATTTATTTAGTATTAATGGTATTTTGGTCATTCCCAGTTTTTTCTTATTACAAATAGTGCTATAATAAACATTTGTGTACACTTAAATTGATGTAATTTCACAAATACATTTCTGGGTAACATTCCTAGATATGAATCTCTTCGATAACTGGCCATGTGCATTTTTTATCTTAGTAGGTATGAAAAAGTTTCCCTCCAAAAAAATTTCAGCAGTACATGAGAGTGCCTACTTTCTTCATCCTTATCAACCATATGTTATCAATTACTTTTTTTTTTTTTCAAACTGAGAGCAGAGTATGAGCACAGGCACTAGTACCCCCAGAATCAGTACTGAAGCCAACAACAGCAAGACATGCTGGTATATGAACAGAACAATTTCCTGGATGAATAAATGAAAACACTTAAAAGGAGTTACCTATGAGGACTCTGAGCAGAAAGTTTTATTTTTCACTTTAGATCTTTCTGTATTGTTTGAAACTTCTAATTATGTGTATTTTAAATATGATTTTATTAAAATGTCAACAGGTATTATCTGGATAACAGAACTAGGGGCCATTTTTGTCACTTTTTTAAATTCACAAAATAATTAAGAATATATAAAAAACAAAAAACCATCTGGCATTTGGGTTTTAATGCACTGTTTTGAAATGGATTGATATAGCACTAGCTGTATTAAATTCCAGAAAATAACTATAAAAAATAGAAGAGATTCAGACTTCAAAAGGCTATAAATAGTATGGTAAAGAAACACAAAGCTAATATTTTTCACATACTAAAGTTTTATCATTGCATTATAGTACAAAAGAGCAAATGTAATTTAGAGAACACTCTCTTACCTCCAGAATAGCTCTTATCATGCTCGCAGTTACTTCTTCTCCTTCTCGTCTTCGCAGACAGCTGCGAACAGGTTTTAGAGATCCCTGAAGTAGAGCTATGCCTTTTGATTTCTCAGAGTTCTTACAAATTAAGATACTCTCACCTATAAACAAAAAAAAGCCACACATTTTCAAAATCCCAACATAGTTCCATAAGATACCAGCTAAAGAGAATTTAATTGGCTTACTTGTTTTAAAGGAAATAATAGATGATAGTGATTGTTATGGTCATAGAATCAATGCTAATGGTTTTATTTTCTGAACTTTGGATTTAAGGGGATCAGAATATATATGCCATACCAAAAATGCCACTTTCTTCGTATTAAGAATTATTTTGACCTGAAGGCATTTGGGAAACAGTAAACAAAGAAAAAGCTCTTCGCCCTCTCCCTGTATGCCTATAAGCTGGACATAAACTTCTCTTTGTGAAAATGTCCCCCTTCCTGCCTCTCATAGCAGGAGAACAACCCCTATCTCTGAAGACAGAAAGTCAGCACAGGGAGCATTTGCAGTCTTGCTTCCTGGCAATGTTATCAGTTTTGGCCAAAATAAATTCTCTAAAAAAAATTCTCTAAAAAAAAATTCTCTAAAAAAAATCAAAAAGAAAATATTCTCTAAAAAAAATCAAAAAGAAAAAGAAAAGAAAGTAAGCACAGAGATGGGTCTGCACAAACCTTACTAAATAATCCTTAACTTTCATTAGTTTCCAGCTTATGTTTACATTCACACCAGTTACCACCACTAGAAACCCAAACCCCTTCTCCTTTGTCTTGTCATTTCTCCACAATTTATCATTCTTTGCTAAAATGATATATATATGTGACTCCCAGCATCTAATCACTTCTTTGGGTCTTCACATCTTTTCTATGCAGGTCTCCAAATGTGTGAAAAAAAATAATAATAACATCAAATAAAATATGCCTCTTCTCCTGTTAATCTGTTATTTATCAGTTTAATTTGCAGGCGTTAGCCATTAAACATAAAAGATTAGAGGAAAAGTGTTTTTCTTTCCTCACAGTATTAACTATTATTATTGAATAATTAAGTATATAATAATAGTAACAGAAGTCTTTTGAAAACTATATATGAAAATGCATTACTAGTTATACGTGATAATGTAAATTCAAAAATAGTTATTGATACTTAGAAATTACATTATAACATTCATTAATCTAAGTGTTTTGGGTTATCATGACAATCAGATAAACGAAAATATGTGAAAGCACTTATAAATTAAAAACATACAAGTATACAATTTATACAAACATAAACTATTATTACGATAATTAAGACTAGAGAAAACCATAATTTTTTTAAAAAATGAATCCAATAGTAGGAGAAAGTAAGCAGGTAAATTAGATGCTCGAGAGGCAAAATGAAGGCCATTTGCCTTAGAGAAAAATTAAAGTGGTATTGTGCTAGACCATACCAACCACTGCTGACAGAGAGAAGGTACAGATGATACTTTTCTAACATTAACTCTCAAATTGAGAAGGAAAATAGGATAAAGATACGGGACTACAGCTTGAGGACCATTAGTTATGTATCCCAGATACAATTACAAAAAGATAAGTGCCATTTAAAAAATCAGGTGAATAAAATTATCACCTCGCTCCTGCAGTGACTACAAAATAGTCCAGCTTAAGACACACACAAAAAAAATTGTCTAGAAAATGCATCAACTAGCATTAGCAGCAAGGTATAAAGTCACTTTGGGCTTTTTAAGCCTGTTCCAGGCTTTGATTCAACAAAATGGACAAACTTTTTTTAGGATAAGCAAGATTTATGAAAATGCTCAAATTAATGCCAGCAGGTTCTTACTCCTACCTACTGGGAAGGTATAGTTTTTATACAACAGAGAAGTCAATCAGAATCAAACCATTTATTACTATTTGACTTGCAAATCACTATTTTGGCACAAAGCACCATCATCTTACTCTGGAAAATTCCAGGAAATCCACAGAGATTAAGTGTCATCTAAATAAAATACCACGGACTATACAGAAAATATTAACAGCATTTACAAAACCAATAGAAGTAACAAAGATGCTACACAGTCAAAAAGCATGACCAACTAGTTAAATCTTCATAGTGGATATAAAAGACTGTATTCACACACTTCCTACTTGCTGAAAGTTCTGAGCTAAGCTAGCTATATGCCATTCAGAAATGGAACATTATGTAAAGTCAAAATCTCAGAAGTTTCTAAGGCCTCAGAAATAAAGTTATTGTGGCAGATTTTAGTTTTGTTTGAATTTAATCTGTTTTAAGGCTTGATAATTATTAGTCCAGGACACCAACCTTCCAATTATTCCTCCCTGTGAGAAAGCACCAGCTAAGAATGTAGTAAGGCAAATAAAACCTCCTTATCTTCTGCATTGCCTTAAACGCCCTCTGGCGCTGAAAGAAGAGTATCTGTATAAATGAACTTTCACTCCACTCTCCAGTGTTGTTGGTCTACTAAGAAATCAGGGTCCAGAAAAGAGTAGAGAGAGGCAGATAAGAATGGGAAAGGAGTGTCTTAGTCTCTTCCCATCACCCTTTTTAAACACATACATGTAATCTGCATATTTTATAGATAAAATAAGAGGCAGAAGCAGGATAAACTTCTTTGATACCTATAGTAGGGGGAATCCAGTGACATGGAAGTTATTTTTAATCGTCAAAATTTTAGGACTTAAAAGGGAGGCAGACCAATGGACCTTCAGGGATTATAGATAAATGAGTCATTTGTTACTGGGGCTGAGACTGATGGTTATCCCTTAATAGCCATTCTCTCATTCTTCCTTTAATAAAACCCCTAAATGACAACTGGGCACATGGCCGCTCAGCTAAAGATTATATTCCCCAGCCTCCTTTGCATTTGGGGAATATAACCATATGACTAAGTTCTGGCCAACTTGTGTGAGGAGAAATACTATGTGCAACTTCTTAAAGGGCAGGACATGTCCCCTTTACTTCCTCATCTCCCCTTCCTGATGCAGATGTTATGGCAGAGACTAGAGTAGTCATCTTACACCACAGGATAGAAACTATATTCCTGAACATGGAAAAACAAACTAGAAGACTAGGTACCTGACAGTGGAGTCACTGTATCAGCCCCAGATTACTTACGATTGTACTGTTATATAAGGAATTAACTTCTACCTTGTTTAAGAACCTTTTATGTTGGCTTGTTACAGCAGTGAACTTATATTCTAATTCAGTCACCAATAAATTATAATGAATTCTTATTATTTGTGGTAGTTATGTTCTATAAAGTCACCACAAACACTGAATTAGGGAATACTGAACCATTGCTCCTAGGGAAAATACAGGGTTAGCTTTTCGCAACCCTCTAGGCTCCACATTTTCATTAATCAATCGATACAAAATATTGTTTTATGTGTGTTTCTGTATAAAGAGACCTTATTAAATATATAGTGTTGATTTATTAACATTAAGCTCACAGCCACCAGTACTATATCTCATGGCTGAACAAAGCTTATCTAACACATTTATTTTCTCTATAGGGCACATCATAAACTTCTTGCACTTTGGAACACTAGATAATTGCACTTCAGCACTATGCTTGGGGGCCACTTTAAGCAGCTAAGTCACCAAAATGCCCCAAAATGTGAAAAATGTGGCACTAAATAGACCACGAAAAGGATGCTTGTTTGGAGTATGACAGCTAAAACAAGAAGGTGGAGTGTCACCTTTTGAACTTCAGCAGGGAATGTATGCTTCTAGAGACTCAAATGTTTTCATCACTCTGCACGTGTCCACAAAATCCCCACAAGTATTAATGTGGGGGTCACGAATAAATTTTAATGAGCAAATTCACAAATATGAAATCCACGAATAATGAAGATCAACTGTATTTAAGAACTTTACATGACAAGTCAAGTTATTCTAAGACACTTCAGTATACTACCCAGCTTTTTGTAACCAGAATAGCCAACCTATTTTCTCATTAAGACATTCCCTCTTCTCCTGGATATCCTTATTTCTCTTCAGTAGTCACAAAACTCTTTGCATGTTTATTTGACATATAATATAATATCAGAGTCAATAAACTACACCCTAGAGAAGGTAAAATGACAGAGAATGTTCCTTCTAAAGTTCTTTAATGTTGGAAGACTCATAACAATTTAGCCACACACAGAATAATGTAAGAGGTTAGCAATAATATTTGTTGCTATCTTGATACTTAATTAAAACAAACCTCTTCCTCATTGCTAGAGACAAGACTTTTGTTTGGACTTCGGGTAATATTATCATTACTTGCTAATGCAAGATAAGAAACTGAAAAGGTTGTTTTCACAGCCGGCATCAATTTAGAGAGACAAAGATGGTATGTGAAGTTCCTCTTCCCAAAGTGTGAGGTGCTTCCCAGCTCTCAGCATCCCTATTTGAACTCTCTCTTAAACCAGTTGCCTAAGCAGAACTAGTACCCATGAAAATTACTCCTTCATGAGGACTGAATAGTAGACTCTACTAGAAATTAAAAAACATATTCCAGCTAATGAGATAAATTATCTTGATTAACATAATACGGAATCAGTTCACTGTATATAACATAAAAGAAAATCCT
Source organism: Pteropus alecto (assembly GCF_000325575.1). Classification (NCBI taxonomy): domain Eukaryota; kingdom Metazoa; phylum Chordata; class Mammalia; order Chiroptera; family Pteropodidae; genus Pteropus; species Pteropus alecto. Next base: position 1,675,894 of record NW_006431048.1, read on the forward strand.
AATTCTACATAAGTAGAAAATCAATGATTGACAACATGAAAATTTTAACTTATATGCATTATAAATATTAAGTAAATCCAAAAAAGATTGACATTAGTGCTTTGGATAACAAACACAACATGATGAGAAACAGGTTGGTAGGTACTAATCAAATTTCAAGTAGAATTACACTGTCCTTAGCAATATTATTACAATTAAATCCAAACTCACTTACCTTCTGTGTCTACGCCTTTCCTGCCAGCACGACCAACCATCTGCTTATAAGTAAGAATATCTAGAGTTCGACCACCGAAAACAGGAGTCCGAATAATTACACGACGTGCAGGTAAATTCACCCCAGATGAAAGAGTAGAAGTTGCTGCCAAGACCCGAATCTGACCTTGACGGAAGGCTCCTTCAATGATATCCCTCTCCTCAAAAGTAAGACCTAAAAAACGGAAGTTACAATAACACAGTTGAACAACAAAGGGGTTATGGGCACAGACCCCACATGCAGTGGAAAATCCGTGTATATCTTTTGGCTCCCAAAAACTTAACTACTAACAGCCTATTGTTGACTGGAACCCTTACCAATAATTAAACAGTTGATTAACACATATTTTGTATGTTATATGTATTCTATACTGTATTAACATAAAGGTAGTGAAAATAAAATGTTATTAAGAAAGTTATACATAGTACTACAAATTTTACATTTGTAGTACTATATTGTATTTATTGATACCATAAATTTATGTTATCGGTTTACAAGATGAATTGTCTGTCAGCACCTACATCAATATTGTCTTACAGGATATAAAACATGTAGATAATATATATATTACTAACACTAGACATCAACAATGAAAAGATAATGTGAAAAAGAAATTCATACTTATTTACAGGGATAGCAATTCATGCAGTGATAATAAAGAAGCAACAATATAATTGCTTTATGGCAATCTAGTGATATGGTTGCTTCACAGTTTAGTCTACACACTAATGGTTATAAAATTTTTATAGCATACAGTATTATAGACATATTTATAATACAGAATTTGGAAACACTGTTAGTTTTTTAAAAACCACTTACCCGTGATGATAGGCTGATACACGGTCTCTCCAATTATGAGACAGGCATACTGCACAGTAATATAATTCTTTGCATGCAGTTACATAACAGCAAGAAAACTAACAATTATTAATTTTATATTAAATATCACTCACCTTATGCCTATGTAAGGATAGGATATCCATTTCAATACAGGTATTGTATGTGATGTTCTACACGATGAACACTTAGGTGGTGATGACGATGATGACACAAAAACGTCTCATACAGTTCTTGCTGAGCAGTTATTAGATTTTCACATGAAGACACTCACACACATATACAACAGATAATTTTATTAGCTGTATGGCATGATGATTAATTACCATTCATTGAGTAGGCTGAGGAGGAGGAGGAAGAGGAAGGGGAGTCTTGCTGTCTCAGGGGTGGCAGAGGTTGAAGAGGTGGAGAAGGTAAAAGAGAAGGTAGAAAGACATTGTAATTTGTCTCACTTTTTTGCTTTTTCATTTCTTTAAAAATGCTTCTATATGGTACTACTTCTTCCACTGTTTGCTTTAGTTTCAGTGCTCATATAATAGAAGGTCCATGTTATAAAAGAAATGAAAAGCAGTCTCAAATAATTGCAACCCTCCTGTCAGACTGTCTAATGTCAGTTTGTTTTCTGGCACTGCTGCTTCTACATCTTCTTCCTCATTGTCTGGCACTGGTTCAGAAGTACTCATCTCCAGCAAGTCATCTTCTTCAAGAATGGTACCTTGAAATCCTTCGCCCCCTACCTTTTTTGCCATATGCACAATCTCTTTCATGATTTCCTTGATTGGCTCTGTCAGAAATTCTGTGAAGTCATGCACAACATCTGGACATAGTTTTCTCCAACAAGAATTTGTTTCAGGCTTGATGACTTCCACAGCTTTTCTATAACAACAATGGCATTTTAATGCTGTGATCCTTCCATAACGTTCTCTGTATTGGCATTCTCTTCCACAGCATTGATACTCTTTTCCATAGAATACCATGTGTAATGAGACTTAAAGGTCCTTATGAGCCCTGACCTAGAGGTTGAATTAGAGACATTGTGTTTAGGGGCAAGTAGACCACTTCCATGCCTTTGGTGTTAAACTTATGAGTTTCTGAGTGGCCACAGACATTGTCCAATATCAAAAGAACTTTAAAAGGCAGTTCCTTACTGGAAAGGTACTTTTTGACTTCAGGGACAAAGCATCGATGAAACCAATTCAGAAAAAGGGTTCTCACTCTCCAGGCCTTCTGTACAACCAAAAGACTGGCAGATGGTGTTTATCTGTTCCCTGCAAGGCTCGGAGGTTAGCAGCTTTATAGATAAGGACAGTCTTGATCATAAACCCAACTGCATTTGCACAAAACACAGAGTTAGCCCTATCACTTCCTGCTTTAAATTCTGGTGCTTGTTTCTCTTCCTTACTAATAAATGTCCTTTGTGGTATTTTTTTCCAGAATAGGGTATTTTCAACTGCATTAAAATCTGTTCAGGCAGATATCCTTTCTCCTTGATGACTTTCTTAATGGTGTCTGAATCAGCAGAAGATGCTTCTCCTGTTATCTTGACATTTTTTAAGCCACACCTTTCTAAAATTATCAAACCATCTTTTGCTGGTATTCAATTCTCCAGATGTAGATCCTTCATCTTCCTTTTGTTTTAAGTTGTCACATAATGACTTCGCTTTTTCTCAAATAATATAAATCTCTAGGTATGTCTTTCTTATAGCAATCTTGCACCCACATACAAGCTGCATTTTCAATACAAAATAAAAAGGTATTTTGCAAAAAGTGCAAAGTTTTTGCACCTGCTGGCATGGCGCAGCAAAGGCTTCACAAATTTTTCTTTCTTTACAATGGTCCTTATGCTGAATTCACTTATCTTGAAATGATAGGCAACCACAGCCGCAGATCTCAATCTACAGTTTATATCAAGCAATTCAACTTTGCCTTGTAATGGCATGATTTTTCTCTGCTTCTCAGGAGCACTTCTAGCATCACTAGTGGCACTTCACATGAGTCCCATGGTATTATATCAAGTTTTACAGTATTGCACTAAACACGATGAAAAATATGCAAGAACCATGAGATCACTTTTTACTGAGATAGCCAATTTCTTAATCGCTTCACAAGGAGATGATTAGCACACGGCATTTTAAGTGGCTACTCGCAACACTTGAGCTCACTGCAGCAGCAACGAAAGGTGACTACAAAATTATTACAGTAGTACAATATGTACCACAGTTAATTTTATGCAGTTATGATTTAACACGGTATCTTTATGTTTGTTTCCATTTCTCTTGACTGCGAATGACCCCATGTACAGTCTATGTTCGAATGCGTAAGTTTCGATAAATTTTAACTTTTTATTATGTTTGTGTATATTTTATGATATTAAATAGATTAGTATCTATATATATTTTATTCATTCATGACATACCTTTTTCTTAATTTTTTTGATAATTGTTGAAAATCTCAAAAAAATAAACTTATTTAAGTGGACTCAAGCAGTTAAAACTCATGTTGTTCAAGGGTCAACTGTGTGATAAAATGTTAAATAAATTGAAAAGGTTAAATTTCTAATCTTAGAAACTATATATTCTTTATTTATTAATTTTATTCAATATATTGGGGTTACATATATAAGTTTACGTGTTCAATTCTATAATACATTATCTGTATTTTACATTGTGTGTTCACCACCCAAAGTCAAGTCTCTTTCTGTCAATCTCTTTCTGTCAACAAGTATTTGACCCCCTTTACCCTCTTCTACCTCCTCCCTTCTGGTAATCAATACTATTGTCTGTTTCTATGAGTTTTTATTTCTTTGAGAAACTATATATTCTTAATCATATCCTTAGCACAAACGATCATGGAAAGACCACTCCCTGAAATTATTTAATTCAGTGACTATCACAATCCTTGTAATTTTAACAACCTATTTGATTTTTAAACACTTCTAGCTCTCAAAATACAATATGAAAATATCTAAAATTAATTTGATTTTGATATATGTGTAAGAATATTTCAGTACCCCGTGAAAGGAAAGGAGACACTCAGAACGGAATAAAATTATGGTAGCAAGTACAGTAGATCCTCTTATTTGCGGTTATTCTTCCTCTAGTTTCAGCTGCCTGCAGTCAACCACAGCCCAAAAATATTAAGTGGAAAAGTCCAGAAATAAACAATTCATAAGTTTTAAATTGCAAGCCTAGTAGCATGATGAAATCTTGCACTGTTCTGTTCCATCCTGCCCATGATGTGAATCATTTCTTTGTCTAGCGTATCCTCGTATCCTCGCTGTATGTGCTTCCTGACCATTAGTCACTTAGTAGCCATCTCAGTTATCAGATCAACTCTCAGTGTCACAATGCTTGTGTTTAAGACTTATTTTACTTAATAATGGCCCCAAAGTGCAAGAGTGATGATGGCAATTCGGATATGACAAAGAGAAGCCATAAAGTGCTTCCTTTAAGTAAAAAGGTAAAAGTTCTCCACTTAATAAGAAGAAAATCTATACAGTCATGCGCCACATAATGACATTTCAGTCAGCAGCAAACCGTGTATACAATGGTGGTCCCATTAAATTATAATGGAGCTGAAAGATTCCTATTGTCTAGTGATGTCATTAGCACAATGCATTACTCACGTGTTTGTGGTGATGCTGGAGTAAACATACTGCACTGACGGTTGTATAAAAGTATAGCACATACAACTACATAGAGTACATAATTCTTACTGTATCTTGTCTATGTTCACATACACAAATACTTACCATCATGCATTGATTGCCTACAATTGTTGTCAGTACAGTAACATGCTGTACAGATCAGTACAAGTTTATAGCCTAGGTGTGTAGAAGACTACGTCATCTAGGTTTGTGTAAGTACATTCTATGATGTTTACACAATGACAAAATCACCTCAGAACAAATCCCCATTGTTAAGTGGCGCATAACTGTATGCTGAGGTTGCTAAGATCTATAAAGTGTGAAGAAAGAAAAAGAAATGCATGCTAGCTTTGCTGTAGCACCTCAAATTGCAAAAGTTATGGATACTGTGCATAATAAGTGCTTAATTAAGATGGAAAAAGCTTTAAATTTGTGGGTGGAAGAAAAGAACATAAAGCAAGTCCTGACCGCCCGCAATGTGGTGCACCAGAAAGCATTAAGACCCGACAAAGACTTCAGCAAGAGATCACTGAAACAAGTGATGCCAAGCCATTTATAGCAAATAAGGGATGGTTACACAAATTCAGAAATAAGTTTGGACTAAAATATAAAAATTACTGGAGAAGACTTTTATAATTGTTCTATTTTATTATTAGTTATTATTGTTAATCTCTTACTGTGCCTAATTTATAAACTAAACTTTATCATAGGTATGCATGTATAGGGATAAACATAGTATATATTTTTTATATGTATATAATATATATACATTCAGTGCTATCCACACTTTCGAGCATCCACTGGGAGTCTTGGAATGTATCCCCCAAGGATAAAGGGTGACTACTGTACCACTCTTTCAAGGAAACCAAGTACATAAAGGTAACAATTTTAGAATGTGCTTCCCCAGTGGTACAAAAAAAGCCTATATCTAGTATTTATATACTATACACATAAGTAAACCTAAACATGTTTGTTTTACTCTTGTTAATCTTAACCACACAATTTCTTAAAATGAAATCTAAGTGTATTAAGTGTGGTTAACAAGAAATCAAATGCACAAAAATGAAGAAATTGTGAGAATTTTTGGAGGGGGCTCCTTAATAACAGGTTATATATATGGATACCTGCATGATGAAATGCTACTCCCCATGGTATAGTTTTTTGTAATACAGAGTCCAGTCCTGAAGGTGAACGTTTTAGTTGATCAATCACTTCTAGGAGGCTCTTTCGTTCCAGCATCACTGGTGAAATTTCAGATGATCTTACCAATCCTGTCACAAAAAAAAATTATCAACATTGTTCACCTTTGTCTAGACCTCTTTAAGTGCTATCTTCCTAAATCATCACAGAGCTAAACACTAGGGCATTGGTTCAGAAACAACTACATATAATGTGGACATCTTGTAAAAATACTAATGCCTGGCTCTCACACATTGTGATGTAACAGATTACAACCTGGACATAAGGAATTTAAAAATTTCCCCAGGCAATTCTAATGTGCACCCAGGTTTAGGAAATACTATATTAGGGTTAGACCAAGCCCACAGGCGGGGATTGAAGGAACCAGCTGAAGGAAGGGAAGGATTATAGATACTGACTACCACACAGAGCTTAAAAATCAAAATACTTGTTCAAAGTGTGTCTCACCAACCAGCAGTGTGAGAATCAGCTAGGAGCCTAATTCTGTGTGACATCTTTTTAGCCTCTTCGGCACCAATGTGGTAATTAATTACATATTACTTATGTTTTGCCTCTCTGTGTACCCTTCTCTCCCAGGAAAATCTAAACTTCCTTAGATGTAGGAACTATGTTTTCTTAAAGAATTTCCCAAAGTTTTGGATTTCTGAACTAGTAAAACTTCTCATAAAACATATTTTTATTTTTTTAATTTTTTAGGTTAACTTAAAATTTTGAGGACCCACAGAGGGTTACCAATGTTTTATTATGCTAAAGAAAATTATAATTTTTAAATTACCATTGGGCATTACCTTTATTTCAAGGAAAAGTTGTTTTAACATTTAAAATATTACTGGTAATAATTTCAAAATTTATACTTCAACTTTATAAAAAATATGTAGCCTTTGTCTTTACTGGTAAAAATTTCATTATAGCCCAGACTTTGGTCCAAGCACCAGGATTTGGGAACCATGGCTGTAAATCAAAATTGAAAAGCCTCAATCAAAGAAAATAATAATGTTCCTGATTATTAAGAAATATGTTTCCATGGTACGACATAAGGAAAATAAGTTGGCAGAGTACAGAAAGTATCAATTAAGAGAGAACTAGAAAAGATATTATAATGTTAGACTATAGTCTACCCAATATAAACTTCAGGAAAAGTTTACTTACTGGAGCGTGGCTTGAGATACTCATCATCCATCCTCACTATACCACTGGTATAATAAAGTCATAATATATCCCTAATATTCTGTGACCATAATTGGTCTCTGTCTTCCCTATACTTTTCTTGGAACCCAAGGGACCACAGGCTAGTAAAAATGGTAAGGGAACAATACTTATCCCAAAATAAGTAAAAAATTTATATTAATGGTTATAGCCATATACTAGATCACTACCCAGCAATAAAAAAGGAACAAATTGATAAATGTAACAATCAAGATAAATCTTAAAAATATCATGCTGAGTGAAAGAAGACAGACGCAGAAAACATATACATACTATATGACTTCATTTATACGAAATTCTTAGAAAGGGTACAACAAATCTTGAATATCAGAAAATACATCAATGGTTGCCTGGGGCTGAGGACAAAAGGAAATAGACATCAAAAAAGCAAAAGAGAATATCTTAGAGTGACAGAAATGTTCCATATGTTGATTATAGTGAGAGTTATACAGGTGTATATATTTGTTAAAATTGATTAAATGATATACTTCAAATGTATTTTATTGTATATAAATTATATCTCAATAAAGCTGATTTTAAAATACATATGTATGTAAACACACGTTTATATACACGTATATGTATATGTATGTGTAATTCTTTTTAGATTTAGAGTTTGGAAATATATAGAGAGACAGTTGTTCACCCCAGGAAAAGGTGTATATGTGAAGTTTTATATAAAATTTAAGGGTTTCAAAGATCAACCTCTCAAAGCTCATGGATCCCAGATGAAAAAATCTGAAGATTAGTCTGAACATGTGTACATGTTATCTATAATGAGTGTAAGAAGAGGATTAGTCACAAAGCATAGTTTTGTAAGAAGTGCACAGGGGTCAGGTTGGTAGCAATGAGGAAAGAGAGCCATGCTTTGCTAATATAACCATAAACATTACTTTCAAGCAAATATATTAAGTATGGAGGCTTTCATTTCAATCAGTAACTTACCCTCAGCTTGATGGTGTAGATTGTAAAACTCATGGGCAATGGTATCTGCCAGCTTCTCACACCATTTCTTTGATGGACAGAAAAGTAATACTGAATGGTTATCACGAATGGTCTCATAGCATAAACTAACAACATGGTCCTCATCTCCCTAAAAAGGAAAAAGAAATAGCTATTCTAGTGGTACTTTCAAAACATTTCACATCAATTTAAAGTCATTCATTTTGCCACATAGGGAAAGTTTTTTCTACTCAAAAGCATAATAAAAATCAGTTACAAAGTCAGTAATGAAACAAAGAAAAAACAAAACAAGAAGAAAAAAAGAAATAAACCTCCTTATGATGCAAGGTAAGAAGAAAATATTTTCTATTCACTCAACTAATATTTATTGACCTCCAATCCTTAAGCAATGGAGAAATGATGGTGAGCAAAAGAAAATCAAGATCTTATCTGAAGAGTTTAGGTTGCACTGGAGAAAAATATTAAAGTACTAAACAAAAAAATGTAAAATACAATCATAAGATGTACTACAAAAGAGTTTTACAGTGTTTCGAGGCCTCATATTGGATGTAAATTTGACAGAAAGATCTGAAAGAAATGTTTCTCTGAGATGTGAAGGAGGGGAGGCTTTATCTCAATGAAGATAACTGAGGGACAGAGGAAACATTTCAGGAAAAAGCGCATGTGAAAGCCCAGTGGTGGCCAAGTGAAATGTCAAAATGTGTGTAACTGGACTAATTCACCTATTCATTCGTTCACTAAATAAATATTTACTATGTGCTAGATATTTTTCTAGGCACTGGGGATGGAGAATGAAGCAGAAAAAAAAGCTCTACCCTCAGAGTGTTTCTACTCCATTAAGAAGAGATCGATAATAACAAAAACAAGATAAGTAAAGCACACAGTATTTTCAATTTTGAAAAGTGTTAAGGAGAAAAATAAAATTGGGAAAATAGGGACCAGGAAGGGGAAGACACTGTAATTTAGATAAGGTGGCCAGGGAAGGTCTAAGAAAGTGACATTTGAGTAAAGGTCCAAAGGTGAAGAGTAAACCATACTAACACCTGATGGGGTGAAAAATTCCAGACAAAGAGAACCTGAGGAGGAAGATTCCTGGCATATTATGGAATATCAAAGAGAGCTCTGGAGGGAATCTGAAGGAAAATAGTAGGTAAGGTAAGAGAATTAAGAGGATGCGGGGAGGTCATGTGGGCAGTATAGGCTACTATAAAGACATTAGCTTTCATCCTAAACGAAAAAGGGAACCATCGCAAAATTTTCTGCAGGATGGTTTCATGATCTGATATTCGTTTTAAATAGATCCTTAGCTTCTGATTTAAGCAGAGACTGAAGGGGGCCAGGTGGGAAGCAGAAAAATCAAGTAGGAGACTATTTCAATAATTCAGGTAAGAGCTGAAAGTGATTCAAATGGGGTAGAGGCATGGACATAGTAATAGAAGAAAAAATTAACAAGCGAGTAAAAGAATGTGTTTACTTGTATATTTATTGAGGTGATCAAGGCATAGTCAAGTGACATTTGGGGTATAGAGCAAAGTAACTGAATAAGATTCTATATCAGGCATACAGAGACCATAAATGCATACCCATGAGGATACTGAAACACATGAATTTAGTCCTGTTCCAGCTCTAAACTTACCCTTAGCTTTTTCAGTACTCAGAGACAGAGACACAGCTCTGCATAAAAATAGAAGATGCTTCTCTTCACAGATGATGAGTCAGTACTTTAACCTCAGGATTGAAGAATCAAGCTTAGAAAAATACTGTGAACTAAAACTTTTTAAGTGCATTTAGGGGTGTGGGAGGAAATTTATCATTTACCAAGCACTTTCTAGATACTAGACAACTTTTTAAAAATTATATTTCATTCTTACAATACTAAAAATAAGTATTATATCCCATTTCATAGATGAAGACACTATGTCCAGACAGGTTTTGTGATTCAACTGATATCACAGCCATATCAAGTATCTCTTTTAAGCTTTAGAGATAGGTCTGTCTGACTCCAAACATGACTTTTTTTCCATTCTACTATATATTATACCTTCCATCTAATAAAAGTTTAATTTTCCACATTAGTTGTTTACTGTAAACTAAGCCATAAGAAAAATCTTTTCCCAGTTCAAAAAAATCTACAAAATTTGGTATTATTTTGTATTACCTATAGAAAATGATAATCATTTGAATTGAAAGCATAACTACATTTCCTCTCTCGTCATCACCACCAGTTCTTTAAGATAAAACCAATTAACTTAAAATCCTTATAATGGATATGTAATGTATATTTAACTACTTTGCAAATCCTAATTTACATAACTTAAAAACTGTTAATTTGTAGAAAATGCAATCAAACACAAAGTACTGGTGGCAGTAAAGTAAAAATATTGACTTAACCTTCACTTGTAGCATGGGTTGAAATTCCCTCACGAGCTTCATTGAAGAGTCATATATAGAATTTCCAATTTTTACTGACTCCAACAGTGGTACAGGACGAAAGTCTGTGTGGTAGAGTTCAGCATTCAACCAAGAAGCCACAAGCTCCAAATTAGGAAGAGTGGCACTCATGCCAACGATCTGCACAGCATAAGACAGAGGACTGGCTAAATCTGCCTGACTGCGAAAAACAAATGAATTAATGTTAAAAGACGCATAATATTAATGACAAATAGAGCTATTAACAATGTTCTTGGTCATGTCCTTTGGTACATATACGCATACATTTCTTTAGGGTATAATTACTTTAGGAGTAAAATTACTGGGTCACAGATGATCTTCAATTTTATTGGGTGTCAAACTGCTTTCCAAAGAGACTGTAAAACACTTCTACAATCCTTGTGTGCTTCATTATTTGACATCCTTGTCAGCATTAGTAGTGTCAATCCTTTTAAAGTCAGTCATTTTGGAGAGTATGTGGTAATATCTCTCTGAAGAGACAATTTACATTCCCTTAATTACTAATGAGATTAAGCACCATTTCATGTTTATAGACCATTTGCATATCCTCTTTTAAATGCCCATTCAAGTTCTTTGCCCACTGATATACCGGGTTGTGTTTTTTCTTTTTAATGTGTAGAATGTTCAGGATAATGACTTCCTCTTTCATTAGTTTTTGCTCAATTTTCTTTCCTTCTACTTTCTGTGGCATTATTTTATAATTCTTTTTCTAAGCTCTTGAGATAGATAATTCATTAATTTTTCAATATCTCTTCTTTAATAATATATACATTTTATGCTACTAATTTCCCTTTATAAACAACTTTCGCTGCATTTCACAAATTTTGTTAGAAGATATTTTTATTATACTTTCAGTTTGAACTATCTTCCATTATGATTACTTTTTGGAGCCAAAAGGGATCAAATGTATTTCTTAACTTCTAAACATGTGGACATCTTCTAGTTATACTTTTCTTATACTTATTTCTAGTTTAATTCCACTTGTGTCAGAGAATATATTTTAAATGATTTAAATCCTTTAAAATATGTTACTTTATGGCCCAGGATATGGTAAATGTTTTTTGTAAGTGTTCCATGTATAACTGAAAAGAACATATATTCTGTTTTTATTTATTATTTGTTCTACATACATCTACTAGGTCAAATTTGCTAATTGTTATATCTTCTATAACAATTTTGCTAATTAGTTATATCTTCTATATCCCTATTGATTTATGATATAGATGATTATCTACATGCTTTCTCACATACTGCGAGAAATGTGTTAAAATCTCCCTAAACTGAAAGAATCTATTGAGTATCAAGTACAATGAATAAAAACAGACTAACACCAAGGCACATCCAGATGAAATTTCACAATACTGAAGGAAGAAAAGGAACTCCTAAAAACTCTCAGAGAGAATTTTTAAAAAATTATACAAAAGATAAAAGATCAACATGGCATTAAATTTCTCAATAGTAACAAGAAAATTAAGTAATGCCTTGAAAACTCTAAAGGAAAAAATTTTTAATCTTGATTTTTACATTGGGACAACCTATGAAATAATTGCAAGGCATTTGAGACATGCAAATTTTCAAAGAAATTATACCCAGAATAGCCTGTACACTGAAATAAAGTGGAACTTCTTGAAAGACATCCCCAATCCCTACCCAAATGAGGAAGTAAATCAAGAGAAAGGCATGTGATCTTCAAAAATCTGGCTCTGACTCAAGCAAAAAGCTATGAAATGAATAATAATGATAAAAAAAGATCCCAAGATAACTGCTGGGCAGCACATATATAGAATAATCACCTATCCAGATTGGAAAAAAATCAGAAGTCTTTAGGAGAAACTTCTTCAAGAAGATGAATTTGGTATTTAAAATAGCAAATGTATTGGAACATATTAGGTGGAGATTTACACAAGTGGGAAAGATGCTGGGAATCAATCAGTAATAAGTACATAGAAAACCAGGCTATCAAACAAAAAAGACATTTAATAACTTCAGAGAAAACAGAGTTATTTAGAAAGTAAAAGTAATCATAATAGACTACCTAGCTCAGTTGACAAAGGCATTGACATAGTCATAATAGTGCAACTGAATACTAAGCGAATTATGACATAACTCTGGCGAATGGGGAGATGAAAGAATAAAGAGATGGGAGTGGGGAAAGATATTGGGTGGGTGAGTAAAGAATATAAAAAAGAGCTAGAACTCCATTTTCTATAGTAAAAAATCAAAATACAATGTGTAAAACTAAAAACTGAAGTAGCTGCATTTAGAAATGCCACTATAAATTTTTTATAATTATAAGAGTTGGAAGTAGTTGTTTCTGGAAAGTGGGGGATAACGAAATGTTATTTTTCAAAATTAGCCTAAGAACTGTGTATAACTGACAAATATAAAAACCAGATTTTTAAAATTCTGTCATAAAAGTGGTCAACAGTCAGAATTTCAGAATGTTTACAAGATAATCTAAAAATCACTCTCAAAAAAATTTTAATAATTTCTTCAATTAGAAACCATTTTAAAAAATAAAAAGTAAAATAAAATCATTCTCAGTCTTAAGTACTTGTTTTAGAACAAAAATGAACTGCTATACATGATTTTATCTTAAATACCACTCTCCTTCTTTAATTCATGTAATTTATACTTATTATACACTTTTGCAGACACTTGCTCAACACTGTTTAGAATCTCAGGAACACAGTTATTTCAGATACTCACCAAGATGCTGATTTCTGAGTAATATAGCAAATCTTGGTCAACAAAAGTTCCAGTAGATACCCTCGGTGAGAGTCTCCTAGCATATGCAATTCATCCACAACCACCATTCCTAAAGAGATTTTCCAGATACTAGGTTTTACATAGTTTCACAATTCTAATAAGTTTAAGACTCAATATTTTATATCTACAAAGTAGCTGTCATTGCAGGTAATGCAAATTTCTATCCATAAAACAAAAATCAGCTTCCACATAATGGACAATTCTTTTCCAAGGATTTCAGGTATCATAAGTGATCCTATTATAGTATATTCAGGATCTAAGAATCAATGATTAGCTAAACTCAGGGTAACTCAGGGAAAACTGCCTCTCATTACTCACACTTTTTAATTGTAATTGTGTAGAAATATATGTATGATGAGATATCAAAGACATCTATGACAGTTATTCCCTATATTGACTTTTCTATGGGGAAAACAACCAGGGCAACCATACTCATGTTAGAAAGTTGCTTAGGAAAATAGAATCATATCAAGAAGAAATTATTTTAAGGGATGTTTTTGTTTGATTATGGTAGGTTAGTGAGTCACCCTACAAAACATAAATATGATTATAATCCCCTTCTCCATTACTTAGAGAATCAAACCAGTCTATGCACTTGAATTACTGAAGAATTACTGAAAATTTAGTTATTAATCAATGCCTTCTTTAAACATTTTCATAACATCATAGTTTCCATGTGTACTGGTATCCCCCCACCACAAATCCTGCTCACCAAAATCAAGATCTTTCAGACTATTTCTCATCAGTAAGCCATCTCTAAATCACACTGCATAATGAGTTATCTCAGTATTTATTCATTCATTCATCCAAAAATATTTACTCGGCCTAGTGTTCCAAGCACTGTGCTAGGTATATTGGATATAACACTTAAGATTCTACTGCAATCCTCAACATATTTAAAGTCCAATGGGTCACAAGTAATAATTCTGATACAAATTGATGAATGTTATTTCTCTCTCCAAGCTTTATAGAGTAGAATCCATGTCTGATTAATCTTTGATTTCACTCTCCACTCCAACCCTACCACAGCCTTATCATTTAATTTCACCAGAATCTCAATGAGCAGCTAACTAATATTCTTGCTGGTTCTGTTGCTACTACAAACATTCTCTTCCTGTTGCTACCTCTACATAGGAGGATTTCTTGAGTGGTATTAAAAAAAAAAAAAGCATTTAGGTGGAAAATCTTCCTAGAGTCCCAAGCTCAAATACAGTGTCAGTTTCTATAGCTCCCTACCATTTCCCTGCTTAATGGTAGCCCTTGGGTGTAAGCCTAACCTAGTGCCACAGCACCAGAATATGATAATGAACACACATACACACTAATTGCAGAGATGGCAGATCCAGCCACAACATATTTCCTTTTATTCCTGGTAAAGTTTAGAAAGAAAAGAAGGAAAGAGAAATGACTTAAGGTTTTGTAAAGTGCAAAAATACAAATAAGTTGAGTCAATAACAGCAGCAGTACACAAATTTTTTTCCACAGATGCCGATGTCCAGAAGCAGATAACAGACAATAGAAGAAAACATGGGAAATACAGAAATCACAACATTCCATCAAAAAAAAAAATAGAAAATATTTGCTTATTTCCTAATTTTCTTACCTAATAGATCCAACTTATTTTCTTCTATGAGGCGATTGACCAGACCATTGGCTCTCTCAATTGTGCAGACAGCAATATCCAAGGAAGAGAAATGTCCTTTTGGAGAGGTACTGCCCATATAACCGTCTACTTTTATTCCTACTTCCTGAAACAGACTCTGAATTGAGTAAAAAGTAACAATACAGGTGAAAATATTTGATATTCCTGAATTATAAATTGGTTCTCTCCCAAAACACTAATATAAATATCTAAAGACATTTTTCATATTACTATTAGTTGTTCCTGGCCAGGACACACTAGTTCCTTCTAGAATCATACACTAAAAATATGAAGTTTAGAATAGACAAAATCAGTACAGATTTCTGTTAAAACAAAGTCAAATGAAATTAAGTATGCCAATCTAATGACACCATTTTACAGTTAAAGCAGTTCTAAGAACTACTTATAGAAATTAAATTGGAGAAAAACTACCTTAAGTACTAACACTTTTAATCTAATTAACAACCAAAAACCAGCTCTTTCTTTAATGCTAATATAACACTTTCAGAAACAAATTTATACTTCATGCAGAAAATATTCTCATTAACCCACTATTTTTATATAATGGAAGAAAAGTTTTCAAAAGTCAAATGCAGTGGGACTTTGATTTTCTTCTTTTTTTTTTTTTTTTTTTAGTTTAACTTTTAACTAACATACCTTCTCAACAAAAAGGATCCTTTCATCATTTTGTTAGTTTGGTCTAAGTTGAGAGGATGTAACCATGTAGGACCAGCTTTGTTGGCTATTTGGCCTCTGAAATAACTGTTAAAAAGATTTATAGAACCATAGAACTTAGAGCTGTTCATTCATCAAGATATTTCTGAGTGTTTATTGGGTTAAACCACAGTACTAGGGTTAACATCCTTATTTTACCAAAGAAAATACTGAGACTCAGCAGATTAGGCGCCTGGACTAAAAAGACACAGTGGAAAACCTGGGACTAGCACCAGATTTTCTGGACTACCAGTACAATAATCTTGCCATTCCAACAGCACATATTTTTTTCATTGCAGGAATCACAATAATAAATTTATCCTATTTAATGAAGCATTGTATTTGTAAAAATGCCTTAAAAACCAGTAAGCATCATACAGAACATTATTACTCATTTTTGCAAAACAGAGGAATAGACCACAGATCTGGAGCTTCATCTAAACACCAAAGGATTCTGTTTTTCATACCCTAAATGTTACCAAATGGCCCTCAACTATGATGGGATATGCTTCCTTAGACTCTCCGTTCCGTACTTCAGTCTAGTCTTACTATTCAGTTAAAATGCTGAGTCTTAATTTGCAAGTTTATATACTAATTAAAGTATCCCATTTACTTCCTAAGTTTTTCAATTTTAACACATTTTCACCAATTATTCTTTTAATTTGATGGCCCTTTCTCTTTCATGCAATAATACAAAAGTTTCCCTTCATAACAGAGTCACAAATGTAGTGGACAATTTGGTGATGGACAGAGGGGAGGGGGTTTGCGGGGCTGAGAGAATAGGGTGAAGGGTTAAAGAAGTACAAATTAGTAGCTGATGGATGGTCAGGGGATGGGGAGCACGGCATAGGGAATGCGATTAAAATGAATACATTGGCTAGGTGGAGGGTCAGGGGAGGGAGAGAGCAATTGGGGGGATCGTTTTACGAACTATATAGATGCCTAACCAATGTACTGTATACTTGAAACTAATTAAAATAAATAAATTTTTAAAAAAATTTCCCTTCATAAAGGGTCAACACCTAATGCTACATTGGGATGCAATAAAAGAAACTTTATTTTCCACTTGATTTTATAATTCTATTTCAAATGAATAAAGCCATGGCTGCCAATAACAGGACTTATCACAATTTCAAACTTAGTACGAGAATATTACCTGGAGATAGAATTTTTTCTCTTTAGCCACAGAAACAAAAGGCAGAATAAACAAAGCTTTCTTCCTCATTTCCAAAACCCGCTTCAAAATAAGTAATTCAGCAACAAGAGTCTTTCCGGCACTTGTAGGAGCTAAAACACATTATTCCACAGGGTTATCACAAAAAAGAAATAATATTTGATATACTGCATTACTATTTTAAAACACATCCGGTAACTACAGAGCCTAAGACTAACCTATCATTAAGGCCCAACTTTATATCCTCAAATGCCTCTGACTTTAAATTAGCTCTCTGAAATCTCACACTGAAAATAGGTACTAAATAAATCTTTATGTCAAAGTAAATGGTGATTATTGAGTAACTAGCTTGTAGCTGAAGATCCTTTCCTTTAAGTACCGAAGGGCTAAAAGCCCTGCTTTGAGGAAGATGAACAACTTTAACATGTTGTGATAGGAGTTTTACAGAAGTTGAAGGACAGGAACTGTTAGGAAGTTATGGAATGGAAACAGAACTTGTGAGAAGGCAAGGTAGTAGGGTAGAGGCAAAGAATGCCAAGCAGAAGAAATAGTATGTGCAAACACCTGGAGGAAAGCCTAGTATGTTCGGATGCCAGTAAGGAATTTAGTAAGCCTGAAATATAAAACAAGTAGGAAAGTGAAAAAATATGTGCTTCATGAAAAAGTTTTATAGTCCCACCATGTAAGGAGTTTAGAATTTATCCTGAAAGCAATGCAGAGTGAACAGTGAGTTTTATGAGAAGGAGTGACAAGATTATATTTGTACTTTATAAAGATTGCTTCAGCTGCAGGAGCAGAGCATAACCAAAGAGAAAAGATAAACTAGTTATAAGGCTATTACATAATCTAGAAGAAGGATGATAGTAGGCATAATGTTAAAAAGAGATTATAATAAACTAGATAAAGAACACAGAGAAGTCAAAATTAAGATATTTGAGGTTACAGACACTGGACTTGGTGATTAATTGATATGAGTTGGTGACCAGAGTTATGAATGACATCAAGTTTTGATTTAAGCAATTGAAATGGTCAGGCCATTCTATCATTGCCACTACTTGCCACTAGTTAGCATTTACTGTGTACTTTCTATGTACCAAAAACTGTTCTAAGTGCTCTCTCATGCTCTTTCTAGTAATTTGTAAGGTTACACAGCCAATAAGTGGTAGAGACAGTTTTCAGACCCAACTAATCTGACTCCACAGCCTGAACTTATATCTATTAATACATTGTCTAATTATTTTTTGCAGCCATAACTAAAAAAATCTGGATGACTCACAATTTCAGAGAAAACTATTACAAAAGAAGTCCATCTTACCAAATAATTAGTCTCTAAAGTCAGTATAGTAAAAAGATTTAAAAGTATACATGTCAGAGTTGCCCTTGAAAGCCCATATAAATTTTACATAAAGTATATTACATATGGTTTTGTATATTGAACCCTGTACAAGCAGGTCAATTTATAAACATATAATTTATGTTCACACATTGTAAAGCAACTGAGATAGACTGGAAGAAGAGCAGATATACATCTCCCATTGCACACTCACTCTCCACGCCATGTTTGAGAGGAATGACAAGCAGAACAGTTCTTTTTTTTTTCTTTCCTTCCCTCCACCCAGCCACATAATGGGTTTTGCATAATTTAAATATGCATATAATGAGACTCCACTTTTCATATATGTTTTAAGACTTTCTCTAGTTATAAAGCACTGTCTCGACCACCTCTAAAATAATTATTACCTCAATAGAATATTCTTTAAATTCATAATATCTTTAAAACAGAGAAATTAATTTGTACAAATTTAAATACCTGAATAGACTAAATTCTTGCCTTCCAGGACTTGTCCAAGCAAAAGGCACTCTGCCTGCCATTTAAACATCTTTTTAACACCGAAACTGTGATATTTCTCCAGAACTGGTGTAGGAAGTCCCCAATTTGCCAATAGCAGCTTGTCTACTTGATCGTCGGGAACTGATTGCTTGCATTCTCCTTTCAGGAAAAAAGAGAAAGTAATTAATAGTTGAATTTAGTTTAACACATGACTTCAGTATTTAACCCTCCACTGTGTTTTGGAATTCCTGTGCGTTAGAATGAGGCTTATATAAAGCACACCTGACTCAAACCACATCCAATACAAGGATCTGTACGGAATACTGGGCACTCTTAGGAGCGAGCCTTCTATAGGTGATATTTGGCCAACTAGGAAGTTGCTTCTGAGTCGAAAGACCCAGAAATCACTTGAACGTTACTAGCAGGTGGTCGTTGAATATAAGCTGAAAGGACGTCCATGTCAGAACAGAAAAAGACCTGCCGCACCAGGCCGGAGAAGAAGACTGACTATAAGATCAGTAGGTAGTGCAAACAAACCAAGCTCCTCACGATTAGGACACCTTCCTCCGACACGCAGTCCGGCTACGTGTTCACCTCCCCTGTTGCCTCCAGATAGCCTGGGAGTACCTGCAGCTGCGGGCGGCGGGCGGCCCTGGTCATTCAAACTGCGTCCCAGGCCAGGAGGAGGACTCAGAACCGGCCCCGAGGGGAGCAGGGGGCTGTCACTGCTGTCATCGCCGCTTCCCGAAAAGGAGTCTGAGCCTAATGTTGAACGCCGCCGTTTCCCACTCCAACGCGGAAGATTCATCGTGAACTTTTCCCGGCGGTTCAGGGACAGCCACACTTCTAGTGTCCTCCCGCTCGAGAGAAACCAGGCCTGGTGACAGATGTGGCTGTCATCTTCCCGCCACAGCCTTCAAACTCAGGCCTCCCAGCCTCCCTGGAACCATAGAGTTCTCAGTAATGAGAGTAACCTGAGGACAATAGACTCGTGGGGGAAAGAGCGGCTCTCGCTGGGTGTCAGACCTCCGGCATTTCACGTCTGTGGTTGGTTGGTGTGAGAAAACCGGAACTGGACCTAAATTAAAAGAGATGGGGGGGGGAGTGAAGACTCTGCGTATATAATCTGCATTTATAATCAGAGTGGCGTGAACATTTTTCTTTTTGTCCACTTCTGGTTTGAATAGCAAGGTTTGCTAACTTATAAAATGAGCTGTGCATAATAGGTGGATTAGGGGAAGTAAACATTGGTATTTTTTAAAAATTATTTATTACACATTATGTGTGCAAAACATACAAGTAAAACCTAAGATTTTCAATGGAACATAATAGACTCTCTCCTGGTGTATGATGGTAGGGCAGAGGCTATTTCTTTACACAATTTCCAATTTAGCCGTCATGCACTGCGGGTACGATGTGATGAGGAGTTGGGGACTGCTGGCGGATAGACCCTTAGCTGGCTCTGTGAACGCGGCAAGGAAGGGACTCTGGATGTACCTGAGTGATCATTCTGTGCTAAGAACTTATTAATGGACGTGTGATCCATATTTTGGCAAAGTAGAATCAAATGAGTTCTGGACGTAAACTGCTGATGATTAATTACCTTGTTGCAAACGCATTTCGCGAAGCAAATCTAGATGGCGAAAGCCTTGCCCAAAAGAGGCTGTGCTATTCTATAGCACTAAAAATCTGAAAAGGGCCAGTCCAATAAAAAAAGATTCCAATATAAGTCTGACAAATGGCATTTGAGTGTCAATTTCTCCTGTGAAAACCTACCTATCAAAAACAAACAAAAAAAACAACAAAAACTTTTTCTAGCGGCAGTATTCTAAAATTCCACAAGATGGAGGTATTATTCCACGAAGGAAACATTTTCCTAGTTACCTTTTATGCATTTATTCACTTAATTACTGATCATCTACTGTGTGCTGGGCACTGGGTATGTGGCAGGGAAATGGCAGGAAATAGCTCCTGCTCTCGGAAATTGCCTAGAGGAGAGGTACAGACATTAAACTAATTAATGATTTTTTTAAATGTACTAATGCTCAGGCAGAAAAGAACAGAGTGCTATCAAATAAATAAAAACGATCTTAATTTAGATTGTAATCATGAAAGAATGTCCAGTATAGCAGGGGTTCAGTGCAATTCTGTAGCCAGTCTACGTTTGAAGAAGTAAGTAATAGCTGTGTGATCGCGGGCAACTTGCTTAAGCTTTGTGCTTCCATTTGTTCATCTATGCAATGAAGATAATAATAATTACAACCTATTTAGTTATTATAAGCACTCAATAACTAGATATGTATAAGGTGCTTAGAACTATGCCTATCATATTAAGTACTGTTCAAAGAAAGTGTTCTAATATGTTTCCCAAAATAAATCCAGCATTTTAATGGGAAAAAGATAACCAAAGAAATCTCTCACAGTTATTCTATTTTTATTAGGTGAACTGTGATCAAATGAGGAAAGTAATTAGAAAGGAATTACAAAGGATGATCTATGTCATCCTACTGAAAAGCCTAGAGAATATTTTAAAATGTATAACTTATTTCAAACATTCAACATTTATTTCTAATTTTAAAAACTCTTACAAAATAAAAAGTCTACTCAAAAATATTAAAGAATTTTTTACGCTAACAGTTATCATAATAATTAATACTAATATAGCAGAAGTAGTTCCCATTTGTCTTTGAATTGTGTCTGGGCTTGTGTTCCTTGGCATTTTGTTTATCTGTGGTATTCTTTCAGGGCCTGAGTTAAAGCCCTCAAGAAAAAAAATTGTGCACATATTTTCTGCTTGAGACCTGGGAGACATACCAATTTTGGACCACTTTAAACTTAGTCTCTGGATTAGCTTTTTTTATAACATACAGAAGTAGTAGAATGATATTAGACACCCAGAGCCAGATTTGGACAGGTCTCCAGCCTCACTATCTCAGACGGCAGAACAGATATTTCTGTTTTACTTACCCAGAGTGCTACCCTTCTTGGGTTTTGGCTTTATACAGGCGATTTTAGATTTTACCTCTCATCCTGCTAGGAACCATAGACTCCTATCTCCCAAAATACGTAATTCATTAAAATTCACACTCCAGACCACCAAGGATCAGCAACACATCACTATGGAAAATTTTGGTTATAATACTTCACTTAATCCTTTAGACTGTTTGATTATTTGATAGTTTTGTCCTATAAGGAAATCTCTGATTTTACCAGTTTAGTCATAAACTTTTTAAATATATATTTTTATATAACATCCGGAATTTTAAGTAAAAGTGTGCTGTGCTAGATGTGGTTTCTTGCTTAGTCTAATATTGCTGAAAATAGAAGCAAAGGAAACTCAAATAACAATTGATGTACATTTGAAGAAGTCATCTTCTTATTTTAGTAAGTTTGCATAAATAATGAAGAGTGATTTTCCCATTAAAATTGCAGAGGTTATACGGAAAATAAATTTACACAAACTACATTTGTAAATTGACTAAATTGAAATCATCTACCCAGATTGAATAAACTCTTTGTTTCTCACACGGAGTGAAACCGGTTTGCAAAAAAAAAAAGAAAGCCCAAAAAATAAACAAGATCAGAAATATGGGATGCTAGCAATGCTGGCTGGGTCTGATGTGCTGAGATTAAAGGAGATGCTAATTAAGAGGATTTTGTGTTTGAAGTTCAGTCATTCTCAACTGAAACAAGACCACTGGCTGCACATTAGGATCCCCTGAGGAGCTTTAAACTTGCTATCCTACTCCTGGAGATTCCAACGTAATTGGTCTAGGATAGATTTTGGGCACCTGTAGGTCTTAAAAGCTCCCAGGTGTTCCTAATATGCTGCTGGAATTGAGAACCACTGGTATAACCCAAGGGATGAGGCAGACTTGAGTTCTCATGGCTTCACTGAGAAAATTGTAATGAGGCTTAAATTAACAAGAAACTCTGAAGAGGACCTCTGAAGAATGACCCAAAGAACTAATTGAAATAACTCACTTATGAATGGGGATAGAAGCAAAATGAAAATAACTTTAAAGGTCTAGGTAAAAATTTCAGAAAGCCTACTTAAAGGTGGTCTAATACCCATCTGACACCATACATAGCTATTACAATATTATTGACTATATTCCCTATGTGAATGTACTGTTTTTAGATTAGCTCTTATGTACCCAGAGGATTTCTCCAAATCCTTTGATCCAAATACTTTTTTTCCTTTGATACTCATAACCCTACCCTTTTTTTTATTATTATTATTTAGACAAAATCTTTCCCAAATCAGCAACAGCAAATGGGAAAAATCAGTGGGAGATTTGCTTATAGTCAGCTGTTTGGGTGGAGGGTTGAGGTTGCAGGCCTAGCCAGGGGTAAATCCTCTCTCTTCGTTTTCGCTTATTCACTTTTCACTCTTCCCTTTCTGTTTACGTTTAACCACTATTAAGATAGCATACTCTTATTCATAATACGATGCAAAATTTTATCTTTAATAAACTCAGAATCCTCCATGGAAAGGATTTGTTTATGATAAAGGAAATTTACCATGTTAATAAAATGTCCATTAAAGTGATTCTTAGATATCCTTAATATAATTTTTATTATATAGTAGATAATCTTTTGAATATGAATTGGTAAGTAAATACATTTCAGGATTACATCTCATTCCTTCCTAAAGCGGAACCAGTTTATAAACACCACATCTTTACTGCTCGTGGTGGTGGTGCGCACATTCTGGGTTCTTTGTCCTTATGTCAATGGCAACCATAAGGACAAAGACATACAGATCCCCCTCTCCTATATCACTGCATCTGCAAGGGCAAAGAAAGAATGTTTCTTTCGGTTCAACAGTGTCATGCGTATCTCATCATAGAATTTGGCTTTTACTCTTTGGATATTGGAAACCATTGAAGAGCAAGAAAGAAATATGTACCAAATATATTTAAAAAGACTCTTGTGTGGGCGGGGGGTAGGGAGGAATGTAAAGGAGGAAAAGCAAAATAAAAGAAACGAGTCAATAAGACCATTGCCACCCTCCATTAAAAAAAAATATTGGTAGCTTTTGTTTAACGGTGAAAATGATAAAAAAAATTTTAAAAAAATTAGATTGTGCATCTATATTGAAAGTAGATTGCTTATGGATTCAATGTAAGGTGCAAGGGTAAAAAAGAGGTCAGAGATTTTTTTTTAGGCTAGAAGCTTTTTGACATAATTTAACTGACCATAGCATTTCAATTTTACCATGTTTACCTAGCTGTTATGTTGCACATCAATTTGTTTACATCTAAACTTCTCTATACCAACAAGGGTCAAAAAAATAACATAAACGAGTAAAGCGGAACGAGTGAGGACTGTGGAAAAACTACAGTTTTCTTCCTTGGAAATTGTGTATGGCAAAGACCAACAATAGTTGACCCCTAGTAGGTATTCACATCTTCTTGCATAGTAACAAAAGGCTCGTGGCCGTTCAAAACACAGACTAAAAAATTAGGGTTTGATCAGGAAGGCTGAACTGTATTAATAATATAAAATAAGAGATTTTTAAAAGGTATTAGACCTTATAAAGCTGTGGGAGATGGTGAAGATTGCTTTTTACCTCTGCTTTTCATTGTGGGTCTGAAGTCGCGGCAGGTCAGAAGGGCTGGCAGTTGGCAAGGAAGGCTGGACGTAAAGCAGGAAAGGGTGAGAATAAACTGGAACCTGCCAAGATAAATTGGAGTCTGTCAGTACAAATGAGAAAACTCCATGAACGCAGGAACTTTGTCTTCTCTGTTTTATCTTCAATACTTAGCACAGTGTGTGACATATAGTAGACACTCAAAACATT
The DNA here is from genome assembly GCF_000325575.1 of Pteropus alecto. Lineage (NCBI taxonomy): Eukaryota > Metazoa > Chordata > Mammalia > Chiroptera > Pteropodidae > Pteropus > Pteropus alecto. Next base: position 1,700,386 of record NW_006431048.1, read on the forward strand.
TCTAGAATGGATGAATGACAACTATGGCAGTCATTTTGCTGGGCTCCAGAACACGGTGATGAAGGAAGAGACATGGTCTCCTCTCCTGTGGATCTTCATTTTAAACCATCTGCCCCTTTTCTGAAATTTTTCAGTTTTTTCAGTTGTTATTTGTTTGAAAATTGAAGGTTTAGTTTGAGGAAGACTTTATTGAGTTTGTCACATTCTCTGAGATGTAAATATTAACTGCTCACAGCAGGGACATCAAATATGAACATTTAAGAAGGATTCCTGAACTTTGAATCTCCTAGAGCTTAATATTTGGGCCCTGATATCCTCATTCTGATTTGTCTTTTTCCTTCCCACTTGGGTAAGAGAGGCAACAGCTATAAAGACCTTGAAGAAGGAAGCTTTTATCCATCAAGGGAGAATGGGGCAATCAATCAAGAAACAAACTAATAAAAGGTGTTTATTATTTTATGTCTGGCTCCCTCCATATCTATAGTCTTCTTAGAGTATAGGGTGCTTTCTGTGAGGTAGTCACTGTTCTAATTGTTTTAGTTAACAAATAATTGTTTAGTTGTTATTTGCAATTTAAATTGCTGTAACCTCATAAAAACCCTGAGAGTTAAGTAACTTGACCAAGGTCACACATCCGTAGTGGAGCCTACATGCATACAGTCTGGCTCAAGAGTCCATATTCATCCTTTTCTTTATTTTCTCACTCTCCTTTTCTTTCTTTTTCTGCCTTGCCCTTTCACATTGTGGATAATTTTGTTTCTTGGAGGAACTGCCAAAATTATTTTGTATATCTTTGCCCTCTCCTACTATTTGAAACATGTTCGAACATGGACTCCATCAGGCAAGGGTTAGGAGGGAGTCTTGGACTCCTGCTCAACCCAAGAAGAGAGCAACTGGAGGAGAGCTATGTGAGTTTAGGGAGGAAGAATGAGCCGATCAGACTCCAAAACAGGATATGCTCAGAGGATAAAGATTATGTCCCTGGAGCACCAGCAGCCTAGAATGAATAAAAAGGAATTAACTGGAATTAAGATATCATATCCCCCCAATCCATAGTTTATGCCAGAGAACTGGCACAGGATCTTCCTCCAGGATGAGTGAAGAACAACCCCTACTATCCCTTCCAGACCATTTCCTCCCTTCCAACACATGCCATGTGCTTATAGCCCTGCCGACAATATTCTCCCTGCCCATTTCTGAAACTGGGAATCTTTACTATCATTCTGGTTGGCACCATCACCCAGCACATTCTCTGCCCCTCAGTGCTACAGGACAGCCCTAAAGCCCTGCTTCTTCATAATTATGAAGACAATGACTTGAATCAGTCTGTTCGCTTTTAACTTGTGTACTACAAAAGCTTTGACTTTGAGATTCTGTATTAAATATATCAACATTTACTTTTATGCTTCTTAAACTTTTTATATCTTTTGTGAAAGAGGAAAAAAAGAAAGTTTGAATAAGAGTTTGAGAGAGTTATTTTGAAAGGAAGTTTCAGAGAAAACTTGAGAAAGATGAGAGACCGACAAAATCGAGACATTAAAAGTACCGAAAGAAATACAGAAACACGAACAACGAGACAGAGCATGTGTATGACAAAGAGAAGAACCTGGATAGACAGAATGGGTAAGAAAAATGAAAAAAGAGATAAGAAAGGCTGACAGATATGAAATAAATTGAGTTGATTTTGAGAAAAATGTTGAGAAAGAGATTTCAGAGATAGATATTGTCAGAGATTGAGAGTAAATGAGTGAGTCTAAAAGAGAACTGAGAAAGTATTGAGTCAGTATGAGAGAGAGTTGAGTTTTGAAAGATTTGAAGAGAGGAAGGAGGTAAGAGGAGGAGTAAAGGAGAGGAGGAGGGAAGGGGAAAAGAGGCAGATAGATAAGGAGTGCGAGAGAATGACAGGAATAGCAGACATGGGTTAGACATAGGTAGCTGAGAGACATTACAAAAGAGAATGAGATACTGAGATGGAATAAGAAATTCTGAGAGAGATGTGGGGATAAATTGTGAGATTTCTCTGCATTATATTCTCTCTTTCTGAAACAACTGTCAATCATTGTTCCATTTCCTGGGTTTTTTCTTTAATACCAAAATTTTTCTTTCCTGTTGTCCATTACTTGATATTTTGCTTTACTTTGGGTACATTTCTTTTGTCACGTGATGAGTTTCTGTCTTCTTTCTTTGGTAGGATGCAGAGTGTGAGTCTAGTTTTTGTTTCTAGATCTATGGCTTAGTCTAAAACTTATGCCCTTTGGACTTATGCACCCTCTGGACTAGCTAACAAGAGTGAGAAAAGCCTGGGTCAAAATCCCCTCCCCAGTCCAGAGAAGCTAGTCCAACAAGCCAGTGATTGCTACTACAGTTTGAAGCAGGAGTCAATCTATTATAGTCATAACTGACTCCCCTCTCTTAAATAACAGAATAGTGTTTGTCACTTAGTAGGCACTCAATAAATAAGTGATGAATAATGTACAACATGGTGACTATAGTTAATAATATTGTATTGAGATGAGGAGGCGGGGAAATGGCATAGATGATAGAAGCTCTGTTCATCCCTCTGGCGACCAAATCAAAGTTGTGACGGAAACAAGGAGCAGCAGCGAGGAAAAATTGCCTGAGATCTTGAGGAACAAGCCATACAATTAGTGAAAAATCCAAGAAAGAACCCTACAACAGCAGAAGGTAGGACAGGGCAAGGATGCAGGGCTGCTGGTCCTGAGCGGCTGAGTGAGACGGAGGCTGCAGCAGTTGGCAGCGACAGAAGCCTCTTAAAGGGGCCGTGTCCTCGAGCAGATTTTCACAGTGAGAGACCTGCTCGCTCTTAGCACCAGTGCTGATTCGGATGCACGCAGGGGCACCAGGGACTTACAGGGATGTCTGAGAAATCTGATTTCTCAAAAGAAACTATGCAGGGCAAAAGGCTTGGCAAAAAATATTCGACAGAATGAAGACCCAGGATATACAACAGAGAATAATTTATCTAGCTAAGCTATCATTTAGAGTTGAAGGACAAATAAAGAGCTTCCCAGACAAAAATAAACTAAAGGAATTTATCACTACCAAACCAGAATTATAGGAAATGTTGGAGGGACTTCTTTAAGAAGAAAAAACATGTATCAAAAACAGGAATAAAAAATGGTAACAACTACATTCCTAAGTACCTTAAATGGAAAAGAATTAAGTGCTCCAAACAAAACATAGAGTGGTTGAAAAGATAAGAAAACAAGAAAAGGAAAGGAATGGAAAAAGATATTGCTTTGATGAACCTGGAAGGTATTTAAGTCAGACAGAGAAAGATAAACACGATATGATTTCACTTATATGTGGAATTTAAAGAGTAAAAAGAACAAACTAATTAAAAACAGGGCTGGGAGAATGGGGTGAAGGGTTAAAGAAGTACAAATTAGTGGCTGATGGATGGTCACAGGGATGGGGAGCATGGCATAGGAAGTGCAATTAGCATTTATACATTGGATAGGTGGAGGGTCAGGGGATGGAAGGAGCAATTGGGGGGATCACTTTACTACCTATATAGATGTCTAACTAATGTACTGTGTACTTAAAACTAATTAAAGTTTTTTAAAAATTTTTTTAAAGAAAGAAAAGCAGCAGCAAATAAAGCAAAATATTAGCAAAATAATAATAATAATAATAATATTTTGGTCTTTAGAAGTTGCTAAGAGAGTAAATCTTAAAAGATCTCATCACAGAAAAAAATTTTAAGATTATGTACAGTGAAGGATGTTAAGTAGACTTATTGTAGTGATCGTTTCACAATACTGTGTATATAAATATTGAATTATTATGTTGTACACCTGAAGCTAATATAATGTTATATGTCAATTATACAATCAATCAATCAATTTGGAGGGGAAAAATAAGTGATGAATGAATAAACAAATAAACAAACAGATGAATGCATAAGTAAGACTTCAGTTGGTTTGAGGAAGATGGTGGCAGGGGTGGGTGGGCAAAGCACCACAGAGAAAATAAAACTAAAGGTCAACAAAAAGCACCAGCCAGAGTGATTAGACTTTTATTTCACATTACGGCTAAACCAGTTGCAGTTCAGAAAGCTAAAGAGATGAAAGCATTTGAAAAATATAAAGAATAGAATGAGAAAGTCTAATACAAATCTACTGGAAATTCCAAAAGAGACTAATAAAGATAATGGAAGAAAGATAATATACAAAGAGATAATGGCTCAGAAATGTCCATAATTAAAAAAACTTAAGTGTTTAAATTGAAGACATATTGTGAGACATGAACAAGATAAATCAAAACAAATCTTACCTAGATAGTTTGAGGTAAAAATATAGACCAAGGACAAAGCACAAATCTTTTAAAAAACAGAGTAAAGATTGCCTACAAAGGAGTCAATCTATCAGCAAACTTCTCAAATAAATGAGTTTTATACTCACCTAACTTATTATGCAAGATTGAAATGTAATAAATATATTTTCATGCAAAAAAGTTTTAAAACATTTATAATTAAGAGACCATCCCTAAAAGAATTATGAATGATTCTACTTCTGAAAGAATAAAATTGTGCTCAAGAGGAAAAAGGAAGATAAAAACAGCAATGATAACCAAAATCCTTGAGAAACATATGGTTAAATCTAAATAAATATTTATGGCAAAAAGTAATAATAAGACTTTTAGGGGCATAAAAGAAAGTTTGATTGAAAACAGTGGACAAAATAACATGAAAGCCTGAAGGCAGGAAAGTCACTGTTAAAAATTCAAAGAATATTTTATTGTTCGAAAGTAGAGAAACTGATTAATTTTTAAATTTTTAAAATTGAGAATATATGTGAAAAAATTAATGGTAATTTTAAATCTTGCATATAACATACCATTGTGGGAAAAAGGAAGGGAATTAAGTACAACCATTTTAACAGAATGCTGGAAAAGTGGGGAAAAAAACTCCACAAAGATAAGGAAGTAGAAATCAGTTTAATATATTTCTAATCATTATCTTATCAAACATAAAGACTTAATCCAAATTTGAAGTTCTCAAATTGGATTTCTGTTTTAACACACCTATAACCTTAAACAACAGGCAAATATAGAAGTAAAATAAAGAGGTGATAGTATCAAAAGGACACAGGAGCCAGTTTAAAGGGTTGGTCAAGGTAGGGAGTTTGAGGATAAAAAGAATGACTCTGTTTCCAACAAGCATATTTTTACTGAAAGAATAAATTATTGAATTAATGAATGCAGGGTGGGACATTAGGAGTGGGTCTGGGTGGTGTAAGTTCTGATTGTATCAACCGTTAACGTTTAAAGAGTCAATGTCACCAGCGGAGACACTAAAGAAACTACATTTCAGAGAGACACATCCAGCAGGCTTGAAAATAAAGCACCCCAAGGAGATTCAGGACAAGTAAGCAGGGGGATGGGGAGGGAAGAAGGATAGGGGTCCAGATGTGGGATTTAAGTAGTCAAAAAGGATTCCGAAGCTCAAAGGAACAAATTTAAAGGATGCAAATCACTCAGCTCCGTTCCCATTGGAGGGAGATGATAGAGAGAGGGTTGTAAGTTGAGGGAAGATCTAATTGCTTCATGAAAGTCAAGGGGTGAATGTGAAACTTCTGTTAATGAGGGTTGGTGTCTGCTTTGCAAGGCTCCCATACTTTCCCAATCTGTGCTGGCCTGGCCTCGCAATATGCTTATTAGAATATCCATCATTAGAAGCCCCATCATAGCAGCAATTTTTGTGTTTTGTTCATTGCGGAATCACCAAGTATAGATAAGTGCCCACTTGTGGGAGGCAGGCAATAAATATTTGCTGAGAAAATGCATTGCCCCTACTGGCAACTCTTGTCTTGTGGTCTCCATAGCCCTGATCTGGGAAAACACCTAAGTCCATTTGAAACATATGCTTCTTTGTTTGTTTAACATGCTCGTTTAAGCTGTAGACTTTCAATGCCCTTCCTGGGAAAGTGGGCAGGGGTTTAGTGTATATAGGTGTCAGTGTGACCAAATTCATCACCAGTTATGCTACTCTAGCTGCCCAAACTCTTAAGACTTTCCTTTTCTTCATCTATAAGAGGATAATAATAATTATACTTTACCCCATGTATTAAAGATTAAATGGAAAACATCTCTAAATGTTGTTATTATTATGTTGTTGTATAACATTCTAATGTTGTTATTGTATGTTACTGCATCAGTACATTACTGCATTTACTCTGAGAATTATATTGAAGAACAGATGCTTAACTGTTTAATTTCTCTTCAATTAAATGCTAGGCCCTGGCCCATCTTCTATTACCGCTTTTCAAATTTTTTGTTCTCAATCTCTTTACATTCTTAAAAATTGTTGAGGACTCCAAAGAGCTTTTGGGTTATACTATAGTCATTTATCACATCAGAAATTAAAAATTGAGAAATTAAAAAATATTTATTTCAAAATAAAATGGTAAATGCATTACATGTTAACTATATTTTCTGCACACAAAAAAATAGTGAGAAGAATGTCATTGGTTTACATTATAGTAACTTTGTCTAGCTTAATAGAAGACAGCTGAATTCTCTTCTGCTTTTGCATTCATTTTCGGTGATATATTATTTTTGTTGAAATCTGGCCTTACACAGATATAGTGTTAGAAAAGAAAGTAGTATTCTAATGGTCTTTGTGATAGTTGTGGATATTCTTTGAAATAAAAAACATTCTCAACAAGTATTAATTTCTTAAAGATTAGTGGCTATATGAAATTTGAAACTATATCAATGTACTTTTCATAATCTGTCACCTCATAATCCATTGGTCTACTTTGCACTTAAAGTGGATATTTTACCTATACATAGTTTTTTAATGAAAACTACTCTGACCTCAAGAACCCCCTGAAAAGATCTTAAAGACTCCCAAATGCCTTCAGAGCACATTTTGAGAACTGCTGCTCTAGGTTACCCAATCTTTCATAGTAATTGCCTTTTTCTCTCTCTCTGTCTCTCTCTCTCCCTTTCTCCTTCCCTCTTTTCTCTTGTAAACTCTTTCTAAGCAAAAACAAAACTAATCTATATTCTTCCACTGACACATTACCTTTACGTAGGCAATTGTTTCCAAAGGTGAAATAAAGATACAATAAAGAGCAGAAAAATAAATGGGTAAATCAAAATAAATGGGTGATTGCTTTTAAAAGGGAAAGCACATAGCGCTTAGAAAGGGCTGAGAGAACATTGTGAAGTAGTTGGGGAAGAGAAGGATAGCTTCTACAAGTTAGTGTTGCTTAAACTGAGAAAAGACAGATGAGTGGATATTGAGTAAGTGTTAAGTAGGAGAGAATAGTGGGGATGAGCATGTATGAAACAGGCAGCGCATGACTTGTTCAAAGGTTGGACAGAAATCTAGTGTGGCCAGAACACAGAAAACCAAGAGGGGAGAGCTAAGCAGGTGCCATTTCTGAGACGAAGACAAGAATACAATGGAGGTGCATGTACTATATGTCATAAGAATTAAAAAATTGTAAATCAGGCTATCAAACTGTTAAGGAAAATATGTTCTACCTGCCCACCTTGACATATATATGTTCCTCGAAGTTGAGATTCAAATTTTGAAATCTTGGGTTCTTCGAACTTCCATATCAGAACATGGCAATGGAGGGAGAGCTAGCCCTAGCTGCTTGGCCATCATTCTAACCCCTGTCTTTATGACTCAGGTTCAGTCTCCATTGACACCCCTTGACCAAGAGTCCCTCTTAGGCCAGAGTGGGGTACACATTGATAGCATGTTTTCTCCTCAGGGGCATGAATTCAGGGAAGAGGCTCTGTAGGCTCAAGGCCATTTGGCAGAAAATCCTGTGGTGCCTGGTACATAGAGTACAGTTTAGAAGTGGACAAGTATTCCAGTGGCCATGACACTTGTCTTGCAGACTCCATGCCCAGTGGGGAGGAGCACATACAGAGCTGAAAAGAGACCCTTTTAAAACCTTGCTACTCTAAGTCTTATTTGCAGACCAGTAATATGGGGATCATTTAAGGAGCTCCTTAGAAATACAGGATCTCAAGCCCTATTCTAGACCTACTGAATCAGAATCTGTATTTTAACAAGATCTGTAGGTGATCTGTATTCCTAGTAAAGTTTGAGAGGCATGGAACTCAATGAAGGGATTCAAGACAAGGGCTGCTTTTACTCAGGTCTACGAGCAGCAGCACTGTCTGTTCCTATAAGGCTCCCTAGGCCAAGTTCAGTGAGGATGTGGGATTTGCCCCCACTTGCACTGGGGAGTCATGGAAGAGTTCTGAGGAGTACAGTTACAGGGTCTGAATCACTTTTCTAAATAACACCAGACCTCATCCCTTGAGCATTACATTGCAACAAGCTTTGTGACTTAACAGTGAATCCTCACTATAGCCTAGTGAGGTAGAGATTATAATTATATTTCAACGGAGATAACAGACTTAGGGATGTAAAATCATTTATTTTTTTAAGTTCACAAAGGTACTATATGAGTGACCTGGGATTCAAACCCAGTGGTTTTGAATACATTACATCCCAAGAAATGAATGAGCTCCTCACTTTCCACCCCTACTCTATTCCGCAGACCTACCAATGCAGCCCTCTGGTGCCCAGATGAACAGAGGGGCTTCTGGGACTCCCCAGACTCACTCTTTTTTACACATGAGTGATTACAGCATTGACATGATACAAGAAAAAGTTGATCACAGCGAGTACAACAACCCTCTGCCTTCCTTCCAGTCTCACCCCACATCCTGGGGGCCCACAGCCCTCCTAGAAGTGGGGACAGTTTCAACAGTCAAACGAATCCCAAGTGCCTCTAGGGCAGGTTGAATCTCATTTTCCAGCATTAATTAACTGGTAACAAAAGATTAGGAAGGTTAGTCTGGTTCCTCTAAGAAAGGGATGTCAAGATAGAATTAAACCTGCAAAGCTTTTATTAGGGGAAATGCCTGTGGAGAAAATGGGGAAGAGGTCAGGGGAGGCTGGGAGAGCTATTAGACCACAATACAAATCTCATCTCTAGTGAAGGAGAAGGGCAGTTAGGTAGAAACATCCTTGACCACCACCATGCAACTGGGCAATTCTTTTGGTGAAATCTGAATAAATTTTATGGATTGTACCAATGTCCTTTTTCTAGTTTTGATAGTACACTACAGTTATGCAAGATGTCACCATTGGGAGAGGCTGGATGAAGGGTACATAGGACTTCCCTGTACTTTTTTTTTTTTCAACTTTTTTGAATCAGTTATTATTTCAAAATTAAAAGTAAAAAAAAAAACTAGAGAATGGGTAATTTTTGATTTCAGTATTTGTATATACTGCAAATAATCTAAGAAGAGAAAATCAGACTATCTTTAACCAGATATTTGCCAAGACAAGAATACAAGAGGCTCACATGCTGTATATCATAAGTATTTAAAAGTTGTTCATGTCTACCTTTAAAAAAATGACTACAAAAACCAGTTATATTTCTATGCACAAACAATAAACAATGTGAAAAGGAAACTTAAAAACAATTCTATTTACAATAGCATCAAACAAATTAAATACTAAGAAATAAACTCAATCAAGGAAGCAAAGATTTGTGCACTGAAAACTATAAAATATTGCTGAAAGAAATTAAACAGTATACAAATACATAGAAAGACATCCTGTGTGTATGGATTGAAACACAATATTATGAATAATCAATACTGTCCAAAGCAATCTACAGATTTAATCCCTATCAAAATCCCAATTTTTTTTTTTTTTGCAGAAATATAAAAATCCATTCTCAAATTCATATGGAATCTTGAAACTCCAAATAGCTAAAATATATGAAAAAAGAACAAAGTTGGAGGTCTCACACTCCCTGATTTCAAAATAAATAACAGTAATCAAAACAGTGTGGTACTGGCGTAAACACAGACCTATACTAATGGAAAAGAATAGACAGTCCAGAAATACACCCTAACATGTATGTGATTGGATGATTTTTGACAAGGATGCCAAGACCATTCAAGCAGAATGTATAGTCTCTTCAACAAATGTTGTTGGGAAAACTGAATAGCCACATGCAAAAGAATGAATTTGGACCCTTATTTTAAAGCATACAAAAATTAATTCAAACCAGATCAAAGATCTAAATGTAAAAGCTAAAACTATGAGAAAACATAGGAAAAAAGCTTCATGACATTGGGTTTGTGATGATTTCTTGGATATCATACCACAGGCATAGGCAACAAATGTATAAATCAATAAATTGGGCAATATTAAAATGAAAAACTCTGTGCACCAAAGGACACAATTAATAGTAAAATGGCAACCTAAAATGGGAGAAAATGCAAATCATATCTGATAAGGGGTTAATATCCAGAATACATAAAAAACTACTCAACAAAAAAATTTAATTAATAAAATGATATTTCTCCAAGAAGACATACTAATAGCCAACAAGTGCATGAAAATATTCTCAATATAACTAACCATTAGGGGAATGCAAATCAAACAAGCCACCACCTCACACCAATTAGTATGACAACTACCAAAAAAAACCAGTAAATAACAAGTTGAGAAATTGAAAACTGTGCACTATTGGTAGGAATGTAAAATGGAATAGCCACTATTGAAAACTCTAGGGTGGTACCTCAAAAATTTTAAATTACTATGTAATACAAAAATTCCACTTCTGGGTATATATGCAAAGATCTGAAGGCAGGGTCACAAAGAGATATTTCCATACCCATGTTCATAGCAGCATTACTCACAATAGCCAAAAGGTGGAAACAACCCAAGTGTCCATCAGCACATAAATGGACACACAAAACACATGAATGTCCTGTCATCTTTGTCAAAATCATTTGACCATATATATGCAAAGGTATTATTTCTGGACTCTGTTCTTTTCCATTGGTATATGTCTGTCTTTATGCCAGTACCACACTGTTTTGATTACTGTGATTTGTCTTGAAATCAAAGATATATATATAATGAAATATTATTCAGCCTTAAAAAGGAAAGAAATTGTAACACATGGATGCAATATGAATAAACCTTGAAGACATGCTCTATAAAATAAGCCAGTCACAAAAACACAAATATTGTATGATTCCACTTATGTGAGGTACCTAGAAGAGTCAAATTCATAGAGACAGAAGATAAAATTGTGGTTGCCAGAGGCCTGAGGGACGGAGAGATGGGGAGTTATTTAATGGGTACAGAGTTTCAGTTTTGCAAAATAAAAAGAGTCCGGAGGTTAGTTGCACCACAATGTGAATATACTTAACACTACTGAACTGTACACTAAAAAAATGATAGTAAATTTTATGTTATGTATATTTTACCACAATTTAAAAATATATATAACTGTATATTATTCAAGCTATGAATGTACAAAAGATTATTTCACCAATCTCCTATTGATGAACATTTTAAATTCCTAATGGTAAATATTCTAGGTTAAATGGTATGAAGTATATTAAAAATGAGAGCTATTAAGTTCCTCTAAAATCTTGCACCACTTTACATCTCCACTAATAATAATGGTATGCATTCCCCCACATTATCAATAATGTTTGATTTATAATTTAAATTTTGTTGCCTGTCTTCTGGGTGAAAAATTAACTCATTATTATTATTTTTCACCACTAGACATTACTTTTCATACGTTTGACCCAATTTTATGATGGAATTTTTTTTTTCTCATTGGTTTTGTACAAATTCTTTATAAAATAGTGATACGAATACTCCCTCTTTTACATATATTGCACTAGTTTCTCTTTGGATGTAATTTATTTTATCCAGTTAAGGTTTTTCTTTTATTATTTCAATATAAACTTTAAAATATTAAGCTATCGAATCTATCTGTAATTGCTTTTGAGTTTTATGCGTTAGAGTGTAATTTAATTTCTTAAACACTAATGGCCACTTGTTCTATTTCTACTCACTGGAAATGACATCTTTCCATCTATGCTAGGGTTTTTTCCTATACTTCATTCTGTTCTAGCGCTAAACTAGCCTTTTGGCAACAACACTACACTACTGTATCTTACCTAGTTAGAGTATGTTTTGTTAGACGGCAGTCTAGCTCATTCTGTTTTTTTTTCAAACAAAAGAGGAAATTTCTTAGATATCTTTAAGTAACGTTTTTCCCCCCAATTTTCCTTCTGTTTGGGTGTTTTTTGCTACCTTTTCTTCCAAATCGCTGATTTGATCCACTGTTTCATCTGATCTCTTCCACTGTTTCATCTGATCTACTATCGATTCCTCTCCTAATGTAATCTTTATTTAGTTATTGAATTCTTCATTTCTGACTGGTTCTTTTTTATGTTTTCTATCTCCATTTTTACGTTTCCTATCTCTTTGTTGAAGTTCTAATTGAGATCGTGGAGCATCCTTATAACCAGTGTTTTGAACTCTGCATCTGGGAGATTGCTCTTCCCCATTTTGTTTAATTCTCTTTCTGGAGCTTAGTTATGCTTTTTCATATGGAACATGTTTCTTTGTCTCCTCATTTTGGCTGACTCCCTGTGTTCATTTCTATGAATTAGGTAAATTTGCTATGTTTCCCAGTCTTGGTAGAGTGGCATTATGTAGTAGGTGTCCTGTGGGGCTTGATGGTGCAGTCTTCCTGATCGCCTGAGCTGATTGTTCCAGGTGTGTCCCTTGTATGCGCTGTGCATACCCTCCTGTTGTAGTTGAGCCTGTGGTTGGCACATCAGTAGGAGGGATTGATCCTCAAGCTGATTGTTTGTGAGGACTGTCTATAAATACAGTGGAGGAGTATTGTGCAGGGGCTGACCCTACAGAGCAGGATTTACTTTAGCAGGGCTCTGGTGCCTGCTGAATCTGCCTTTTGGGTGTGTCATTTGTGGAGGAGGTTGTGTGGTGTTCTGGTGTGATCTGAAGCTGGCCACCAGGTTCATTGGTTCTGGGGCTTGTTGGGGAGTGGGGCTCTGGTGTAGGCTAAGGTCAGCCACTGTCTATGCCCCTGCCTGGGGCCACCTGCTATGAGTTACAAAGTGATCTGCAGATAGTTGTTGCTTGTACTGAGCGTGGTGGTGCCTATAAGGGGCTGAGCTGCAAACTAAGGCTGGCTGCCACTAGTGCCGGGATTGGGGCTGTTTAGCAAGATGTATGGGGAATGTCCAGGCAAGATGTTGTTTGTTTGGAGTTTGTGAACCTTTAGGACATTTTAGGAAAATCTGTAGCACACACCAAGACAGGCCATTTGTATGGAAAATCCACTGAAAGTGGTTTGGGTGGGCCTGAAAGCTGGGTGGAACAGGATCTCAGGGAATCACCAGAGCAGGACAAATTGTGTTAGCCAGGTTGATGGAGACTTAGCCTTGGTGCCCACCTGTGCATGCAGGCTGGGTTGGGGGAGGGCTCAACAAAGGAACAAAGGCTTCTGCCAGCACTTCTGTCCAGAAGAAAGCTGGCCCTGCAGCCTTCACCCTGAAGCTAGACAATTTAGTTCTCCCTATATGTCCCTGGCACCTTTCAAGCTGCTGCCCCAGTGCTGGAGCTCAGAGTGCATGAGTCTGTCAGTGAGTAAGTTCATGCACAGATCATTTAAGAGGAATGCCTGGGACTCCAGCAGCCTTCTGTCTCACTCAGTCACAATCCCTGCTTGTTTTTAAAGCCAGAAATTATGAGTCTTCTCTTTCTGGCACTGGAACCCTAGGCTGGGGATCCTGGTGTGGGGCTGGGACTCCTTGCTCCACAGGGGAAACTTCCACAGCTGAGATACCCCTTTAAATTTTTAACCACCACATGTGGGTGTGGGATCAGCCTGTTCTGAGTCTCCGCTCCTTCTATCGGTCTCCATGTGGCTTCTTCTGTATATCCTTAGTTAATAGAACTTTGTTCAGCAAGTCTTCAGGTGGTGCCCAGTGTTGGTCTATAATTTAGTTGCGATTTTGATGTGGTCATGGGAGGAGACAAGCGCAGTATTTTCCTACTCTTCCATTTGACATCTTAATTTTATATTCCAATGTATTAAACTGTTTTCTACAATATTATAATATTTTTCCAGTATATTTTTCAGGTAATTTTTTTGTTTTTGTTTTTTTTTGCAAATAATGACACTTTTGCTTTATTGTTACACTACTTATTTCTTACTTGTATTTTGTTGCATTTACTAGGTACACTAGTACAATTCTGCACAGCACCTATGTTAAAGGATATTTTGCATTTTATTTACTTTAATAGCAATGTTTTTAATGTTTACTTATTTTTTCAATGCTGAGCAAGAATTAGTAGTATGGTTTTAAATTTTTGTTTTCTATATAAGCATTTAACTATTTTATTTGGTAATGTTTTCCCAATTTATACTTGATTTGCTGAGGTTAACTATTATAAGATCAGTAGGGTCATAGGCAGTAAGTTAATTATCAGGAATGTGATGTAAAAGCACAGCCTACGTTAAATATAGCTTATAACTTTAAACAGATTTCATTTTCAGTGACAAGTATTCTAAAATAATAAAATTAATAAAAAGAAAGATGTATACCGTGCACATGACATTCCATGCATTATTCTAGTGTTTTGTGTGTATTAATACCTAACATGAACACATTTGTGCAATACATTTACAAACACTAATATAAAGTAAATACTCTTAGCATTCACTTTTTATGATTGATGTACTTGAGGTAGAGAGTTTAAGTAACTTGTTTGTGATCATATTCCTAGGAAAGTACAGTTTGTAAGCAAAGTTTCTATTATTAAACATAAATGATTCAGAAATTACCAAATCGCCACTCCACTTCTTCCAGCCACTTACCTTGGTGAACATAGTTCCTGCTTATAAAAATTCCATCTAAGAGTAGATCATTCTTCTTTTGGAAAAAATAATTGCTGAAGATTACATTTTGTTTACTTATTTTTAACATTTTAATATATAGAAAATTTGTAATGGAAGCAGAGAATAATGTAACGAATTCCCATGAGTTTATCATTTAATCTTAGCAAATATATATCTCATTTAGCATAATGTTTCTGAGGTTCATCCATGTATCAGTATCAGTAACTCATTACTTATATTGCTGAATGGTATTCCATTGTATGGATATACCACATTTGTATATCCATTCAACAACAGGGAAATTTGAATTGTTACCAGTTTGAGGCAATTATGAACAATGCTGCTATGAATAGTTGTATATATGTCGTTGCATGGATAAATGTTTTCATTTCTCTTGGGTGGATTCCTAGGAGTAGAATGCTGGGTTTATGTTAAGTTTATGTTAAACTTTTTAAGAAACTGACAAACTGTTTTCCAGAGTTGCAATATCATTTTATAGTCCTATCAGCAATTACTATCATTTTATAGTCCTATCAGCAATTACTAACGTTCCAATTTCTCCACATCCCTCCACATACCCATTTATATATACATAATTTTTTCTTCTGCCTGAAGGATGATGGCCTTTAATATATCCTGTAGTAAAGGTCTGCCGGTGATGGATTTTTGCAGCTTTTGTATGTCTAAAAGCATCTTTTCTCAGATGCTTTTCTCAGATAGTCTGCTGAACTTTCCAATGTATACCTGTTGATGTTTTAAGGATACTCTTCTTAACTCCTGATGATTCCCTGTTGTCCTTCTTCTGTGCACAGATAAGTGGGAAGTCACAATCGATCAACAGCTCCAAGATCCATTTTAAAACACAAGAAAAGAATTGTCAAAAGAGACTAGTTATTACACCAAAGAATGGGCACAAAGCTTAAATGCAAAAACCTGTTAACAGTCTTACTAAAAGAGAGAATATTTAGAATAAACAGAATCAAGCTAATAATGATTCAAGAGTTTGTAAAAAGCTAAAAACACATACAGATCATTTTTCCCTTCTTGTTATCACCTAAAAGCTTTTTGCTTATTTAATTTACTTTTATATGTTGTGTTTAGGCATGAACAAATAGATAATAAATTTAAAACCTTGACCTTTACTTTTAATACATAATTAAAACTGTATA
The DNA here is from genome assembly GCF_000325575.1 of Pteropus alecto. Taxonomy (NCBI): domain Eukaryota; kingdom Metazoa; phylum Chordata; class Mammalia; order Chiroptera; family Pteropodidae; genus Pteropus; species Pteropus alecto. Next base: position 1,716,311 of record NW_006431048.1, read on the forward strand.
TAATATAGAATTTAACAACTTCAACTGTAACAATTTTTTTCTAAACAGATATACAGTCCATTAGATACTATAAGCTTAGAAATGTGTACACTTAAATGTGTGATTATATTAAATATATTTTATATAGGTTATATAGGTTATTTTCACATGTTCATAAGTGGCATTAATCTTTATAGTGTTCACTTTTGCCTGGTTTTAGTACTGGTGATATAGACTTCAAATACAAGAAGTGAGGCTCAAGTTAAGACCTTTCCTCTTTTTATTAAAATGATCATATAACAAGAGAATTAGCATAGCATTGCCTTGAATTCTGTAACCTAACCTATGCTTTCCTGTGGTTCTTATTCAGGGTCTGCAGTTCTTTTAGCAAATTTTGGTAATTGTATTTTCTTAGAAAATTTAGAAATTTTCTTCTTTCTCTCCATTGCCACTTAAAAAAATAGTCTATAATTTTTTAATTGTCTTCACATATTTAGTTATATCTCATTTCTTATGAACCTTTTCCAAGAGGAGTGAATGGAGCTTCAGAAAGCCAGAAGGTGGGGAATTCACTGGAAGAGATAGACTGAGTTCCTGAATAAATAAGTGAAGAGAGAAAATCCTTTTTGAAGAGTGTGTTATAGTTAGGTTCAAGGACATGAGATTTCTTCTGAGTTTCTAAAAGAAACAAAATGTGAAAAACAAAGAAGGAAGCTACTGTCCAATGTCCCAAGCTTAAGGTAGGGTAGGCAGACTGAATACCTATGAAAAAAGATTTTCTGTTTTCAGTGCAGGGCAAACTGAAACTCAAGGGAGCCAGTTTCCAGAGCAAACAGACTGGGTACAGGAAAATTGAAGAGGTAACATTTCTTATCAGGGGCAAATTAACCCTCAGAAAACAGGGGATAGAGTACTGTTACATTGGTTCAGCCTCCCAGAGTTAAGACCTGGAATCTGCATCTCTTGGATTCCAAGCTTGATTGGAGGAAAGTCTGGGAGATCCACGACTATGGTTTGGTTGCAGGGGGTTTGAGGGAGAGGGAGTAATGTTAACTGTAACCATGCCCTCTTCATCTCTGCTCTACAGCAATGTGGAAGAAGCACCCAAAATGCATCTTGTTCATGCATACGCAGAATGAAGAGTTGGAGGCTCTGTTTAGCCACACCATGTTTCCAGATAAAAATCTCCAGAAGGAACTTGCTTTGAAACTCAACCTACCAGAGTCAACAATAAAGATCTGTCTGATTCCCTGAGGTATGCTTGATACCTCTATCCAAACTATGTTATACTATTCAGCCTGGAAATTCTCTCCATAACACAATATTTTATTGAGTACCTACTGTGTGCTAGTACTGAACTAGGCACATTGCATATGTTGGCCTCACTATTATCCAGTTTAAAAGAAGTGAAAAACAGGTTCAAAGTGAAGTGACTGGGCCACAGAGTTAGTAAGTAGTATAACTGGAATTAGAGATCCAGAGGTCTTGTACTATAGAGCTCAAATAGGGGAGGGACTCTCATGCTGACATTCCTCACTCTAAACAGATATAGAGTCCATTAGACTGTCACTCTGGTTCTTCTCAAGCAAATATGTATAATCTGCTTATTCACAACACCACCAACAAACAAATAACTCCCCCAACTTCTGAGACAGCTAAGGCTCAACTTTTATTTTTATTTATTTTTATTTTTTTAGAGTATTCCTCACTATTGAGGCCTCCTAACTAATGCTTAAAAATTCCTTTCGTTCAAATTCCTCACCTTCTTCTAGGTCCCTGATCTAGTTTCTCTTCTCCAGAGTTCAGAACCCTTTCTCTGAACTCCCCAAACAACCTCTTAACATACCCCCTTTTCTTCTTTCTTCTCTGGGGTCTCAGTCCTGACCCCTCATTATCCCTTCTATTGACTCTACTCATGGCCACCTCTGCTATCTCAGAACTCAGTGTCACGGTGACTTAAAGAGGATATGGGGCTTGTAATCTGCCTTTTTTCACCCAGGAGACACCTCAAACTTCTCCACTACAGACCAATCTCCCCTCTTTTCCCAGACTTGGTTCAGGAACCAGCGAGTCAAATTGCGGAAGCAGCAGAAGCAGCGGCAGCAGCAGTGGCAGCAGCAGCGGCAACAGCTATCACTGAAGCAACCAAACCAGATTCTTCCAGCCCAGAATGTGCCCATCTCACCCACAATATCAACCAGTCTATATTCTTTTTTCCCTATAGTTTCAGATTTCTATAGCTCCCTTCCACCTCAGCCCTTAGGCCCTCCCAACTGGGCGTGGGACTCTATCACTACTGAGAGTCCCACAAGTGATGTCCAAATGCAAGGTCCTCAGCTGGAGAGGCTAGTGGCCTCAGTTCCTACTTTGTATTCTGATGCCTATGACATAACCCAAATCATGGAACGGTACAGTTTACCTGATGAGGATGAGGTATCCCACTCTTTCTACAGTCTATATCAGTATCTCTCACCCACAGGCCACAGCTAAAAGAACAAGGTTCTTTTAGCATCTTTGCTAGTCCAACTATAGGTCGATCTCCTGGTAAATCTCATCCAGTATGACAAGCTGAGGCCTTGCAGCCTATAGTCTAAGAGACAGCCTGGAATTCCAGAACCTCTCCAATATGATGGGCTTTGGATTCCCCTGATCAAAGTACTAATAAATATCAGCTAGTACATAAAAAAGACCTTCTTGCATCTTGTACATGGCTCTCTTCTTTCCTTTGCCTGCTTCTTAACCCAAATATCTGGGTTGTGTCACTTTGACTTCTATGGAAATGTTGTAGATACTAGAGGTTTTTTGGTTTTTTTTGTTTGTTTTTTTGTTTGTTTGCTTTTTTCAAGTACAGCTTAGTATTACACAGTCAAACCCACAACTCTGCCTGGGAAGAGGCCTTCTTAATCCCATAGATGTCCACTTTGACTCCAAAAACTCCTCTTCTCAAAACTCTCTTAGACTTTTTAAAAGAGGGTCAGCAGCCTTTTTATGGGAGCAGGTTATAAACTCACATTTTATTTCCAATCTTTAGGTCCGGAGTTTTCTAAAGGGTAATCTCGATCAAAGTTTAAGAAGAAATCACTATTGCCATTAGTTTTAATATAGTATGAGTCTATACATAGTAAGAAATGTAAGAACTGGTATAGGAAGAGAAAAAAACACATATTTGAAGATGATCATCTTAAAAATATCTACAAAATCGACAGCAAAACTTTTAAGCAAATTTTCCAGCTACATGATCAACCTACAAAATTAGTAGCATTTCTCAAAATCAGTAATAAATACCTAATAAAATAAGTACCTTTCAATAAAAAAAAATATATATATATAAAGTATCTAGGAATTAACTAAGAAGAGTAAGACCTGTGGAGAAAACTTCAAAACTTGAATAAAGGACATAGAAAATACTTTGAATAAAAGGCATTTGAGGCTATAAAATAAATTTTAAAGGATTCTAAATCATATAAAGTATTTTCCAAACATAATGCAGCGAAATTAAAAATCAATATCAGAAAAAAAAAATTCATGAAATTCACAAATATATGAATATTAAAAAGTACACTCCTAAATAACCATTGGGTAAAGAAGAAATCAGGAAAATTATGAAATGCCCAGATATGAATGTAAACAAAAATACAACATTCCAAAACTTATGTGATGAACCTAAATCAGTGCTTAGAATGAAATTTATAGCTGAAAAAGCCTATATTTCAAAAGTAAGATCTCAAATCAATGACCTTTTTTAAAATGGAAAAGAAGCTGGCACAGTTATAGTAATATCTGTCAAAGTAAACTTTAAGGCAAAACACTCTTGGAAATAAAAGTATATTAGACAAGGACAAAATGAACAATTAACCTGAAAGATATAATTCTGAATTTGTATACATTTAATAGCATACTTCCAATATGTAAAGTAAAAATTAACAAAATTCTTGGAGAAACTTCCAAAATTCTTGGAAGATTTTAATATAATACTCAATTGATGTGTCAAATAAATAAAAATTTAGTATGGGTAGAGAAGATTTTAACTACATAGTTAATAAGCTTCATCTAATGGAAATATGTAGATTTCTGCATCCAGCTAGTAGAGATTACATTCTTTTCAAGCACATAGTGTCCACATACTAGACCACAAAGCAAATCTTACCAAACTTAAATGAATCGATAACATACAAACAGCATTCTTTGACTATAAGGAAATTTAATTAGAAGAAGCTCCAACCTCTCCCTCTACTGAGAAATTTAAAAGTATATTTCTAAGCAATTAATCAATCATAGAAGAAATTATAATGTGAATAATAAAAATAATTGAATTAGCATTTACTGATAGTAGCAATTTATTCACAGACAGTAGCAGTAGCAAGTTTGCCGGTCCCTGATACCCACCACATTCTGGGTCATTGCAGAGAACTACAGGGCAAGACTGCAAACCTAGGAGACAGACACTGGCCCTTAGGCTGTGAGGTTTATTGTTCATTGAGTATTTTTTCACTTTTGACTTTTTAATAGTCTACTTTTTAGAATACTTTTAGGTTGACAGCAAAATTCAACAGAAGATAAAGAAATTCCTCATATATCCCCTTCGCCCACATACACGCAGCCTCTCCACTAGCAATCCACACAAGAATGGTACATTTGTTACAATTGATGAACCTACATTGATATATCATTCTCACCTAAAGTTCATAGTTTACATTAAGGTTCACTGTTGATGTTGTACATTATATGAATTTTGACAAATGTATAATAACATCTCTTATAGAACCATACAGAGTAGTTTCACTGCCATAAAAACTCCTTTGCTCACAAAATTTTTATAATTTCCAACTGCTGGCTATTCACTCCAAATAATTTTACTTACACAGCCATATATGCATGGAAGAATCCAGGGGAAAGTGCAATTCAGCTTCTGTTAATTGCAGCAGCATTTAGCACATCTATTTTTAGTCCATATGTTCAAATAATAGCATTATTAAGCACTGGGTGTGTGTTAGATGACATTTGTGTGCTTTACATATATTAATGTATTCATGTGTGAGCTGATCAACACATGGTCACACTATTATCAGCCTCATTTCACAATTGGAAAAATGAAGGTAGAGAGTGTTTAAGTAACTTGGTCAAAATCACATGTAGGAGTCCTCCCTTATCCTCAGGGAAACATTCTAAGACTCCCAATAGATGCCTGAAATGGCAGATAGCTCCAATAAGTACTATATATAATACAAACCTATATATACTATGTTTTTTCCTATACATACCTATGATAAAGTTTAATTTATAAATTAGGCATGGTAAGAGATTAATAATAATAACTAATAAGGTAGAATAATTATTAATCATATAGTATAATAAAAGTTATGTGAATGTGGTCTCTCTCTCAAAATATCTTATTGTACTGTACTCACCTTTTCACTTAAAGGAAGCACTTTATGGCCTCTCTTTGGCACATCCAAATTTCCAACGTCACTACTCTTGCAGTTGGGGGCCATTATTAAGTAAAATAAGGGTGACCTAGACACAAGCACTGTGATACCATGACTGTCGATCTGATAACCAAGAGAGCTACAAAGTGATTTATGGGTAGTACATGCAACATTGATGTACTGGACAAAGGGATGATTAACATCCAGGTTGGATGGAGTGGAAGAGCACGAGATTTCATCACACTACTCAGAATGGCAGCAATTTAAAACTTATGAATTATTTATTTCTGGAATTGAATTTTCCATTTAGTATTTCCAACCACAGCTGACCACAGGTAGCTGAAACCACAGACAGAGAAACCACAAACAAGGGAGTCTACTGTACCTAGAAATTAGCAAAGCCAAGATTATATATTTTCTTTCCTCAGAAGATAGTTGAATGAGTTTCTTTGAGGAGGACAGGATAAAGAAGAGCATCAGAATAGGAGTGAGAAGAATAACCGAGTTTTTCCTCTGGCTCTTCCACTAGCAAGCTATGTGACCTTGGGAAAAAAAATTACCTTCACTAAAACTTGGTCTTCTCATCCATAAAAAGAGAGAGTTGGACTAAGTCATAGCTAAGCCTCCTACCACCTCTAATTCTTACACTGGACTTAACTCTAAGCCTGATTTATGAGTTAGAAACTCTCCCTTTTCCAGCTACCCGGGAAAGAAGAAGGCCAGCAGAGGACAGCCATTTACTTGTCATGACAAGAAATAATAAACAGAAACAGGGCCGCATGCCGCTTGCACAAGTTGCTGCTTCAGCTAGCTATGGGTTTAGGTGAGAAGCACAGTTATAATTAGAGCAGTAGCCTGTCCTAAATGCTCCACCAGCCACCTTGAGCACAGCTGGATCTGCTGACTGCACTCACAGGAGTCTGAGAGGCTGCTCGGGCCTTGAAAATGATCCTTCTTGAAAGGATTTTCTTCCTTCCTTGAGGGAAAGAAAACCCATCGATATAAAACCTCACTTCCTTTTCAGCTCCCCCTGCTAAATGCCACTCCAGTAGAAACGGGGTGTTGATAAATACAGGGGAAAGAAAAAATCGTAAGCTGAGCCTGGTCACATTGCCCCTTGTGATATAGTTTTATTTTTAACTTCGAGACACTTGAACTATTTCTGTTGAAGTTTTCTCTCCTTTCTCTGCCTCCTCAACGAATTCTGCCCTCTGTGGAGCTGATGCACCTTCAGCCACCTCCTGCGATCTGCTTGCTCACAATCAGAAGAGGCAGGTGCAGCAGATGCTGATTCAGTACATGCCATTCAGGTAAGCTTTTCAGAGGTGATCGGGTGCATCAAGGGGATATTTGGAGAGGCAAACATGGAGACCAAGTCTGAGCTGCACATCACCTTTTTGCTCTGAGCAAGAGGGTTGTTAAGCAAATTAGTTACATCTGGTGGGAAGTGGGGGTGGGGGAGAAGGTTGGGACTGAGAATGAGACCCAGCCATGTATGAACTGTTTTGAATCTAAAATCTTAGAGCAAGAAGAAATTATCTACTTTCTGACAGCTTAGGATCTTCTACAATCAACCAGAATAGTTATGCGATACCTCTAAATTTACACAGTGGTGATGGGGATCGCGGGCTCAGGGGCGAGGAGGTAGTGTGGAAATAGGTGGAAGGCCTAGAACCCAGTATTTCTATTTTCTAAAGCCCAAATGCTGTGATCCTTTCACCAATCAACATTTGATAATTAATTGCAAGTCATTCTCATGTCGTTTAAATCCCGTCCCCTATGTCACACTACTACTGGTTAATGTAGCACAATTTTACTTACTGCGTGTATTATCTAAACTCTGCCTGAAGAGTTTAGAACCTATTTTTCTCTAATAATATTCCCTAGATATGGCTCTCTCCACCCCAGGACTCTTATCCAAAATGCATCCATGGAATAAAAGAGAAAATATTTTACAGGTTGAAAAACTTATATAGGCTTTGGCACACAAACCAAAAGTTATTACAAACTTGTAACTTGCACATCCAGAGGGACAAATGTAAAATGATTAATAATAATTGAGGTATCAAGAGCTTGAAAATGTAGATAGATTATTTCTAGCTTGTGGAATAACTGCATAAGAATTGGCAGATATGAGGGAGCAGTGTTTATTTTCTTGTTTTCCTCTTAGCCTTGCTTTGGTGTTACATAGTTCGAAGTTCAGCTAAGGACATCTTTGGAAACGACTTATGCAGCAAAAGGGATTCTGTACACTCTAAACCTTGCAGTGTACAAACTAAAGCCACCAATGCCAAGTGAAAGGAGATCTAACCAGATACCCTAACTCCTAGTTTCTTCCTGCCTGCGGGTGAAACCTCCAGGTGCATCCTATAACTCTGCTATGGATGTCTGGGTTATAATTATGCCTGTTTGCTAGGCATAATTAAATGAACTATGTATAATTGCCTAACTTCATTTAATTTTGTTAAGGTTTCTGTGGCACCAAGGTCTTCAAGGTGTATCCTGGGTGCTGTCATAGCAAGACTGGAGTCCGTTGGCTTAACTAACTAATTGACTGGTTAATAGGTTACGAGTTAAAGAATATCTCTGATCTTTAACTTTTGACCTTGTCATTTCTGCTGAAGTTAAATCTCAGGAATAAATCATCATTGTGACATGAGGAGGCAAAATAGTTAGTCGCTGACATCATGTGAAGGGTGCCGAGAGGGCCTCTAGCCTAAAAATATCTCCTTGACATCCACCCCATTTGCCTACTAACTTTAAGTAAAGAATGTTAAAACTATTATCTGTTAATCCCATTCTCTTTTGCCTGAGTCAGTGATTTAAATATACCTACCATATGCCTTCTCATGACTTTCTTGGCAGTAACACTTGGTCACCACCTATTCCTCACTCTTCCAAGTTCTGTTCTGTTTTGCCATTGGCACCATCTAAGTTGCCCAAATGCCCTTGGCCACCACTATACAGGTAGCTCTGTGTGGCAATGTGATTTCTATAGAATCTCTCAATAAAACATCAAGGTGAGGAGTGTGAGAAAGACACTTTACTTCTCTGGGCCTCAGTTCTTCTTGAAGGGAATGAAGAGATTAAACTAGACATTTTTCTTTCAGAGTAAGGTCCTTGGGCCATCAGCATTGTCTGGAGCTTATACCAGAAGACTCTCAGGCCCTACCGCAGTTCTACCAGATCAGAGTCTGTATTTTAAAAAGATCGCCCAGGTGATTCCTATGCACGTAGAGCTTTCTGGTTACCTGCCTGATCCAGATCTCTGATTTACGCCTGCAAACATTTAGAAAAAGTACCACAACCCCCTAAAACAATCCTGGAAGCATTTCAGAATGTCTGTTATAACCCAAGCCTGCTAAAGTGCTTCCCATTCAGTTAAAGCTACATTAACCTAATGAAGTTGAAAACATTCCTTTTTCTTACTTTAAAAAAAAAAAAAAGCCCCCAATTAGCATTCATCTGACATCATTACTCTTTCCTCCTAAATTTGTTTCAAATCACTATCTTTGAAAGAGGTAGCTCTTTAAAAATGCTGCCTTCTTTAGGGTTCTATTCAATTTCATTCAATTCAATCCTGTTCAATAAACTTGACTGAGTGCCAGGAGCAGTGTTAGCTATCCTCTCTCAGTCCCTCCGAAACCATTTCCTATATTCCATAAGGGCATTTACATTTGCTCTCCCTTGCTCTCCATTAATATTCCAGTCAGAGCTTTTTTTTGCTACAGAAAAACAGTCTCATGGGCAGAGCACTTCTGCTCCATTTATGGCCCTTGTCAAGATCTCTCCCATGCACACCATCTCAGCAACTTCTCTGGTTATATTGACTCCTGCGGCCAGTTGCTAGAGAGAAGCAGTCTTAGTTGACACCATCCTTTTCTTTTCTTAAGGAGCAGAATAATGTAGGTAAACAATTAAATTACCAACTCCAGCCTAGGAAAAAAGATGCCCTCAAGTTGGGTTTGTAGCATCTAAAACGTCTTCCAGGCCTGATATGGTACAATTTGAATTCCTAAGTGCTTAAGAAATAAATGCTTTGTGGTGATTACAAAGGGCCAAAAGCAGGGAGGAACTTAGGGGAATTCACATTCTTCAAGGAATAAGGTAAGATTTTTTTTAAAATGGGATTTGAAGGTTATTAAGCTGGCCGTGGTGTACACATTGCAGTGAGGGATAACCGATATTCGAAAGACCAGCCAAGAGCTGTGGGAGTGATGCAGTGGGAAGAAATAAAGGCCTGGATGGGAAGATGACCATGACAATGATCTTCCCGATAGAAGAATGACTAACGATTGACCGAATCTTATATATGAGCCACTTTCCCTGCTATATCTCATTTGATCCTCACACAATCATTTGGTTTATTATGAGCCCCATTTTATGGATGAATAAATTAGCTTTAGGGAGATTAAATAACTTGTCAAAAATTAGTTAGCTAATACATGAGAGTGTTCATTAATTTACTTTATATTGGGGATTTCAGATAAGGCCTCTTTGTGGAGGCAACATGTGTCGATGTAAGAAAGATCCAAACCTATAGAGAATTTTAATGAGTTTATTTGAGCCAAACTGACAACAATTCCCGGGAATTCTCAACAGATTAAGAAAATGCTCTGGAGAATGGCAGTTTTGCGGCTTATTTTACACAAAAGAACCAAAAGAGGAGATTTTACACAAAAGAATCAAAAGAATCAAAACATGAAATCCATCAGTGGTAGATTAAGGGGATAGGAGAAAGCAAAGCGGGGAAATCTCCGGGATTGGATAAGAAGTAAAATGGAGAGACACTTTCACATTGATGTGTACAGAATAGTTAATAGTTAAGATTTACAACACATAGAGATGGTACGCGGGGGACAAGATCACCAGGAGGGGTTCTGTGGTCTAATGCTCCGATGCAGGGAGTTGTGCCCTGAGGGGTCCTGAAAAAGGGGTTTAATCTGACATTCCAAGGGTATATTATCTTAGATGCAAAAAGACAATAAATAGGCTTACTTAAGGTAAAGATTGATCTTTGTCAGGAAAGCTACAGGTCCAAGATGTGACTACCTGCCATGACCAACTTTTAGTTAGGATATTTTATGTTCAGACCATCCTATGTGGTTAACTTTGGTCTCTGAACTTGTAGGGCCCACTATGCTGGCCTCCTCTGAGCTTGTCAGGTTTAGTATATGGCCCCCTTTTTCATCCACACATGTAAACTGAAAGCTAAATGGCAAGAAAGAACCCATAAAGCAAATAAAGAGCAAGGATACGATTTCGATATAAAGAGCAAGTAGAAGGTCCCTACACAAGAATAAGTGACAGAGCTGAAACTACATGCTCTAGGGAGGTAAAAGAAGCAAGCAGGGACACATGCTGGGTTTTGTGTGCCAAGATAAGGACGTCAGAGTTTATTCCTCTTGATGGGGGTCCACTGGAGATTTTAAGAGGGGAGTGATAACCTAATGTTAAAATTTGTTAAATTACTCTCTCTGCTGATGAATATAGATGTGGGGCACAAGATAGGAGTGAGACTGCTTGTCAGACTATTGTGCCAGACTGGATGAGAGATGGTGGCGCTTGGATGGGGTGGTCATGGGGTGGAGATGGAAAGAAATGGATAGAATTGCTTACTGCCTTTTCAGATCTTTCTACAAGGCCTTCCTACCAAACTGGGCAGTAGTTCCTTTGTGATTGGATGCATAATATCCAGCTTCTAGTTCAGTGGTTCTCAAACTGAGCTTACAAAGAATTAGCTGGATTCAGTAGGTCTGATTGAGTAGGTCTGTTTGGTAGAGCCCAGGAATTTACATTTCTAACTAGTTCCCAGGTAACGCTGATGCCGTTGGTCTGGCTACTATACTTTTATGACCACTATTCTAGTTGACTCGCCTTTTCCCATTCACTTACTGCTTTCTGAGCGTTCCATACTGTACCACAACCTGCATCAAAAGAAGCTTCTGCTTCCCTGCCAGGTTCTAAATACTTTCCTACTTCTTGAAAGAAATATCCATCTCTCAAACTCATGTACCTGGTCCTTCCACCCATTCATATTCCACTTTAACTGCATCTAGTACAACCAGTAAAATCTAGTTCTGTATAGATTTTTGAACTATTTAAGTCTAAATTATATTATTTTGGCTGCTATCTCTTCTAGACAGAGGAAGTTTAAAACATATTTTGGCCTAGACTTGATTAAAGTTTGTTTTTAAGAGAAGGAAAGGTACTGACATTTCATAAAAGAAGTAAGAATTTAAAGGTGAACAGAGGGGCATAGAAACTGAAGGAGGAAGTGGCACCTGGATAACCATATGTTGTTTCAGGCATAGAATTTTATCAACTTTTTCACAGTGAAGAGTTTCAATAATCTATGTTTTGATTTAGTAAGTGTTTCATTTTAAATCTCAGGATCCACACTGTAGTGCAGATTTTTAACCCTAAAAATTTCACTCTCACATTTGTATTCCCTGAAATGTAAAGCCATGGGACTTGGGTACTCTTATTTCCTCTATTCAGTTGGGGCACAGCATGGGATGTGGTCCAGAGGAGGATTTTAAAAAAATCAACATAGAGATGGAGGTGCTCCTTAGTGAAGAGCATCCAGCTCCTCTACAGTCTAGAAAAATTATACACGTAGACACCTTTCTGTGCCCCAGCTGGGGTAGGAGAGGTTCTCCCCCCGAGAGGTCCTAGTCATAGGCCTGCTTTCTTCCCAAATCATGGGGATGGCCTGAAGAATGTCTCTGGGGGTCTGTGATGGACACAGTGTGATCTAGCAAAGAAGACAGAGTTTGAAGCTAGATATACTTAGGCCTTTTTGTGCCTCAGAATCCTTGTTTATAAACTGGAAATGGTAATACTCATTTCACATGGTCATTGTGAGGATTAAATGAGATGTTATGTAAAAGCACCTGTTAGACCCTAAAATCTTGTTTTTCTTTTTTCATGACATCCAAAATGCAAAGAAATTTCTCAATCTAGGAATGTTAGACAGACCCCATGGAGGATAAGGATCCAGTCACTGCACAAGAACAGAGATTAGGATAACAGAGTGTCTAATCTTACAAGACAAATAGTGATATGTCTAATTTGATCGACTTGGGACAACACCCAAGGTAAGGTGATCAATTAGCTGTCCGAGTTTGCCAGGGACAAAGAGGCTTCCTGGGGCTTGGGACTTATAGTGCCAAAACCAGGAGAGTCCCAGGCAAAACAGCACCATTGAAAACCCTGTTTACCCAACAATAGACTAGTAACAATTTTGGACTATTCTTTATCTCAGTGGAAACAATTTCCCCCAGATATACAAAACAAGGTTAAGATGTAAATTTTTATGCCCTTAGGCGATATTTATCTTTCTTCTTCCCTCCACTGTCTAACTTTTCCAGCTTTTCTCTCCACTCATTGTCTTTGTGTTCAGCATATGTCCTCTCTCAAAGTCAGTCATCTGGTGTAGCTCCAGAACCTAGCAGAAGATCTTTAAATAGCAGCGTAAAACAAAAACAAAACAAAAACCCAGCAGCATCTTTGTTGCCAGCATACATTGTCTTTTCTCTTAAAGGGGTATTTTCAAATAACTTCAAAGAGATGGAGAGCAATAAGGCTCCACAACAAACATTTCCAGCTTCAATAACACTGTTCCTTAGAAATATATTTTATAATACTGAAGGATAAGAAATGAATGGGCTTCGAGTTCATCACCACTGTCCCTCCAGCCAGACAAATTCTTGCTGCTGGAGCAGAGTTCTCACTACACACATGGAGTACAGAACTAGCCAGGCCTGCTTTTCTCTTCCCAGGAGCTGGGCTCAGCTTGGTGACAAAACCAGGCAGGCAAATATGAAGTTGAACATGCCTGGTGCTAGTAGCTCTTTCCATATAGCCTTATTCCATTTGTAATCTGCCTCTTCTTTCCCAGCTAAAAACCAAGAGGGGACTCTGACTTATCCAAACTCCATCTTTATTGATAAATATCTTTTATGAATAGAAAGCAGATGGTCACATTCTCCAGGCCAAGGCACAGGCCCTGACAGCACTGGAGTGTGTGCTTAATAGCTTTCCCCTACCTTCCAAGCAACACCACATTTTGAACAGCCAAGAGTCCCACAGCACAGCTGACATGCTGCATTTGCTCTGGCAAGAGCTCTGTACTGTCATCATTGTTCTTAACCTCATGGCAGCATTGGAGGCTATTGCTCACCCTTTCCTACACATCTGGGTCACATAGTGCTGACTCTCTTAGCTCTCCAGTATTTTGTTCTCTGGCTCTACTTCTTCCCAATATCCTCAAAATGGTCATACTTAGCTATGAACTTTAAGGCTCAGATTTCTATTCTGCGTTCTTACGTTCCCAGTTATGGGTTCCTCTCTCATCTTTAAGTGGATATTTCTCAAATCTCCATCTCTACATTCTAACCCCTGATCTTCCCAACTCCATGATCTGTCATCACCTTGAGCAACTTGTATTAAATTTGCTGGATGCACCTTTCTTCCTCAAAACAATTTCCTCTTTAGAGTTCCATTCTTCTCAGGATTCTACCCAATTTTCTCTCTTCTTGGGTCAAAATCTTTTTTTTTTCTTTTTAACACCTACAGCACCTGGTATTCCTAGGTGGTCTCCTATCCAAGTACTAACCAGGCCCAATCCTGCTCAGCTTCCAAGATCAGATAAGATCAGACACATTCAGGGTGGCATGGCCGTAGTTCTTGGGTCAAAATCTTGCCATCAATGTTGATTCCTTGCTTTTTCCCATCTCTAGCCAGAAACAAGAATATTAGTTAATTTTCCCTTGTATTGTCTCTTGTCTGTCTCATCTTACCTATTTCTGCTATCATCGGACTTACCCATTCAAGCCTTCATCACATTCTCTACATAGCAGTTTCTTACTCTAGGTCCTCTCACTCCATCCCTCCATTACTGCTCTTTATCACATCAGTTACAATGTTAAATGGCTCCTCATTGAGTACCAAACAACTCCAGATGCTTTAGCCTAATATTTATGCATTTCCACAATAAGTTCACAATGGACTTTTTTCCTCCAAGAGTGATCTGGAATATAGTAGGAGCCTACTTAAATGTTAAATTACATGTTAAAAGATCTAGTAGCCAGACTCTTGCATCCAAAAGATGTCTTCTTGCCCACGGCTGCCATTCTGTTCCATCTCAGTCCAACCATCACAGTCCTTCACTCTTCTCAACTCCCTCTCTGGCTTTAACTCCTTGATTTGCCTTCTGGGCTCTGAACCCAATTGATGTTCTGGCTTGTAACTTCTCACCTGCCTCCTGATTCAGGCTATTAAGAGCATACAGCACTCTGATGTGATTCCTCTTTTACACTCAGCAGTCCCAGTGCATAAGAATCGGATGGGGAATGTGCTAAGAATGTAAATTCCAGGTTGTACCCCTCACTCAGGTCAGGGCTGTAAACAGCGTCTATAGTAGTATTGTCCAATAGAACTTTCTGTGAAGATAGAAATGTCCCATGCTGTGTTTGTCCAATAGAGTAGCTACTAACCACATGTGGGTGTTGAGCACTTGAAATGTAGCTAGTATGCCTGAAGAACTGAATTATTAATTTTATTTAATTCTGATTAAAGAGCCACATGTTGAAGAGTGCAGATCTATAATAGGCATCGCAGCTGATTCTAATGAACAATAGTGTTTAAGAACCACTCTAACAAGCAGTCCAGGTGACCTTTATTCTACTGGCAAATAGGTAATCAACAAATGTTTGTTGAATGAATAGATGCACAATAGAACACATAAGCAAACCAAAATATAACTTCTTTGAGATTTAAGTCTGTCTCTTCTGAAAAAAAAAAAAAAGAAAAGAAAGAAAGAAAAGCTGAGGGAGCTTTCCCAGATTAAAGAGGCTAAAAATACTTACCAACCAAATGTGATAAATTTACTTTAAAGGGATCCCGTTTCAAAATTTTTAATTTTAAATATGTATGTCATATGTATGTGACATTTTTTGATAATTGGGGAAATCTGAATATAGATAGCATGTTACATGATATTAGAAAATTATTTTTAGGATTTTTTTTTAGTTTTCTTAAATATTATTGTAGTTACAAAGGAAAATGCCTTTATTCTTAGGGAATACATGCTGAAGTACTTAGGGATGAGGTACCATGATATCTATAACTTATTTTCAAGAAGTTCAGCCAAAAATGTGTGTGTGTGTGTGTGTGTGTGTGTGTGTGTGTGTGTGTGGCGAGAGAGAGAGAGAGGGAGGGAGAAACAGAAAGAGGAAGCAAAGGTGGCAAAATGTTAACAATTGTTGAATCTAGGTAGAGTATATTTGCATGTTCATTGCATATATTCTTTCACCTTTTCTGTATATTTGAACAATTTCTAAAAAGTACTTTAAAATACTGCATCTTCTGACTTGTGGGTGCTAACTCCTTCCTAGACTAACGCAGTGCTGAAATTATGCTATACATTCTCTAGACCAGGTGTTGCAAAGTGGCAACTACAGGTCCTATGTAGGCTGCATACATGTTTTTCCTTACCCCAAATAGAGTTTTTTTTTTTTTAAATAGTTGCCAATATTTAAAATTTCAGTAATTTTTATCTTGATATATTATATAATAAAATATTTTACTATATAATAAAATATAAAACAGTATATAATAGCAAACATGTATGAGATAAGGACTGTTCTAAGAGTTTGGGGTACTGTATTTAACTCATTTGTTCTTCACTACAGCACTATGAGATAGGTACTATTATTATCCTCCCTTTACAGATGGGGAAACTGATGAACAAAGAGGTTAAGTAACTTTCCCAAAGTCTCACAGCTACTGACTTGTAGGGCCAGGGTGGAATTCCATGCTGTCTGCCTCCTAACCACTACACTCTACCAACACTCACGAAACTCTGCACCCCAGTTTCTCTGGGGAAATCAGAAAATCTGGCAACATATTCCTATATGGGACCAACTGTCCAGAGCCAAGAAGCTATGTTCACCTGAAAGCAGGAAGTCATCTCTTCTACTTGCCAGAGTCCTCATTTAGCCAGCCTTTGGGCCCCTAAGGGTTTGATCTCTGCTCCAGCCAGCCTTTGGGGCCCTAAGGGTTTGATCTCTGCTCCAGCCACAGCACAGTTGAATACTTCAGAATGAATGACCCATGATAGATATTTCACAAACGCATGTACACTGTTCCAGACTAAGCTGGATATCAGACTGTCCTCTAAGTGGACATGAAGCCCCAGTGGGAGAGAAGGCTAGAAGGGTGACTTGGACCAGACATGTGTGTCGGGGAGGAGGGGTGGAATGTCAAGATAGTTGTTGGTTGATAATAGAGAAAAGCTGCAAGAAGCATAAGTTACACATCCCATGGTTGGTTAAGATATCCCATGAGAGGACAGCATGGACTAGCATGACCTGGGTTGGGATCTAGTTCCATTACTTAACTGCTGTATAACCTCGAACAAGCTATTAAACTTCTCCAGTTTCCATTTCCTTGACTATAAAATGGGGGCAATGACACTTCCAGGGTAGCGGAAGGAATTAAATGAGAGAGCATGTGAAGTTTCTTTAGCCCCTGTTAATACAGATAACCAAAATACTTTTCTTAATAATCATTCATATTTATATTTTTATATTTTCTCCTAGAGTTACAAAGCAAGAAGAAATTAGGAAGCTATGGTAAGTACCAGGCATTTATCGGATCTTCACCTTTCGGGGGTCCAGGTTTGGCTTTATTTAACCTGTAACCCAAGCAGTTGGCAGACTTGCGCTTGTAGTTTGATGATATTTATTGGCTTATTGCCAAACCAGAAATGTTAGAGAAGAAATTGACTCAGAGTAGGGGGAAAGTGGAGAGCTGAGAGGGATTTGTGAGCAAAGATTTTTCGTAAAATTTTAAAAAGATAAAGGAAAAATTACAGCAATAATCTAATTGACTAACAATTCCTTCATTCAGCAAATATGATTGAATACCTACAATGGTCCACCCAGTGATAAGTGGTAGGGATGCATATGTGAACAAAACCAGACATGGTCCCTGTCCTCCCAGCTCACCACCTGATTAGATGAATGATAGTACTCTCATTCTGGAATGATATACTGATATTATGAAGAAAGTCTGTAGAGAATAATTAATAAAACAGCCTACTCTTACATTATAATAGCAAGTTAAAAAGCTGGATGACAAATTGTATTCATATTAAAAAATTATATCATCTGTGCAATATAAATTACCCATAATACATGACTCAAAAATAACAATTGTCAATACTATACATCATTATATTTGACTTTGTTTTTTTCTATTCTAAACACATCTACTACATACATAGAAAAAACTATTGGAAAAGAAAGAAAAGAGTGTTGATAGTTGTTATTTCTGAGTTGTGGGATTATGAGTAATGTTTGCTCTTTTTCTCTATAAATTCCTATATTTTCAAGGTTCCTATAATAAGCATGTATAAATAGCAAATAAGTCAAAACACGTCATAGGCAAACATAGAGCTTCTCTCCTAGAAGTCATTTGTTTCCTCTTTCCCCTTGTCCTTGGTGTCTCCAGGGCAGAGCTCGCAGGCCTCCACCTGGGCAGCATGGGCATTGTGAGAGATGCTTCAACCGTCACTGTCACATTCCTGTGGAGCCCAATGTCTCCTGCCTGGTGATAAACTGCCACCTGTCCTGTGGCGCTACCTTCCACATGTGCAAAGAGGCAGAGCACGAGCTCCTCTGCCCTTTAGAGCAGGTTCCATGCCTCAACTCTGAATATGGCTGCCCCCTTTTCATGTCCCGCCACAAGCTGGCCAAGCACCTGCAGGTGTGCCCCGCCAGCGTGGTATGCTGCTCCATGGAGTGGAACCGCTGGCCAAATGTGGACTCTGAAACAACCCTCCATGAGAACATCATGAAAGAGCCCCCCAGTGAGGAGTGTTTGGACAAAGCCCTGGCCCTCCAAGACCAGAAGGTCCTTTTCAGATCTTTGAAAATGGTAGAACTTTTCCCAGAAACTAGAGAGCCCACAGAAGAGAAATCTACTATGAATGGCGAAGCCAGCTGGGAGGAAATGGGAGGAGCAGTGGGTGGAGCAGACGCCGGTTTGATACCACATAGCTCTCTGTCAGCCACTAAGGAAGAAATCACGGAGCTAAGTCAAGAGGAACGTGAGGTGTTAGCCAAAACCAAAGAAGGAATGGACCTGGCCAAGTTTAACCAGTGGGAAAATATTTTTAGCAAAGAGCATGCAGCATCTGCTTCAACGAACTCATCAGTGAGCTGTGAGAGCAAGAGCAGGAAT
>NW_006431048.1:1734977-1750708 GCF_000325575.1 Pteropus alecto
AATGGCCCAGAGAAAAAGCAGATTTCCAACAGCAATAACATGGTAGGAGAGGGCACTGATGAAGGCAAAGAACCACAGGAAAATCAGAAGCAGCAGGATTTTCATGCAGCTGAGGAAACAACAGGGCTTGCCCCTTGGCAGGATGGTGTTCTGGAAAGACTAAAAACAGCTGTGGATGTAAAGGACTATAATATGTATCTGGTGCACAATGGGAGGATGCTTATCCACTTTGGTCAGATGCCTGCTTGTACACCTAAGGAGAGGGACTTTGTTTATGGCAACCTTGAGGCTCAGGAGGTGAAAACTGTTTACACCTTCAAAGTTCCTGTGAGCTACTGTGGGAAGAGGGCTCGCATTGGAGATGCCATGTTAAGTTGTAAGCCAGGTGAACATAAGGCAGTAGATACTTCAGATTTAGGGATCACTGTGGAGAACCTGCCCAAATCAGATCTCATCAAGACCACCCTCCTATGTGCTTTGGAAAGAGAACTCAAAGGTCACGTCATCTCTGAAGCCAGGAGCATTGATGGGTTGTTCATGGATTTTGCTACACAGACATACAATTTTGAGCTAGAACAGTTTTCCTCTGAGACAGTGCTGGCTGACTTAACCACTGCCAACCCAGAGGGTCTCCATGTGGCACTGCACAGTGAGTGTGTGACCAGGAGACACAACAAGAGCAGCTCTGCCTTCACTTTCACTTGCAACAAATTCTTCAGGAGGGATGAATTCCCCCTGCATTTCAAAAATGTCCACACAGACATTCAGTCTTGTCTCAATGGCTGGTTCCAGCATCGATGCCCGCTCGCCTATTTGGGATGTACATTTATTCAAAACCATTTCCGTCCCCCAGGGCAAAAGGCAAAATTGATCTATAGTCAGGAGTTAGAGACCTTTGCCATCAAACCAGAGGTTGCTTCAGAGCTCACTGAGGGAAGGAAGAACAACCATCCTTCAGGCCATGGAGGAAAAAGCCAGAATTCTCTAACCAGTTTGCCCTTAGAGGTTTTGCAATACATTGCTGGGTTCTTGGACAGCATCAGCCTGTCACAACTCTCCCAGGTGTCAGTGCTGATGAGGAATGTCTGTGCCACTTTGTTACAAGAGAGAGGAATGGTACTCCTGCAATGGAAGAAGAGGTATTTCCATGGAGGCACCTCCTGGAGAGTCCACAGAGAGGCAAGTAAACACTCATTCATTTATTCATAATTCAACAAATATTTATCCTAGGCACTGGGATCATACTAGGTTATTGGGAATAAGATATAATCTAGTAGGGAAGACAGACCTACAAACATATAAGTGGCAATGCAGATGGTAGTACCTGATAATCTCTATGTATGTGTCCTGGATATCTTCTGTTAGTTCACATGATCCATTCTCGAACCTTCTTCATCATGATCTATCCTCCAAGAGGCTGATCTCTACAGACTGTGTTAACCATTTCCCTTGCCCTCCATCTTCCAGATGGCCTAACCCAATAGGAGTATATCAGCAGGAGACAGGAGTGAGGGAGAAGAGTGAGGTTGACAATTCTATTCTTGCTTCCTCCCTGCATGCATTCTCCCTCCATGACACTTTGCACCGGCTATGCCCTTTCACTGAAAAGGGCTATATCAGTGGCTCCCTCCACACAATTACTCATCCTGGGTTCCAAGGCCCTCCCTTCTTCCTCCCTTTCAGGCCTAGGGTGGTAACACTCTAGATTGTTACTAGCCCAGGTACTGCACTATATCTTGTGACTTTCCTACACCTTGCCCAAAATTTGTCTATTTCTTTTTAAAATTCTCTTCAGATTACCCAATTTGAGCATACCATCTGTTTCCTGCCTGGACTCTGACTGATACAACATGCCAACAAATTCCCCTTAGTCCCATATAAACTAATTCTTTAAAAAGTTTTCGCCTTTGTTAAAGGCATTTTGAAATTCTAAAATAAGTCGGTCTACTGATTTCCCCTGGTTCAAATGCCTATTAAATTTTTTGAAAAATTGTGCTGTATAAATCAAAGAATCTCTCCCTTTGGAAAAAAATGTATTTCTTCCCCCCACCAGTTTATACCTGCTGACTGTATTATAACTTCCATCACTCTGTATCATTCATAAGTGAAACTCCTCATTCGTCACATCCAAGTTGCCCTTAGCATCCTTTCTCATGGTAAATATGTCGGTAATATGAACCACAAATGTGGGTGCCCATTTCAGTCAATAATTCCATAATCTCATGATTGAATTTCTTCTCAATATGTGGGAATGGGCAAACTGGCATTAAAGAGTTAGAGTTGTTTAACATTTATTTTTATTGATTTTGTCTAAAACATCTTGTATATTTTCCATTATTTATTCCCTGAGCAGTCTTTTTCAAAAAATAATTGAGACTCTCCCTCATGTATCCATGTCTGCAACCTTGTGTTAAATAAATACTGACTGCCAATCAACCATGTGTTAGGTATAAACAGGAATGAGACTAAGACCCTGCCTCTTGGGAATTATATAGTCTAGAACTGCCTAATACCTCCTTTTGAAAATCAGATGCAAATAATTTAATTTACGTACTAGAAATCCCATTACTTTTGGCTTATGATTGTCTCCAATTCAATGATTGCTGATCACTCTTGATATCATTTGGGACAAACTAAATTCCTTGCAGAAGGAAGAGTAAGAATTTACTTGGAACTAAAGAATACTCATATTAAAATGGCATTTTAATGTAAAAAGGGAAATAGTTCTAAGATCCCAGGAAACACTTTTCTTACATCGGAATAATGACAAGAAACCAAGGGTAAAGTGGTCATATTAAAAGAATATCAGGTTATATCTACCTTTGTAGCCAGGTTTTAAAACTAGTGATTTTGCTACCACATCCTAGGTGGAAAGGCCAGAGAGTGTTTGAGTACCAGACTCCTAGATTTCTCCTAATATTTCTGTTTTAGTAAGACTCTTATTGGTTAGGATGTTTTTAGTTTCAAGAAATTTTAAGTGGCATAAACAAAAGGGAATTTATTGATGGATATAACTAAAAAGTCCACAGGCAATGACTTCGGGTAAGGCTTGATCTAGAAAATGCCCCCAAATGATGATTTTCTTTCTAGTTCTTATCTCTACTTCCTTGATAGTGGCTCCTTTCTAAGATATAGTGTTCACTTGGTGGTCCCTGGTGGCTTCTAGCATCTCCTAAGACTGCAGCTTCCCAGTTCAAGCACAGAGGAAAAATGAGAATCTGCTTCTTGATATCTCAAAAAAAAAGTTCTAGAGTAGAGTCTCTCTGATATTAATTGTCCAGATTTAACCATGTGTCTATTATAGAACTGGTATGTGCATGGTGTTGGTGGGGTGGGAGGGGGGTGTCAATATGCAGACTGGTGTTAGTTATTCCAACACAACTGCATGACTGGCTGGGAAGGGGGAACTAGGAATTGGGTGCTGAAGAGGGAACTAACATAATGTCTGCAGCAGCCACTAAATACTCTCTGGAAGCTAAGAACAGGAAGAACAGAAAGGCATTTCTTTATATTGTTCAAAGAAAGCCAGCCTGAGTATATTGCACCAGTGTTCACTTTTGAGTTTCTATCTTTCCCAACAGATCTGGCAATTCAGCAGCCTATTCTCCAAAATCAAGAGCTGGGAGTTTAATGAAGTCATCTCCATGTCTGAGCACTTGAAGTCCTGTCCTTTCAACGTTGTAGAGCATAAGACTGACCCAATTCTTTTGACCAGCATGTGTCAGCCCCATGAGCAAGCCCAAGAGAGCTTAGTCACCACCTTTAGAGTCAGTCCACGAAGAAGACACATCAACTAAAGATACGAACACCACCATTCTTGGATTCCCCGATAGAGTTACGAAAAGCAGGACAGAGTGTGGTTTTGAGGACTTCCCTCTATAAACTGCATATGTGCTTATCTGGGTGTATTGGAACATGCGATGTCCTTCAAAACCTGAGCAGTTGCACAAGGTCTAAGAAATTACTAAGCCCTGGCATGTACAATTGCTCTAATGCCATATTGATGATTTATTTCCTTTCCTTTCTTTTTCTAAAATAAATCAGTCTGAGGAGAAAATAGGTAACTTGAGGTCATTTGGAAGATGAACCCAAATCCATAGAAGATAAGAGAGCAATGAATTCCATAACCAGCATAGGCTTTTTAGTTTATAAGCATGTTTAAATTTGTGGGGCAGGAAATGCAGGGATGCAGATAGAGGTGCCTCCCCGGGTACCCACAGGGAAGGGCACTTAGTTTGAAGGTTCTGGAGCAGGAGTTGTCTTGACAGTTAAGTCCAGGGCTTTTTTTAGTTGCCCCATTGCCTCTAAGCTCAGATGATCCAAACACAGCCCAACAAAATAGAGACCTTGGCTGAGCGCAGCTGCCTCTGGGACACCACAAACCAAAGGACAAGAGGCAGAAATGAGGTCACAGAGTTTGTTGTATAGAATTTTGGCAACATATAGGACAACCTTGAAAAAATGAAGAAGGCTCCAAAGGAAACACTGTATTTATGGAGAAAATGAGGACAAAAGGCCTCACGCCTACATTTAAACATTTTAGCAATGACTTAAGAGTCAAGGTTCTTTTCTTCTGAAAATTATATTCTAGGTCAAGATTGGGGAGAGCATAGGTATAGCTCAGCACCAACTGGACTATCTGAAATGACCTCAAGACACTAACACCAACTTCAGTGCCATGCCAGAGTGCATAGAGTAGCCCAGAGACCACACATTTGGCAAAGTACAGACAAGGCCCACTTCAGGTGCTACTGCACCAATCACTAGCACCAGTCACTGGGTACCCCACTGGGGATATGGGAAGGAAGACATGTGAACATGTGGTTCCCTGTAATTGCTCCTACCTACTGCTGGTCATGACTCCAGTCTGTCAAAAATGAGTGATACTGCTGGTTTGGGGTAACAGTGAATACTCATAAGAATAAAATTAAAATAAATAATAGAAACTGACAAACAGGGTTTCTGAGAACTGTTGACATTGTGTACTGACTAATTCTTTGTCATAAGGGACTATCCTGTGTGTTATAGGATATTTCAAAGCTTCCTTAGCTTCTATCCATAGATGCCAGTAGCAGCCCCACAGCTATAACAGCCAAAAATGTCTCCAAACACTGCTAAATATCTTCTGAGAGCAAAATTTCTCCTGGTTGAGAAACACTGCCCTAAAAGATGATATACAAGTGACAGTAAGCTAGGATAAGCTTTTTAGTACAGCAAAATATTTCACATAGTGATCTGCAATAGTTATTATTTCATCAGCTTTTCTTTATTTAGTAAATAGGATTTACACATGGTGACTTTAAGTTGGGAACCGGATGGGGCTGATTTGTTTGGTGTGGCTTCATGCTCTTGGGTCATGTGCAAAAACATCCTTTCAGCTTGCTCCAGGTGCAGCTGAAGCCAGGAAAGTTAAGCTATTTATCTTGTGTTTCCATCTCTCTCACCTTAATTGGTGCCATTTTTGCAGCAGCCCTAGCAGTCCAAACAAGTAAGAAAGAAGGATAAAGGAAGACAGGCATTGTGGGCAAGCAGAGAACAAAGAATTTAGCCAAAAACAACAACGAAGAATCTAGTCGATCTGGATGCTTGTTATTGCCTTGATCTCTCCCTGAACATGGTCCAGAGCTGGTGTTGATGAAATAGATTACACCTCTGAGAAGAGTCAAGAAGGCATTGGAGCAAGTCCCAGAAGTATGCTCATCTTTTCATTACAATGTGCCCCCTTGGTCCTATTAGGTAATGTACCTATTTTTCCTCATCCTGATTGTTCGGTTTATATTTCACATTTGTATATAAGGCACCTTTTCTAAAAATATTACTAGAGTATGAGCTAAGATTTTATTCAGTGAAGATGAGTAACTGAAAACAACTAAACACTGCAGTGGGAAAAAAGAGAGAGTTCTCCAGGTACTAGTTCCATGTGTTTTGAATCTAGTCCTCTCCATATGGAGAAAGAAAGCTCCTAGAGTCCATTCTTATTTTACTAGAAAAAGAGAGAAAAGGGAGCTGCAGGCCAAGGGAGATGAAAATCAGGGGCTACTGTTATATGGATGATAAGTATAGTGAAAGGAAAAGAGCAAAGGGAGTGGATGGATGGGGCTAGGCCAGGGTTCAGGATGGCAGTCGGGAGAGGGCCACACCTCTCCGTGGGCTGCACACTCCCAGTTGCACTCTACTTTCCCAGTTGCTAGTTGCTGTCTTCAGAGAGGTATCGTACTGATCAACATCATCAAACACATTTTATAAGATACTTAATTGTATATGTTGCAGAAAAGCAGTGTACTCACTGGTCTACACAGACAAGTACATTTTATGGTGAGTAGGCAGTTGGAGCAAATGGGAAACCTTTTAGAGAGACTGGGTTAGACAGAAGATGATTTGGTTAGTAAAATAAGGCTATAGTGAGTAGCATGAATAGCAAGCATTATTTGATAGGAAAGACAGCTAGATGTGACTTTAGATTAAGAAGCAAATGGCGGGGGGAGGGGGGCAGTGAAAAGGAATAGGAGCCTAGATAGAGATATGTCTATGATCAGAGCCCTTGATGAGTATCAGCACCAAGATAGTCTGTCCAGAGTAGAAATCAGCCATACTTGGCAGTGAGGCAGAAAGGACCTTGTTGCTTTAATGGCATAGAGATCTGGAAAAGAAGTTTCTGTCTTAAAATAAAGGGAAAAGTGAAAAGTAAGGTGGAACTTGGAGATGTAACTGGAAAACCACTGTAAAATTCTGATCTATGTGTGATGTCAAATAAAATTGAAGTGAAGAATGAGATTGTGCATATCTATGATGACTTATCTCTGTATATTGGAGATCTCAAAGTCTCTATAAGCAGAAATAAAAGCTGCTTTTTACTCTGAAAGGTTAACTGGGTGAATCTTGTGAGGTCTAGAGGCAGATTTGTGATTCACTGGCATAGAAGTCATTGTGGAAATAAAGGAGTGTGTGTCTTGAAGAAAAGCCAAGGAACAAGCCTGAGGAACACAGTACCCTAGGCATGTGGGCAGCTCACAACTTTATGAAGCCCTGGGGCATCTATGGATCTCAGTCATTAATCCCAGCTCCTCGATCCTCCTGTCTTCTCCACTTGGAAGGCTGGACCCAACTTCAGATACTGGTTACAGCACAGACTTCTATGTTTTACCAACCACATTCCTAACACCAATCAAATCCCTGACTTTGATTTAGCTTTATTTTGATTTTTGCCTAGGATCTCCTGTCTCTGGCCTTATGAACCTCAATGGCCTGGGCTAGGATAAACCCACCATGCCCTGGCCTCTCACTCTCCTTCAACCTCATATTTTCCTTGGTGATTCACTTTTTGCCCATCACTGGCAGTCCAAATGTCTTCACCTTTTTTTCCTATCAGCCTTGGCCTTGGACCACACAGAAGGTTCATGTGCTTCTTCCATCTACCTTCTTATTTAGCCATCGATTTTAACCATCCAGCTACAAAGAAGCCTGGACTTTCTTAAGTAGAGGCCACTCTCTTTGACTAAATCTTCTTACCACCTCATCAGAGCCTGTGTTCCTTTAACTTTTTTTTTTTTCATTGCCAAATCTCTCTTTTCATCCCTTCCTAAACCCTAATTTGTGCTTCTCCCTCAAGAATTGTCATGTCGTAAAAGAGTATAGTCATTACTCCCGGGCAGAATATGGCTGGCCTCTCACAACTGCTGAAGCCAGTAGAAGTTGACACTACCTGGATACCTTACCACCATTCCTCAGGCTGATCTATTTTGAACTGGGTTTAAGTATAGCCTAAGGAAAAGGCCCAGCCCTTGAAATCTATAGCACAGGGGGATGGGCAGTGGTAGGAGAGAGTCTTCTGGATATGCCTGAAAGAGGGAAGAAGAATTAGAGCTATGAGCATCAGGGCTATTGAGGGATACACAAAAAGCACTATTTACCTCAGCTTAGTGGTGAAACGTAGTCCCACTTTATTTCCAATTTTAAGACTAAGCAGAGAAAAGATATCTCTGCAGAGAGTGAAAGCAGGCAAACAGCACAATCAGGTAAACCAGGCAATCTAGGGATACCTTCCCAGGTAAGCAAACCAGGAAGCTCAAAGCTCAGAAAAACAGAAGGCAGAGCTTGAAGTGTTAGAGGGAACATTCACGGGGAAGGAGGCAGGACCACAGGCTAGGTGCCCATGAGCTCATACAGGATAGAGAGGACACTGAAGGAGAGCTCTTTCCTCATGCTGCCTCTGACCCAAGCCCTAATGTAGAGAGAGAGGGAAGTCTGTCTAGAACCTCAGGCAACTCATGATATCCTATGACACTTGCAGCAGGATGGGGAGGGGGAGGAGGCAGAAACACTTTGGACATGGGAAGTCACAGTGCAGAATACAGTGAGAGCTTTTACTGAAGAAGGTTGACATAGTTTGCAGGGAAGAGTCCAAAGTGGCCATGGCAACGTCCCCGCCACCAGCCCTCATCCACCATCTCAATGTCAGTGATGATGTCATCTGGATCAAAGGAAATCTCATCACTTCCTTCTATAGAGGAAATTAATGGGATATTAGGATAGTCAGACAGGAATACCCCTATCCCTTTGCCCACTCTAAATTCGAGGAAGGGAAATAGGCCTAGTTTTCTTGATGCCAAGTCTGGACCCTTCCCAGGCCCCAGAACCCATCCCCCTCTCTTGTATCAAGGACCTTCAGGCACCAAGCCCCTCAAACCACTCTCAACGTACCTCCTTGGTAATCGTACAAGGCTACAGCTGAGATCCCAGTCCCAGCTCCAGCTGGGCAGCCTGATGATCCTGCATTATAAGAAATACAAACATGAGGTCTCACCAACATGGAAAAGGAAAATGAGCAGGTTCTTTTGGGCCCTTCCTCTTACCCCCACCCCCCAGATCTGACCAAATTCAGGAGCCACTTCTCCCCTCACCGCTCACCAGCCAGAGTAGAAGGAAAAGAGGGCTCCTCAGGCTCGAGCACATCCTCATAGTCTCCCTCTGGTTCATTATCTTGCTCATATCTGTCCATGTGCCCAACATCCTCATAGTCATTCTCTGGCTCAGGCTCAGGTTTAGGCTCAGGTTCAGGCGCTGCCTCATACACTGGCTCTTCTTCCAGCTGGAGGCCTTCCAGAGTCCTAGGGGGCAGAGCTGGAGGCTCTTCATCATCCTGAGAAAAGATAGTGTGGAGCAGGGTGACTTGCACTCACCAGGAGCTGCCTCTCCAAAACTTCCCAATGGGAGACTGCTAAGACCCCATCCATAACCATCCTACCTCTTCTACCCTCCACCCTGCTTCCATCTAACAGCCTCTCCTAGGGAACACAGTCTTTCATCCATATTCATTCCCGAACTTTCTCCCATACCTACCAAGAGATGGTAAGAGGGGAATGTAAAAGGTATGGAGGAAAAGGAAGTAAAAAGCTAGTTGGATTCCTTGGAAGACCAAGAAAACAAAAGCACATTGTTGGGAATACCATAATTAGGATGACCAACCCTCTTATAGTCTGCCCAGGACTAGGTGGTTTCCCAGAATGCAGGACTTTCAGTGCTAAGACCAGGACAGTTCCAGACAAACCAAGAAGGTTTGTTGCACTCTATGGCCCATCTTCCTAGGACATGAAGGGATTGGGAAAGAACAGAGAATCTTAGGAGCTCTGCTTACCTCTTGGGGATTCTGCCTCGAGGGCAAGGAGGGTACTGGGTGTTCCCTGCTGGTTCTCAAAGGCTCAGGGTCTGATGATGGACAATTCCCTGCTGGAGGCCAGGCCTGTGGAGAATGAAACGTCTGTCCAGTAAGCAAGCAAGCCTCCATCTTCTTTCTTATAGAGACTTGGTACACTCCCTCCTACCTTTGCCAAACTAAATCAAACTCATCCCTCAAGATAGGCTCCAACCTGAAATGATGGCTCCTTCTTAGTTCCTGCAGCAATGACTGGCCGTACTGGCTGGTGACTTGTCTTCCATTACACTGTGTGAATCTTGGTTTCATTTATTCCCCCCAATATTCTGGTATATAGGAGACCCAATTACACACTCCAACTGAAATCTTCCTGAAGATAGCGACAGCACTTATATAGACTTTGCTTAACACAGGGAAGCCTGTGCCTTATTTTCTACCAATGATTGGGACCCTTTAGGTTCCTGTCTGGGCAAGGAATTCTGGTTGTAGCTCCCAGAGCACCAAGTACTCACCGCTGAGGAGATTTTCTTAGGCAATGGGGCTGACACCACTGGCTCTTCTACAGTGGCTGCTGGTTGCTGAGCCTCATAGTTCATCTTTACCAGGGTCTTTCTCTCCTGTTGCTGCCTAGCCATCTGCTTTGCCTTCTCTTCTTCCTCCTGCTTCTTCTTTTCCTCAGCCATGGACTCAAATTTTTCCTTCAGCCCACGGGCACCACTAGAAGCTATAGACACAGGCAAGAGGAATTAGGATTCTCTGGGGAGGGGAGAGGGGCTGGAGTGTGGCACTTAAAGGAAGAAGAGAAATTAGTTAAATATCCAAGAGAAGAGCAGTTGGAGATGGGACCCATGGAAGGGAAGATAAAGAGGTATTGATGGAGGAACAAGAGGTTTATAGGAGGGTGGTATAGCCTTCAATCTAGATTTCCATATAACCAGACCACGTGATCTCAGACTCTTGTCCTTTCAAAATCATAAGTTTTTGTTCTCTAACCCACATTTTTCCCTGTCCACATTCCTTAAATGTGTATGCCCTCGGACCGCCACCCAGTCTCTACCTCCCATCCTAAGCATGTATCCCTATGAATTCTTCCCAAATGGTTCCATATCTCTCCCTCCCTGGGTCCCCTGCTCACAGTTCCTTCCCCAATGTCATTCTGTCTCTCTACCCACTTAACCTAATTTTTCTAGGAGAAAATCTAGGATCATGAGGGTAAGGGTCAAGTCTACCTCAGCTAATCTAGGTAGCTAAAGGCATGAAGGAGGTAGTCTGGGGAGAAGGAAGAATGAGAAGGAAGAGGCAGTTGTGGAGCATAGGGATAGGGAATTGTTAATACTCACTAGCCTCTATGGGTGTTGTCTTCTTATAAGCTGTGGTTGGGGCTTCCATTTCATTGAAGCCAACAGCACTCTGCAGGAGAACAGTAGGTGTATGTGTGTGGGGGATGGGGGAGTAAGGGAGTGGTAGTGACTCAGAAAGCAGTATTGGGGATTGGGGCCACTGTAGGAGGTATCCCAACTGTTCAACAGTTTGACAGGGTATTCCAATGTTGTTTTGTGACAGAAAGAGGGGTAAAGAAGTTCTAAACTGATGGACTCAGCTTCCCTTTTCGAAAGTGCAGTGTACCTAGACTCTCACATCTCCACATCCAGTTGCCTGGAATGCATCGGGGCCTCTGGGCAATGCATGAAGAGGAATTGGTATAGAGGAAGGTGGTGATATGGAGTGGGAAGAGACTAAAGATTGGAATAAACAGGGCCAAGCAGTCAAGGAAATCTTAAATACTGCCTTTCCCTAGAGTTTTTGTGTCCTTCTCTCTGCCTCCCTTAAGTTTCCTCAGTTAAAGCTCAGGCTTTGGAAGACATGCCCATTAGATGCTGAGGGCAGTCGATGGGGAGTGCAGAACAGACAGCTTAGTGCATCTAGAGTTCCCTATTCTTTTTTTCAAATTTACCTCTCACTCTCCATGCACTTCCAGTACAGTTTAGAAAACTATTCCCAAGACATTAGTATTCTGATACTTTACCTTATCCACTCGGTCCTTCTGGATTCCATACTGACCACCAAAGCCCTTGGCATAATCTGCAGGATGTAAAGTTCTGGGAGTCATAACAGGAGTTAAAATGCTGGAAATTGGCAGGAAGAGGGAGCAGTGGAAAGAAAAACCAGAAGACCGGAATGTGGAAAACAGAGAGATGGATGAGGAAATCAGAAGATAGAGAGAGGCATGGGTAGAAAGAGAGGAGAAAAGATGGCAGAGGGAAACTTGGAAGAGAATAAAGGAAATAAAGATGGGAAGAGGGAAACATAAAAAGAGAGAAGTGACAGAAAAGGAGAATATGTGAAGGAAGAAACAGGAAAAAATAAGGAGAGCCATCCAGCCATCCGTATATGTCCCAGAGAGAAAGAAGACCTCTCTGTCCTCTGTGAGGCAGAGGGGACTTTAAGACTCATAGCCAAATCACACTCTTGCCATCACTAGACTGTCTGTCTTCATCCCTGTCTCAATGACCCCTTCTCTTTTGCCTCTCTTTTCTGTCTTACTCTTAATCTTGTTTTCCCCTCCACCCCTCTTGTTCTCCCCCATCCACTCCCACACACATACACTTACTCTTTACCCTACAACCTCCACTGCACATCTGCCCTTCTGTATTCTGTGTCAGCTTCCAGAAAGGAAGGAAGGAGGGCTCTATGCTACTCTGTAACTTCCTTCCTCTCCAACCCCAACTCACCTCTCTGGGACTCGTGTTTCTCTGTCTCTCCTTTGTAGTCATATCCCAGAGCTGCCTTGTCCCGTTTATCCTTCTCTATCCCATAACGACCGCCAAAGCCACGGGAATAATCTATGGTGGAAGGAGCAGTAATGAGAATCCAAAAAAAGCATATCCATATGAAATGTATGCCTTTCCCTGCTCCCATCTAAATAATTAGATATGTCAGCTAAAATATAACTTTTTTAAAAAAATAGTGCTCAAAAGAAAAGAAGAAAAAAAATTCCTGGCTCTAAAAACGAATAAATGAATCAAAACAGTAATTATGAGCTGATATGACAGAAAATCCAAGGGTGTTTTAAGTCTTGATTTTTGTTTCTAGGCTTAGGATCTAGCGTCCGGAGTTCTAATTTCTATATAAAAACAGGTGGCTGGGGAGCAGGAAATGAGTCTTATAAAAGAGTTCTAGAAAATTTCTGCTTACTTGTCCAGGGAAATGGTGAGGGATCTTATAGTTTGTTTAGCATTTGGTAGAGGAGAAATTTACCTATGAGACTTGGAAACTCCAGGCCTACACCCGAGGGTGTGGAATACAAATATCCAATTTCATACTACTTATATTATATAGGAATTCTAAGATGAGAAATTAATTTAAATATCAATCTAGGAAAATATATACCACAAAAAAGAGTAAGCATCAGAAAGATGGCATGAATATGAGACAAAGTAGACCTCAGGACAAAATGCATTACAAGAGATACAAGAGATATTACACCATGATAAGAGAACAATTTATCATTCATCAGGAATATGTATGCCAGCATAAACCTATTAAAAGAATTAAAATTCATGAAGCAAAAAGTGAAAGAAGCAGAAAGACAAATTCATAATCATAGTTTAAAATTCTAACATCTTTTTCTTATTATTTGGTAGAAAATATAGACAAAAGAATCTAAAATGATAGAAGACTCAAACATTATCAACTAATAAAATCCAATTGATATTTATAGAACACTATACCCCAAAACTGCAGAATACATATTTTCTTTTTCATGCACATGAAACATTCACCAAGGTAAAATATATGCTGGTCTATACAGTAAGTTTTACTTTCAAAAGGCTGAAATATTAGATATAATATTCTCAGATCACAATAGAATTAAATTAGAAGTTAACAATAAAATAAATAGAAAATTCCTCCCAATACTTGAAAAGTAAATAATACATTTCTAAATAACCCATGGGGCAAAGAAGAAATCATAAAGAAAATGTGAAAATATTTTAAACCGAATAAAAATTAAAATACACATGACATTGTGGGATGTAGCAAAACAGTGTTTAAAGGGGAATATGTAGTTTTAAGTGCCCAGGAAATAAAGGTTTAAAATCAATTATCTAAGTTTCTACCACAAGAAGCTAGAAAAAGAACAAATACAATTTATATTAAAATGAAGGAAAAATAACAAAGAGAAGAAACAAGTAAACTATAGAGAAAATGAGTAAAGTCAAAAGCCAGTTCTTTGGAAATAATAAAATTGACAAACTTCTAGAAAGAATGATTGTTTAGAAAGAGAAAAAAGCACAGATTAAAAACAGCAGAAATAAAAATGAGTATACCTTACAGAGGTTAAAAAATATTAAGGAATATTATAAATGAATTTATGCCAACAAATTTGACGACATAGATAAGATGGAAAAAAATCCCTGAAAATACAACATATCATACTGACTCAAAAACACTGAAAGATTAAATAGACTTCTCTATTTAAGAATTGAATTCGTAAGAGAAAAAGAAAAAAGCTTTATTACAATTAAGACTGCTAAACCTCAAAAGAAGGAAAGGCAAAATTTCTCTCTCTAGGAAACTTACTCAGCTCAGGGCACATGAAACTCCCATAATACAAATATCCCTCTCTACCACTAAAATAAATTCACAAACAAAAATTAAAACTACCAAAGAAATAACCATGAAGAAAGCAAATTAATCAAACAGAATTGGCACCCCCAAGAACTGAAAATAGTATAACGACATGAAAGTAAAAGACAATATTTTTAAAACCATTGAAGAACTTAAAGGAGGTGAAAAACACAACGAAAACAACAAGACATGATGGTAAAAGAATAAGCGAATTTGCAGTAGTACCATAGGGAGCTTCCAGAAATAAAAATATCTGAAAGTTTTTTATTTTAATATACAGCTTAAACAATAATTAAATACAGCTGAAAGGAAAATTAGCGAATTTAACATAGATCCAAAGGAGTTATTCAGATAAAGAGATGAGATTAGAGAAGCTAAATTAAGAGACATCAAGAACAAAACTTATCAAAATTTTGGTATGCAGTAAAAGCAGTGCTTAGGGAAATTTATAACACTGAATACATATATCAGAAAAGAAAAAAAATAAAGAGTAAGAATCAATAATCTAAGTTTCTGCCTTAGGAAACTAGAAAAAAAAAAAAGAGCAAATTAAATCCAAAGTAAGTAGAAGAAAAGAAATAAGAATTAGAGCAGAAAACAATAAAATTGGAAATGGCAAATCAATAGAGAAAATAAATGAAACTAAAAGCTGGTTCTTTGAAAAGTCAATAAAATCAATAAGCCTCTAGCCAAGATAAAAAAAAAACTAAAAGAGAGAACACAAATTAATAATATCATAAACGGGATCTGGAAAAAAAAATGGCATAGATGATAGAAGCTTTGTTCCCTCCTGCAGCCAAATCAATGTTATGACAGAAACTCAAAGCAAACAACAAGGAAAGTCACCTGGGATCTAGATGAACAAAAGCACTACAACTAGGGAGAGAAATAATTAATCAACTTGAAATGTTAGAAGGTAGGAGGGGGCGAACACGGGAGGCTGCCTGGTCTGGCAGCCAGCTGCTGCAAGCACCTCTTAAAGGGGCCTTGTCTGCAAGTGGACTTTCACGGTGATGGACCTGCTTGGTCTGAGCACCAGCATCAGGTAGGCTGCTGGGGGTGGCACCAGGGACTTAAAGGGGCACACTGAGTTGTCAGAGGGAGGGATGGAGGCAAGACTTTCTCCCAGGCAGAAGTGCTAGTGGTACCTATTGTTCCTCTGTTGAGCCCTCCCGCTCCCAGTGTGCCGATTTAACATCGCCATAGCTGAGACGTCATCAAACTGGATAACAGAGGTTGCTTTGCTCAGAAGATTCCCTGAAACTCCACTTCCCCCAACTCACGGCCCCACCCATGCCACACCTAGGTATATCCTCAGCGAATCAGGTATTCCTTGCTGAGCAGCGCCTAGACTCACACTGGAGGCAGCTAGCCTCGGTTTCGGTTGTGGTTTCTTGAGGCAAATATAAGCACAGCATCTGTAGGTTGCTTGCTGAATCTTAACAGGTGG
>NW_006431048.1:1750734-1751527 GCF_000325575.1 Pteropus alecto
TGCCACTGAACACCTACTACACAAGGCCACACTAATAAGATTGGGAGACTTAGGGGCTTTGCTCAGTACTTAGAAAAGACACAGAAAGGCAGCCAAAATGAAAAGAAAAGGAGCAGAAACCATATGAGAGAATGGAACAGAGATCCAGAAATAATGAAATCAAGCAATCTAACAGATGCAGAGTTCAAAACACTGGTTATAAAGATGCTCAATGAATGAACTTAGGGAAAGTTTAGGTGAATTAAGCGAGAACTTTAACAAAGAGATTAAAAAAAACATAAAAATGAAGATGGAAATTATAAAAGAGAACCAATCAGAAATGAAGAACACATTATCTGAGATGAAGAGTATATTAGATGGAATTAACAGAGTAGATAAAGAAGATGATTGAACCACCAATATAGAGGATGAGGAAGCCAAGGACACTCAATCAGAATGGCAAGAAAAAAGAAGCCAAGACTATAGTAATAATTTAAGGAGCCTATGGGACACTATTAAACATAAAAATATCCGTGTCATAGGGATACCTAAAGGAAAACAAGGTGTTGAAGAACTATTTGAAGAAATGATGTTGGATAACTTCCCTTACCTGGTGAAATAGACAGAGAGTCCCCCAAAACAGGAACCCAAAGAGGCTCACACCAAGACACCAAGCTCAGAGAGTCCCCCAAAACAGGAACCCAAAGAGGCTCACACCAAAACACATCATAATTAAAATGCCAAAGATTAAATATAAAGAAAGAATCTTAAAAGCAGCAAGAGAAAAGCAGTTAATTACCTACAAGGGAGCACC
>NW_006431048.1:1751798-1763048 GCF_000325575.1 Pteropus alecto
TTCAAATGTAATGAATGTCCAATAGCAAACTTTACATTATTCAGCCATAAAAAAGAAGGAAAGCTTGCCATTTGTAAAACATGGATAGACCTAGAGGGTATTATGCAACATGAAATGGGTCGGACAGAGAAAGACAAATACCACATGATTTCACGTACGTGTGGAATCTAAAGAACAAAACAAACAATAACAACAAAAGCAAAAATAAACTCATAGATACAGAGAATATTGTGAGGGCTACCAGATGGGAGGGGAGTTTGCGGGGGATGGCGAAAAATGGGATTAAGAGGTACAAATGGATAGTTATAGAACAGACATGGAGATGTAGAGTGTAGCATGGGGAAGATAGTTAATAATGTTGTAATAAATATGTAAGGGGAAAGAGGGGTACTAGATTTAGTGGGGTGATTGCTTTGTGAATTATGTGGATCTCTGATCACTATGCTGTACAACTGAAACTGGTATATTACTGTATGCCAACTATAATTGAAAAAAAACTTCATTGAATTGTACAATGTAAATGAGCAACTAATTGTCTATTATATTTCAATAAAGCTGGGAAAAATATCATAAATGAAAGAGAGGACATTACTACAGACCTTATGGAAATTTAAAAGATAAAATATGAGAATACTATGAACAACTCCAGGCCAACAAATGAAATGAACCAATTCCTTGAAAGACACAATCTGCCAAAAGTCACACAAGAATAAATGATTTGAATAGGCCTATATCTATTAAAGAAATTGAATCAATAATTAATAATCTTTCAAAACTAAGTATTAGGTTCATTGGTGAATTCCACCAAAACTTTAAGGAAAAAATTATACTAACTTTCTACAATCTCCTTCAGAGGATAAAAGCAAAGGGAATACTTTCCAACTCACTATATGAGATCAGCATTACTCTAACACCAAAACCAGACAAACACATTACAAAGAAAGCAACTACAGACCAATATCTCTCATAAACATAGATTCAAAAATCCTCGAGAACCTACCTCAAAGGGTTGTTATGAGTATTAAATTAGTTAATTTTCATAAAGCAAAAAAAAAAAAAATCCTCAAGAAAATATTAGCAAATTGAATTCAACAACATACAAAAAAAATTACACACTAGGACCAAGTAGGATTTATCTAAAGTATGCAAGGCTGGTTCAACACTTGAAAATCAATTAATATAATCCATCACATCATAAGGCTAAAAAAGAAAAAATATCACATGTTCATATTGATATAAACAGGAAAAGCATTTGACAAAATGCAACAGCTGTTCATAATAAAAACTGAGTAAATTAGGACTAAAGGGGAACTTTCTCAACTTGGTAAAAATGATCTACAAAACTCTACAGGTAATATACTTAACAGTAAGAAATTTGAAGCTTTTTCACTAAGATCTGGTACAAGGCAAAGATGTCCCCATAAACATACTCAATTAATTTTTAGCAAAAGACCAAAGGCAATAAAATGGAGAGAAGATAGTCTTGGCACTGGAACCACTGGACATCCGTGCAAAAAAAAAAAAAAAAATGAATCTAGATATAGATACTACGCCCTTCATAAAAATTAACTCAAAACAGATCATAGACACGACTGTAAAATGCAAAACTATAAAACTCCTAGAAAATAACATAGGAGAAAACCTAGATGACCTTAGGTATCGTGGTCTTTTTTAGGTACAACACCAAAGACACAATCCATGAAAGAAATAATTGATAAGATGGATGTTATTAAAATTAAAACTTCTGCTCTGTATAAGACAATGTCAAAGAAATGAGAAAACAAGCAAAAGACACATCTGATAAAGAATTGTTATCCAAAATATACAAAGAACTCTTAAATCTCAACAATAAGAAAACAAACAACCCAACTAAAAAACGGGCCAAAGATCTTAACCGATAACTCACCAAAGAAGATATATAAATGGCAAATACACCTATGAAAAGATGCTCTACATTATATGTCATCAAAGAGATGTAAGGTAAAATGAGATATCACTGTATAGCTAGCTATCTCAATGGTTAAAATCCAGATCATTCACAATACCAAACGTCAGTGAGGATGTGGAGCAACAGGAACTCTTATACACTGCTGGTGGGAATGAAAAATGGTACAGCCACTTTAGAAGACAGTTCGGCAGTTTCTTGCACAACCGAACATATTCTTACCATAAGATCCAACAGTCACACTCTCTGATATTTATCCAAAGGAGCTGAAAACACATTCATGTAAAAACCTGCACATAAATGTTTATAACAGTTTTATTCATAATTGCCCAAACTTGGAAGCAACCAAGATTCCTTCAGTGGGTAAGTGGATAAATAAACTGTGATACAGTTTGTGCTATAGATGCAGACAATGTAAAATTCAGTGCTAAAAAGAAATTAACTGTCAAGCCATGAAAAAGACATGAAGGAAACTTAAATGTATATTACTAAGTGAAAGAAGCCAATCTGAAAAGGCTACATACTGTATGATTCCAACTATATGACATTCCGGAAAAGGCAAAACTATGGAGACAGTTAAAAGGTCAGTGGCTTCCAGAGGTTGTCACTTTCTGAGATATGTGTTTCTCTACTTCTCCTTTGTAATCAAAACCAACTGCTAACTACAAAGAAAAGGGGTTGGAGGTGAAGGATGGATGAATAAGCAGAGCAGAGGATTTTCAGGACAGTGAAAACATTTCGTATGATATCATAATGTTGGATGTATGTCACTATACATTAGTCCAAATCCACAAACTGTACAATACCAAGAGTGAACCCTAAGATAAACTATGGACTTTGGGTGCTTATGATGTGTCCATGTAGATTCATTCTTGGTAAAAAAAAAAAAAAGTACCATTCTGGTCAGTGATATTATTAACAGGGAAGGCTGTGCATGTATGGGGTGGGAGTGTATGTTAAATCTCTACCTTCCTCTCAATTTTGTTGTAAACCTAAAACTACTCTAAAAAAACTATCTTAAAAGAGAAAGATATCAAGAAAAGAGTGAAAAGTTCGAATCCACATCTAATATGAGTTCCAGAAGAAAGAATAAAAGGGGAGAGGAAATTCACTGTCCAAAGGGAAAATGCCTGAGAACTTTCCGTAATAAAAGTCACTTCTGAGGTTGAAGAGGACTGACAAGTCTCATGTAGAATAATAAAAATAGATCTAACACTTAGACACATTCTGATGATATTTCAGACTCTCAGAGACAAGAAGAAAACATTTCATGAAAAAACAAGACAGAGAGATTAGACATATTACCTACAAAGGAATGATGATGAAACAAGAGAGATACCAGAGACAATGAAATAATATCTTCAAAGTGATAAATGAAAAATAACAATGAAAAGTGGAAGAACATATAGATGCTTTTTAGACAAAGCGTGGGAGTTCTTTCATAGATTCTCACTGAAAGAATTATCAAAGAATATACTTTAGCAAGAAGAAAATAGAAGAAGCAAGGAGGAAACAGAAGAAAGGAGAAAACAATGAAATACAATGATGACCTAGAAAGTTAGCAAATATGTTGGTCAATTTACTATGTAATAATAATGATTAAATTTTGTGGGGTTTATAAACACATAGAGCCAATACAAAGAATATAGAATATAGAATGTTGAAGGAATGTAATTAAATTATTCTATATTTCCTATATTACTCATGAAGAAATAATGATTAATTTTGAATTTAAGTAAAAGAGGCATGTTAAAATTTAAAGATAACTTCCTAAAAATAAAGGAGTAGACTACCTTATTTTTAATTCATTAGAGGTAAAGGGGGACTACAGAAAACTTGATCAATCTTACAGAAAGCGATAAAGGAGAAAGGAAGAAGCAAGTACATGTTTGGATTTAAAAATAAGTAAAATAGTGGAGAATTGGATCATGGAACTACAGGGAACTAATAACAGCTTTTGGGAGGTGAAGTCTGAGCAGAATAGCAAGGCAGTCAGGTTGCTAAGGATGAATGAAGTGCAGGGTACTCGCCTTTCTGAGATGTGTGTTTCTCCACTTCTCCTTTGTAATCAAAGCCAACTGCTGACTACAAAAAAAAAAAAAGGAGAGAGAATTGGTTAGAGTAGAGCTGACAGGTTTTCCTCTCTCTCAGTTACTGTTACTCCCAGCTCAGCCCAGAGGTTTGTTTATAGGGGCTCAGGACTGAGTATAGGGGTCTAATGTAGAAACAGATAGTATCCTGACAGGCTGGTATAGAGGCAATGGCTCTGGACACAGATATCTCTAGATTCAAACTCTACCTTCCTTCCTTATAATTCTTTAACTTTAGGCATGTCTTTTAATACTTGGGCCTCAGGCTCATTAAATATAAAATTAAAATAGGTATAACTGCCTTATTAACCTTAACTGTAAATGGAGAAATGATCCTTCTTCATTTGGGATATTCTGAGAACTAAATGGGAGCAAAGTATATAAAGTGTTTGCATTGGGTCACTCAATAAATTAATGCTTTTCTTCCTCTCATGAAACTAAAATGAGATAATAGCTAGAAAAGTACCTTGTAAACTATAAAGCACTACATGCATGTAAGAAATAGCATCCTATTCCTAATCGATTATACTGTGCTCTTCTCTTCCCTTACACAGCAGCAGAAACTCAGAGATGTAGATTTTGGAGAGATGAGAGGCAACCAGGCAAGTTTGGATCCTAGCTGCTCCAGGACTGGATATATTGTCCAATGCTTAACATCACCGTGTAACTACATCCCCACCTGACTCAGTAACGATGGGTCTCTACGTAAGTCTAGATTTTGCATAGTATTAGTATATATTGTTATTTGGCATATATGACACACGGATTGTTTAGGTGATTCAATGTGTAGCTCTGTAGGAAGAAGATAAAAGAAAAAAACATTAAACAATAGGCAAAGGCAAGAGTGGGGCCAAGATGTAAGGGAAATTCCATCCTGATTAGAGAAGACCGTAACATGCTCCATACTCCATTACTACCTTAAAAAATTACCCTCTGCATTTTTCCTTTCCCTTATAGAATGTTTTTAACTTTCCTGTTTTTCCCCCTACAAAGCTAAAACAAAGGCTTTGCGCATCAATAACATCTAACACTCAGCTTTAAGGATTAAGGCCCACCTAATCAACAACTGAAGGTTTAAAAAAAAAATCTCAACTAGCTGTGAAGGAGATGTTCTCTCTGAGTGCAGCTGCAGGGGAAGAGACACTATTCTGCACCATAAAAAGAGAGATCAAAGGATCTGATCTAAGGTGTGACACAAAGAATATCAATGAGTTATCAATTGTACTCTCCTGATCACTCTGAACTGTAACCATACTATCCTTTTTTCCTCTCTCTTTAAAACATTTTTTTTTTTCTTTTTATACAAAAGAGTCTTTAAAATACCTGGACTTCAGGGTGCTAAATCCTATGAAAAGTAACCTTCACTTTCTAAAACCATTGTAATCCTAATTAGCTGTTTTACTTGATAATTGGCTGCCATGGTAATCACATTTAAGCTGACATCTCTATTTTCATGAAAGGCATAAATACTTAAAAGGTTTTGATGTTTGACCAAAAGAAGAGCTTGGCATTTCCCCTCTTCTTTCTTTATTGTATAGGTATAACAAAAACCAATGGTTTGAGCAATTTCTCATACAAACAGTTTGAGAGTCTTTGTCTCATTTAAATTAATGCCTTTCAGCTCAGCATGTGGCTTCCAATAGTAGCACCAAGGAACTTGCTGATGGAGGTCACAGGAGCTATCCTCATGATGGAACCTCCTTGAGTCCACTGCCTTCTCTCTCCACAAAAGGAGCATAGACTCACATTCAAGGGAGAGTGTTGGTAAGTCCCACATGATTTGAGTTGAGTGGCGTGGGTAGAGTGTTGTCACTTACCTTGTCTGCCCTGTCCTTCTCAACTCCATATTTGCCCCCAAAGCCTCTGGCAGCATCAGTCTGAGAAGAGTGCTTCTCCACTTCAGCAACATACTCATGACCCAGAGCACTCTGAGAAAAATCAAAGACGAATGAGTGACAAGACAAAAATGACCATGAAGAAGTAAAATGATACAGAGATGGAATGTAAGACTACAAGAAATTCTCTTTTAGGTCAGAATAATAGCCTCTGACAGTAATGCCAAGGAATACATGAAGGGAGAGCAAGGCAACTTTTCCTGGAGCCTTGCACATCCTGATTCTTCTTTAACACCATTTGGAACCCATCATTCGGGAAACTCCCCTAGGATAGGCTGGGAACTAGTAGGATAGAGACTAGGAAGACAGAGCAGTGATTAAACCAGAAATGAAAAGAGAGCTAAAATAAGGGCTTTGTGCATCAAAATAGGAGTGAGTTTAGTTATTGGAGGGAGAACAAAGGGGACTGGCTGGATGACATAGCTGGGATTGAATATTTCACAAAAACGGCTAGGTGTTTTGTTCTGGATCTTTGCTTCTGTATGACTGTTAAAGTTCAGAAGTGCCGCCTTAGTCCTGATATTTAACAGTGACTGTCCCTTTATACTAAAGGGGGTTGATAGACAATACTGTGAGTAGTCCAAGACAGCATATAACTTAAATCATTTCTATTCTCCTCCAATTTTAACTCCACCTACTGTTTTATTTTCTATTTGGTTTTAAAAGGTATGTCTCTTCTAATATTTAGATATGGATATTTTAATAATTTGGGAATTGAGTAATACTTCAAGCCAAATAATAATGCCTTGCAGAGTCTCAACTAAGAAGAAATTAAAAATTTCTTCTCT
This sequence comes from Pteropus alecto, assembly GCF_000325575.1. Classification (NCBI taxonomy): domain Eukaryota; kingdom Metazoa; phylum Chordata; class Mammalia; order Chiroptera; family Pteropodidae; genus Pteropus; species Pteropus alecto. The sequence continues at coordinate 1,758,517 of NW_006431048.1, forward strand.
TTCTTCCTATATTTCCAATCCCATGCTGGAATAAACATCAATAAAGGGATTGATGTGAAACATTGCCCTATATAAGCTCCTGGGAACTGGTGTTACAGTATTTTGAGGTTTGTGTAGGTCAGCTTTGCTTGTTGAATTTAAGAATGAATGACTGTTCATTAGTTTCACCTTATTCCAAGGAATTTTGTGAGAGAATACAATGCCTACAATGCACTTTATCCAATGACCAAACAAAACACTTCTTAAGAATGAACTAAAGACTTCCATTGGATTTTTTTCTCCTCGAAGGTAAAACCTTTTTTTCTTATAGGAATTTATCTCTGTCTTTAAGGTTAGGAAAGTCAATGGAAAAAATAATTCAATATACAAGCATTCTTTTATCATACTTTTATAATATCTAATGAATAGAGGAAAAACAATATTCATATGTGAGAGCTTCTAATGGATAAGTGCACGTCAATATTTTTCACACCTTTGTGCACGTCATATAAATAATGCATAACATATATACAAAAAAAACACTAAACATACAGTAAAGAAAATAAAAGAAGTAACATAGACATAGCACACAAACGTTTTAAAGCACTAATTTTAAAACATATTTTCCCTTCTCTACTTGTGTTCCTTGTCTCTTCAGTCTAGGAATTACAGTGTGACTGGGCCTACATGAGGCCAGTCCTTCTCAATTCTTGGCTCCTATTTTCTGCCATCTATATTTTATGTGTTCATATCGGGGGTGGGGGAATGGGGGTGGAAATACAAATAATATGTGGACATTCTATTTTAAAGCCCAGATGAATACTGTACTTTAAACCATAAAACCAACAAATGAATCAATTTATTTTTAAAGCAAATGTCTCCTTTTCAACTCACCTTGTCCATTCTGTCTCTTTCCACCCCAAACCGACCTCCGTAGCCATGGGATGCTTTGGGCCCAGATTCCATCTCCTTTTTCTTAAGAATATCATGCTCCTCTGACACTTTGTTCCTTAGCTGATGAATGCTGAAAGTAACCACATGTTAGAGACTCATCTAACACAGGAAGTCAATGAACCCTCCTTCCCCAAAAAATGGGAATCTAGAGGTGTATTCTGTTTATTTCTAGCAATAACCTGAGCCCCCAAAGTATACCAGCACTGGATCTGGTAGTAAGAGATTAGTGTGGCCTGCATACCATGGCCTGATTTACACTTTTCATAGTGAATAGTATTTCTTCTAGTCTGTTATTTTGCTCATTAAATAACGTGTTGATATTTATTCCCATTTTTCATGTTCTTAAATATTAGAGGACAATGACACCTATATTCTAGTATCTGAGAAGTTATTTTCCTCTCTGAATGGATTTGCTTTCTAGCAATTAGGTCTTCCATCTTAAAAAGCAAAAAATATTCCTATACCCTTTTACCCACACATCCTAGTCCTGTGAGTCTACCTTAAGGAAATAATTTTAAATATGGAAAAGCTTAATGTCTAATGATATTCACTGAAACATTGCACATAGTGATAGCAAGAACTAAGAAACAATTTATATGACCAATAACTGGGTAATAGTTAAGTAAATCATAACATTACCTCTTAATGGCATACTAGGAAGACATTAAAAATGATGGTTATAAAAAATGCAGCATTGAGAAATTTATCTACATATTAAGTATTTTGTGTTTTGTCTTGTCATAAATGAATGCTTTCAAAGTGTTGCAACAATTAGTGATAAGAATGAATTCTTAGAAACATTTGGGCAAGAGAACCTTAAATTAAAAATCTGACTTCTTACAGCAAGAAATGGAGTTTAAGGGATTGAGATAGTGATGTTACCAGAAATGCACTAGCTCAGGAAAATCAGATACATTGGTTACAGGTAGAATGGCTATCTCACAGCAGAAATTCCCCTTTTTCATGGAAGAATAGATCCATCTGGTGGCCTTGTAGTATAAGCCCACTAAAGGTCTTTTTAAAAAGCCTTCTCAGGTTTAGTCAAGTTAATTTTAGAAACCTGGCTTTGGACCAGATGAAATTAAACTAAGTGCTGGAAGAACCCTCTGTTCCTGTGCCTGCTCTAAACTCTCTGGCAGCAGTGAAGGCAGAGAGATCCTGTGTTGCCGACACCAATATTTTAGAACTGTCTGTGTCAAAAAAGCTATTGGTTCCAAGAACATATAAATGACTGATATTTCCCAACCAAAATATTTAGATGAAGAATGAAGAAAACGGGGCTAAACATTACTCTTAAATGGGAAAAGTCTGTAAAGTTTTAATGAGTCTAATGATTGCTACATGGGTCATAACTATATTATAGTTGAAACAAGTTTTTAAAAGAGATTAGAAAATGAGATTCAGGAATACCCACCTACTGGATGACAGCAAGGCTAGTCAGAGAATTATGCCAATGGACAATATAATTTGAATGAAAACTCTGGGGCTGAAGAAGACTAACTTCTTATCAAATTCTTTAGAATATAGCTGAAGCCACTCTAAATAGATCTTAATTTTATCATGCATTCAATAAATATTAATTAAATATTAAACTTTTGAGTGTGAGGTACTATTAAGCCCTGAGGACACAAAATGATTAATGTTTGGAGATAGCATTCAGGTGGAAGAGACAAAATAAAAAATTACACTTCATTGTGCTTAGTGGCATATCAAAGAAACTTTACTATTCCAGGACGTAATGTATTCACATAAATTAACTCTCAAATACCTATTTTAAGTTTTAAAATACCTTGGATTGATAAAGCAATGCAGTTCATGTGAACAAAGTGAAATCTAGGACCTCAAAGATGAGCTAAAAGAATAAACGTCTTGCTGTTTTTATTTCAAAATTAAAAGCACAAAGGTGAGTAACTCAGACTATAAAATATTATTCACAGATGATACAATCAAAGATGTAGAAAACTCTAAAGAATCTACCAAAAAAAAAAAAGCACTGCTAGAACTGTCAAGTACATTTGGCATGGTTACAGGACATAAGGTCACTATAAAAATCAATTTTATTTCTACATACTAGTCATAGATATTGAAAATTGAAAGTTAGAAATAAATGCCACTTACTGTCACATGAAACAACATGAAATCTTTTAGCATAAATTTAATAAAATATGTGTAAGACCTGTACACAGAAAAGCATTTCTGAAAAAATTAAAGAAGACCTAAATAAATAGAGATATATCCCATCTTCATGAATGGGAAAACTCGAGATCATTAAAATGTCAGCTCTCTCCAAAATGATCAATGCAATCCCAATTAAAATACCAACAGACATATTTGTAGGAATTGACAAGCTTATTCTAAAATGTATGTGGACATGTAAAGTCCTGGGATAGTAAAAGTTTTTTGTTTTGTTTTGTTTTGTTTTGTTTCAAGGAGAGCAAAATTGGAGGACTATTTGATTTCATGACTTATCATTAAGCTACAATAATCAGTGCAATATGATATGGGTCAGGGCAGACATACACATCAGTAAAATTGTCTAGAAATAGATACCCACATATATTGCTAAAGATGCCAGATAAGTCAGTGAGAGAAAAATAGTCTTTTAATGGTGCTGGAAAAACAAAAAATGGAAAAAATTCATATGGAAAAAAATGAACCTCAATTTAATATTAGACTTAAATGTAAAAGCTAAAATCATTAATCTTTTGGAACAAAACATAGAAATTTTTCACAATTTTGAGGTAGGCAAAAATTTATTAGACATGTAAAGCACTATAAAAATTTTTGATAAATTAGACATCATCAGAACTAATATCTTCTGATCCTCAAAAGATACCATTAATAAAATGAAAAGGTGAGTTACACTCTGGATTAAATATTTGTAAAATACATATCTCACAAAAGACATATCAGAATATATAAAGAACTCTTAAAATTTAAAATATGAACAGCCCATTTTAAAAGTGAGAAAAAATATTTTAACAGACACATCAAAATAAAGATATATAAAGATAAATATATGGCACATAAAAAGAGACTCAATAAAATTAGTCATCAGAATAATACAAATTAAAATCACCACATACCCACTAGAGTGGTTAAAATTAAAAATACTAACAATACCAAGTATAGACAAAGATGTAGAACAATGAAAACCCATACACTGTTGGTAGGAATGAAAAATGGTAAATTCCTACCAGAAAATAATTTAGTAGTTTCTTAAAAAGTTAAATACACACTTATTATATGACTTAGTAATTCTGCTCCTAGGGATTTTCTAAGAGAAATAAAAATAGATGACAACAAAAAGATTTGAACCCAAATGTTCATGACAGCTTTGTCATAGCCATAAATTATCACCAACAAATAGTCCATCAACACGGTAATGGGTAAATCAAATTGTGGTATATCCATACAATGGGATACTACTTGACAATAAAAAAAGAACAACAGATTGATACACACAAGACCATGGATAGATCTCAAAAAATTATGCTGAGTGAAAGAAGACAGACAAACAAGAATACATTCTATATTATTCCATTTACATAAAATTCTAAGACAGACAAAACTAATCCGTAGTGACAAGAAGCAGATTG
>NW_006431048.1:1763081-1779320 GCF_000325575.1 Pteropus alecto
AGGCACATGGGTATGAGTGGGCAAGAGTGGCGAGAAGAAGATTAAAGAAAAGGACAACAGTCCTTGAAAACAAAGGAGCTCCTACAAAATACTATGCTGCTTGGAGCTTCCTGGCCCAAGACTCCTCTATACAATAGATGAGGGGTGGATAGGATCATTTGAGCTATTCATCAAATTACCAAACCACTCCCCAAGCTAAATTTATTTTAGACAGATTTTCAAAAGAAAGATCATGATGTGGGGGATGGTAGTGAGATTAGTGAGAACCACAATCACTTCCTTTTCCTGCTTTGAATCATCTCAGTCCTGCAGCTACTGTTCTTCTCTCCAACTTCCCCCTCTTTCCCAAGGACCTTAGTGATTCCCATCTGACCTTAAAGATTGGCTTGACCTACACTAGCCAGAGAGAATCCTAGAGGACTTACTACTGGAAGGTCCAGCAGTTCCCAACCTTTTTGGCATCAAGAACTAGTGCTTCTATGAGAATCTAATACCTAATGATCTGAGGTAGAGCTGAGGAGGTGATGCTGGGGAGCGGCTGCAAATACAGATGAAGCTTCGCTCACTCACCCGCTACTCACCTCCTGCTGTGTGGCTCAGTTCCTAACTCTAGAGGTCTTTTTGATCCTGATGAGAAAAGAGAGAATCAGAGAGGAAAAGACACTTGTCCAGGGTAACCTGGCTAGTCACTAGCAGAGACGGGGCTTCTACACCTCGGTAGTCTAGGTAAATGAGAGGGGAGTGAGTTTTGTGTAAATGTTTCCACCATTTATTCTATCATATATAGATCCAGTTAGGCTAATAAAGAAAAATCCAGGGTCACCGATTCCAGTGTTCACCAGTCAGAGTGACTGGATTGTGCAACACAAGTCTATGTAATCACCACTTAGGAAGAAGGAAGATTGTCAACGGTTTACATGTTATGTTAGGATTTTAGGAAAAAATTTTATTAAACTAATATATATTAACAGAAAAGAGAAATAACATTATTGAGCTGCTAAGAGGTGCTAAGTGCTACATTAGACATCTGTTAGCCCACTGGATTCTGCAGTATAGCTATTATTATCCCCATCTGTTAAATAAAGAAGCTGAGATTCAGAGAGGTTATACGTCTAAATTCACATTGCTTGTAGTGGCAGAGCTGTGAATTGAATCTAAATCTATCTGATATTCAAACTCAAGCTCTTTCCATAAGATTATGGCAGGGATTTAGGTGTCCTCCATAAAATGTTCTACTCCTACTATGTAGGAGACAGGTATTGGGAGGGAAAAGGTACAGAGAGAGTTTATATCTTTGTCTTAACAGTTGTCAGGATACTAGGGCTGAGTGACCTTTACTCATAAAAGAAAAAAGATCTTAATTTTTTTTTTGGATTTTTGAGCCTACAGAGGGCATCAAAAAGCTTCCTAGTCTATGGCCATGCCACCCTAAACATGCTCAATCTCATTTGATCTTGAAAGCTAAGCAGGTCGGGCCTGGTTAGTACTTGGATGGGAGACCACCTAGGAATACCAGATGCTGTAGGCGTTAAAAAAAAAGAAAGAAAGGAAGAAAGGAAGAAAGAAAGAAGAAGAAGAAGAGGAAGAAGAAGAAGAAAAGAGGAGGAGGATGAGGAGAAAAAGAAGCAGCAGCTTTCTACATGACTCTGCTCCATTTTTTGTCTCTACAACTATTTCCAGAATTTCTTAGTTTAAGAATAATATTCACTACAGTTACTTAAGATAAACCATTATGTCTGGTTAAACAATAATGCAGAGTATGGAATATTATCAAATTGTATAAACATGTGCCAAGTTTTCACAGGGTGGTGTTTGTGCAATGCGGTCATCTACTGACACTTTTTAAATCTAGGGGGGAAAGGTAAAAACACTGTTAGAGTGTGGAAACGGGACTTAAAATGGAGATTAAAGCTGTATTATTTTTGCCAATTTGTATGCAGTCGTCAATTTTTACTTTTTTGCTCTTGTGAAACTGTTTATTGTGTTTACCTTGCTACTAATATTTGACATTCTGTATTCTCCAAAGCAGACAGCTCTGGTTAGATGATCCTGAATAACCCATGGAAGAGAAGAGGGAATCTCTCAATTTGAACATACAGTATATCTCATAAAAACCCTTGGATATGTCTGTAAGTACCTTCTCTCTTATGATATCAGAGTTTTTTGTTGTTTTTTTTTTTTTTCTGGTAAAAGATTAGGTTGTAATTTTTAAGCACATTACTAAAACAGTTGTAATCAATAGGTTTTCCAAGTGTCACATTTCTTCATATTACCATTCATAGCTTCCAACTTCTGTTAAATAGCTAAATACAAATTTTTATTCTAAAAGTCATTCAGACAAGGTATAGGACCTGCTATTGCCCTCTTTTTAGGTATTTATTCTGAGTTTTTTACCTTGACATTTTACCGAGTCCTCCTTGGCCCATCTGAAGTCACTCTACATTCCACACATACATTTATGTTTATATGAATAGATAGAAAGAAAGAAAGATAGATAGATAGACAGACAGACAGACGATAAAGTGATACAACCTCAGCATTTAAGTCACTTCTCTGAATCCCTTATAATAGAACTACTTGGAGAAACAGCACAATTGTTAGCAGTAAAAGAGATATTAGGGTTGGGGGGATAAGAGGAGAGAGATGAAACAAAGATACACAATGATACACTTAGGAAACAGACAAATTCAGGGAAAAAAAACACAAAGACACATAGATAGACATGCACTACCCTCTCTTTCCTTCCTCCTTCACTTTCCCCCAAGTCCCTGAATTTTCCTTGGCCTTTTCCCACATCCCTCTCCAATTCCTCACTTCTTTTGGCACCTACTTGATATGTTCTGTGCGTCCAGAGCCCTCGATGGTCTTGGCTCCCCACCGTTGCTCCTTCTCAGAGATATCATTCTGCAAAAGACAGCACTCAGCAATAAGTGATGGAAAGAGATGTGCCATGATGAGAGAGAGGCCATGCAGCTGACACACATGCCTTCCATATCCCCTGCATCTGCTGCCTCCTTTAGATGCCTCCTTCAGATGCCTCTCTATGTTTACCCCATCATGAACCCCATGTTAAATTAAACTGGTGAGCTCTGAAACCTCCTTTCATACTGCATCCCTCACATAATCCTCCTCAGGTCTCCTACAATTTCTGAATCCCTCCAAATTATACACGTCCAGCCCAAATCTTGGCTCATAGGCCAAAAGAGACACAGCATAGCCTGCCATAGCCCATCAATCACAATGTCAAACTGCTCTGCACCTGTCTCCTCAACACCAGCCATCATGTATACCCACTCCTAACAACTGTCAGTTTCACAATGAGGGCTATCTCAGACCCAGACTGTCCTTTCCTAAGCCCCCTCAAAGGTTACAGAGTGGTCCAGATGTCATCCCCACCCCTTTCACTGTCCAAGAAAAGCTATTTCCAAACTCACCACAAAGTCAGGATCTGTGTCCCAGTCATCACCCTGGGTCTCCAAGGAAACAGATACATCATGCCCTACTACAGACTTCCACATCTGAAGGTAAAAAGAAGATGAAAATAATTAGAGGCAAAACATCAAGAGGAGGGAAAACAAGAATGCTGAAGCTTTGATATAGCAGCTCATTGTTTCTTGCCATTTTTTTCTTAGAAGCTGAGGCAAAGCAGATGAGAGTTTTAGGAATGTATCTTTGCTTAGATAGAGGAGTGGGGTGGGGATTTATTTGAGACAAACTAACAGGGCCTGGGCACACCTGAGTCTGGAGAGAAGTCATTATGGGTGTAGATAACACTAAATAACCTGGATGTCAAAACTGCTGGGATCAGTCATTTTTGTCAAGAGGCCAGCCAAGGCACTGTGGTAAAAATGAGGGGTGTTAGAACATGCCTAGAATTATAGCACCAATTCGCTCAGGTTTCTACATATGACTCCTTTGCAGTTGTCAAAATATATATTGGTCTAGCTCCTGGTAAAGGAAACATCTACAATCCTATCTGCAACCTGCTTAGTGCAAGTGCCGTTCTTCCACTTGGCCACTGAACAGCTACATGAGATCAGCAGGGCAGTCAGCTGAAATTCCTATACTGCACAATGCATGGGAAACATTATTTGCTGAGGATAAGTCACTTATTCTTCAATTTTTAAAAACAATTTAATTATATTTCTAAAGAGAATAGCTGACTCAAAAATAGCATAATCTCTCATTTTGAACAGTAGGGGTTATTAGATTTTCATTAACTAAATAAATGATAAAGTACTATTTAGAGAATACCAGTTTGAAGGAATATCAAATTGGTATTCTACTAGGGCATCCCCAGTGTTTCTACTGGCTCTGCCAATCATGCATGAGGAGCAGCTACACCATTGCTCTGCATCTGTGGAATCCGGAGTCTTGGTGTGAAGAGGAAACCATGAACAATGCTTATCTGCTCTGGTGGCCACTGAGACTTCTTGACTCTGATACCACTTGCTAGCTGGCACTGCCTCTGCCCATTCTTCCCTATTCAGACTTTTCATCCCACTGGTGTCTTTCTCCATGCTCTTCACTGTCTCTGAAGAATCCCTCTTATGACCACTCCTAGGACACTGTAGTGTCTCTACCCAGGGCCTCAGACTCTGATTTTCCTCTCCACTTGAAAACTCCTCCATGCTCTTCAAAAAATCCCTTGGAAGCCAGCCCAAGGGAAAGTTTGGGGGTAGATTGGTTAGAGAAGTGCAAAGAGGACACTGGAGAAGAATTGACTATGTCAGCTACACTGTGGGATGAGTCACTACCGAGACCAGCTCTGCCTTCCCCTGTGGAGAAACAATTATGGATGAGGGTATGGGGTAGGTAGACAAGAGCTATGGTCTTGTTTCCTGGGCCGCTCTGCAACAAAAGGACTTCACACAGAAACTGGAAAGGAGAAGTTTCTGAAATAGTCATAAACAGTGAGGACCGATTGTCCTGTCCTCTTTCCTGCTCTTCTTCCGAGATATCAGCTTGACTCTCCTGTAAACCTCCCATCCTCATGTAGTTTTTAAACAAAGGCAAGTTTCTGACACAGAGACAACTTAGTATCTTTGAGTTCCTGGCCAGAAATAGGGAAGCCGAGAGGTAATATCTATAGGTGGGAGACCAGAGAGTAACTTGGTGGAGCTGGTGCCCAGGATATCAGGCACTATCAAAGACCTCGTCATAAGGTTGCCTTATAGCATCAGTAAAGTACAAGAATTGAGATTCAGAAGATCACCTCAGCTCTGTTACTAAGACCCTATGGGAACATGGGTAAGGGAATCAACAATAGAGAATGTACTTATTTTTCAGGTACCAGGCTAGGCGATTTACAAATATTAGCTTAAATAATTTAGTAAATCATTGAATGTCTCAGATACTGTTTTCCCCAGTGGAAAAATAAATGAAAAGGTCAACATAACTAATATATAAAGTCCCTTCCATTTCTGACATTCTGGGATTCTATGGTCCTACAATCATAGAAGTTAGTCCTAGTCAAAATATCATGCCATTTGGCTTCCATCAGCACTTGGCTCTCAGCGCTGGCACACATTAACTACTTCCTGCTCTGTTATAATGTCTTCTGTGTGGGTTGTGTCCCCCTGCTAGACCATTGGCTCTCCAAGGGCAGAGACTTTGTCTTCATTTCCTATGGTCCTCCTCCCAACTCAGTGCCTCAGAACAACAGGCTATAAAGAGGTTTGTAGCCGAAACAGAGAGTCTTGGATGGCTGCTGGATCATATTCCCTGGGCTTCAGCCCCCCACTTCTGTCTCCATCCCCAGATGCTCATTATCTACAACTGCTCCCACTCGGGCCTTCTGGCCATAAAAGTTTAAAAGCCTACTAGCAGTGACTTCATCTCTCACCAAGAACTAAGAGCCAGGTAGGTTCCTCTTCACCTCTTTCCATGTGCTCCTCCACTTTCCCACTACTCAAGAGTACCCACCTCTAACAGTGCGAGTGACTGCTCTAAGCTCCCAGCTCCTCACGTCGTTCACTCGGCTCTCTCTGCTGCTGCTAGTTCTGAGCAAGAAAATGAGCTGCTTCTTCAGTTCCGTATTCAGGTTTTCTGTCATTTCCTGTCATCATGTCCTCACAGCTACTTCCTGAAGTTTGTCAGTTCCTTCTGCTTAGGCACTTCAATAAAAAAAAATTAATTGCCTCTATGCCTAGTCTTTTGCAAGGCTTTGAGTGTCATGGGGGAAGTAAAAAAAAAAAAAGCTTTTACTCTGAGTTTATAATCTGGTCAGGGAAGCAAAACACCCAGAAAACAACAGAATTCTATAGAACAGCATTTGTGTCCTAATTAGGTGGGCAGTTGCATCTGTTATAGCACAGGAATGGAGTTTGGTATAGGCTGAAGAAAAGCTTAATGGGTAAAATGGTTTTTACGTGGATCTACATTACCCACAGCATTTTAAACTGGGGTTTGTATTTAATAAGTGTTCAAATAAACATTTATTAATTGAATGGTGGAAGGGAATAAATCACGGGAAAGGCAAGACATGGTAGGAAAAAGGTTCAGAGATTGTTTAGGGAACAGTGAGGAGTCTGAGCTAACTGGTAGATTTGATTCCAAATAGCGGGAAGAAGTCTGAAAGAACTAGCTACCAGACAATGGGAAGTCTTGGTAGTATTCTGTCTTACTTACTGTTCATCAAGATTTGCTGTCCCTCCTTTCTCCTTCCTACGTTAAGTCAGAATTGCTCAGGTGACTTGTTTTGGCCAATGAAATTTGAGTAATGAAATACATCACTTTTTGGTGGAAACTTCAAGACCAGAGCAAACTTTGCCATCCTTTTGTGCAGTGCCCACCATTTGCAATTCTCCGGAGTGGGTTCATTCTCAGTTGGGGAGAGGGTCTCTAACTTAGAACGACAACACTCAATCTACTGTGTGAGGGACTTGGAATCTGACTAGCAAATAATCCTTTGTTGTTTTAGCTACTGAGAATTAGGGGGTGTTTGTCACTGTATCTATCTATCCTCTCCTAATCATGATTGATGTGGTCTTCTGACCTGATTTGCTCATCTGTGAGCTCCCCAGTGGATTCAATCTGAGACAGATAAAATTGGTCCAAGATATAGACCAAGATATTTCTGCATTAGGAATAAGTCAAGACTTTAGTCACTTACAAATCTAAGGAGTCTATGCCTGGGGGGAGTTTTATTTACTGACCTCTCCTACTTTATGACCTATTTATTGTCACAGCACTAAAATTGTGACACAGTCATCCAGATAGTTCTTTAGAGAAACCTTAGAATTTAGAGATGAAAACAAGAAATCTCATCTCTCCCTAGCAAAAGTCCCAAGTTCATTCCTGATGTGAGGCAGTGAGTTGAAGCACACAGAAATAGCATGGGCTCTGAAGCCAGACAGGCTTATATCAATTCATTTATTTACATTGAGAAAGTGTCTCAAGCAGAGACTTAAAAAAACATAATGCCCATCTTGCTACAACTTAGACTTACCTTACCTACTCCCATCCAGAGGGATCCCAAGGGGCCTAATGCTTTCAATATGCACCAGATGAGTTTTCCCAGGTCCAGGAATAAACCTGCATGAATCTCATGCCCTAAGGCCCAGTTCATTTGGTTTAGTATTAGGATGAAATTTCCTTACTCCACTTCATCACCCTGGGGTCTAGTGGCTAAGTTAGAAAGACGAATGTAGCCATTACTGATGTTGACCAGGGAGAAGGAAACCTGAATATGTAGTTTTCTACCCCTGTGTCCATCCCTGGCTAACTCATCCCTGCATCCCCTATCTACCTTCCCCTCCTCAGCATGCAAACATATGTATGTGAGCACCCATGTATAAACACACATGCACACGCCACAATTTTTCATTCTGAAAATAATTTTATTATTTTACAGTTATTAAGGAAAGTTCCTGGGTTGCTGTGACTAAGATTTGGTTACCACAGAACTAAGGATTAGAGCAGAACAGTCAGTTCACCAGTTTTCTCTCTTCTTTGGGTGGTGAGAGCAGGCAGTGAAGACATCATGTGCATAATGAGAAAACAACCAACTGGTAAGGGCTGACGGGGAGGAGAGGCGGGGAATAGGCACAAACGGAATACAATCTGCCCATCATTCTCAGACCTAAATTTAAACATTTTATCTTTTTTTGTATTGTTCCTCCATTTTCCTCAGCTCTCTGTTACCACAGACAGCAGATGAGTATGAGGCAAGAAAGTGGAATAATTGTCACCGACAGCAAAGTAGCTTAGTACATCGAGAGGCTAGGAGGGTCTTCAGACCAGTCAGATCTCCCTGGCTGGGAGTCAATGCCTCACCTAGGCCTGGCTCCTAGGGCCCACATTCAAGATATATCCAGATAACATGGAATGACAAGAATCTGAATCTCACTGTCTTTAGCTGGTTCTTCCTGTGTTTCAGTCAAAGAAAAGGCATGCGCCACTCAGTACCTTAGGATACATGTGATCAAGGGCAATAAGCAATAGGATCCAATCCTTACAGTCCAGGACCACAAATCTTGCTCCAATGATGTTTGAACAGCCAGGAAAGGAAATGCTGTCCTCCCATGATACAATAGCTAAAATCCCTGGGGAGTTCTTCAGCTTCCACCCTATTCTGCAGGAGACCTAACCAGATATCCTGCAAGATAATGTTCCCCAGAACTTTGTTTATGGTGGGTCCACCATGCACCTGAAGGAGAAAATATAAGGTAAACAAAGCAAATAAAGTATCAATCAAAATGATACTGGACTTCGGATTATTAGGTTTATTAGAACCACCCTCCTGCCTGAAAAACATTCCTCAGTATCTTTCACAGGACCACGAGACCAGGGCCCTATAAAATCTGAACAAATCCTGAGTTCAGCAACCAATTGAGGGGCCTCCTCAGATTACGCAAAAGTGCTCAGGTGCTGGGCAGTAGAAAAAAGCAGACTTGCTGGTCCTTGCAGCTCTAACCTGTGCTCACATCCACTTCAGTTTTGCAGGCACTTTCCACGGAGAGTTAGAGGACCTGTCGGCGGGAAGACTGTTCCACTGGAATTGATGGTTGATGTTAGAGGTGGGGGAACTCCAAGTTCCAAGAGGAGTGGTCCAAAAGGTGAGAACTAAGTTTATAGATGGCCCGTGAAACAAAGAATGAGTAGGACATGAACCATCAGAAAATAGATGGCTGCTAGCAGCGGCACGCGGGTCCGGGAATGACAGAGAGAACGCAGTACCCGCTTCCATCCAGCACCACTCCGTGACTGAAAGAAAAATGTGAAAGTCAGAGAGTTTTATGCTATAGGGATATGTCCCTTTTCCTTTCCCAACTACTGCAGAAAAGAGGCTTCCTGAGAGAAAGTTCTCTGAGAGTCAAAACTTGGCAAATTCTACCAGTTTCCTCCAACCTTCCACAGCCTTCCAGTCTTAGCCCCATCAGCTGCTCAGTACTTGGATTTCCCTCCTTGATCCCTTGCCTCAACACAGCCAGCCCTGTCAGATAGTACAGCATAGTAACCTCTCTTTACCTTTCTTCCCTTCTTACCCTTCGACAACTGTTGCCTGTAAGGTCTATTAACAGTGCCTGCTCCTGAGTGCCACAGGAGCCAATGATAGGAGTCCGGGCAGAGTCCCATTCACTGTGCTCCAACCTGTGTTGAGGGAAAAAAAGAGGCATGGCATTGGTTCATAGCTTGTGAGGTGAATTAGGTGAAGTTTTCCCAGTCTTCCTGCCATGTGATATAGCATAAAGGACTTGCAACAAAGGCTGCTCTCACATCCCTGTCCACGTATAAGAAGTGTATAGGCAGACGGGTTTCTTTCAGGAGCAGTAAAAGGTGATAATAACCACCAGGAACTGACTGCCTACTATCTATCAGTAGTAGGTATGTAAAACGGAGTGTTTTACATCCATTTAATGTTTAGGTTTTGAGGTCGGTGTTATCCTTAAAGTAAGGATTGAAAAGGTAAAATTACTAGCTCATAGTGGTACAGTCAATAAGAGGTAGAGCTGGAATTCAAAAACCATGCTTGTCTCAAAACATCATGCTTTTTTCCACGACACTATATTTGACTCAGAGAAACTACCCACCCACCCCCCATTTTTTAAAGGCTAATAAGCAAACGTAACTAAGAATTAAACAGAACTGGCAGCCTCTACTGCTTTCTGGTGGGTGTGTGTGTGTGTGTGTGTGTGTTATGCTTATTTATTTAATACTGGAACATCTCCATTTAATGAAGAAGCTGCTTTTAACTACTCAATGGTTTCTCAATAAAATAAGAACTGTATCAAAGGGGCTATAGGTAACATAGTACATTTGATCAAGCATTTGCCTATAGGGACGAACTTTTTTTTATAAAGCAAAAACATACTTTGAATGGTTTCACAGCTAAATTACTTTTAAAAAATAATTTAAAAATTTTAACTACAGTTGGCATATAATATCATATTAATATTTCTGCTGTAAAACATAATGATTAGACATTTATATAAATTACAAAGTGATTACCCTGATAAATCTAGTACCCATCAGATACCGCAGTTATTGCAATATTATTAATTATATTCTTTATGCTATAGTTTACATCCCCATAACCATTTTGTAACCACCAGTTTGTACTTCTTAATCCCTTCCTCTTTTCGATTTACCCCTTTTGGCAAACCTCAAAATATTCCCTGTATCTATGAGTTTTTTTTTTGTTTTTTGTTTATTTTGTTCTTTAGATTCCACATGTAAGTAAAATCATATGGCATTTGTCTTTCTCTGTCGTACTCCACTCAGCACAATACCCTCTCGGTCCATTCATGAGGCTGCAGATGGCAAGGTTTCATTCCTTTTTTATGGCTAGGTAATATTCTATTGTATATGTGTACCACTTCTCCTTTATCAGCATTATAAGTGCATTTGCTAGCAAATCAAAAGCCAGATTCTTTTTATATCAGCTTTATAAAGTTGTCTCTTAATCTCCCATACGTTTTAATATTTAAACATTTTTTTTCAATTGATTCGAATCTCAGGTAGAGAATGAGGTTGACATTTATATGGCCCTCTAAAGAATCCTACACCTACCTTATATAGTTATTGTTGGGATATAAAACATAGCTTTATTTTATTTCATATCACATGAAATAAACTGTCAATAAATGGTAGATATTATTACTATTCTCTAAGAACAACTGCTTTGGAAAGTACAGGTCTCCTAGACTCCAAAAGTACACTGTTTTCTTGAGTGACTATAATGACTCATAACTCACTGCAGCATCCATTTCAAGATGAGAATTAGATCCTAGTTATTCCCAAGTTTGGCCCTGAAATGTACACCAGAGTAATCAGAAAGAACCATAGGGGAACACAGGCTATCTCCCTCATCCTTTACCGCCTGATCTGCTCCTCGGCCACGGAGAGGGCAGTCTCAGCAGCTACTCTTTGGTCTCGTTCTTCTTCCAGCAGCTTCCTCAATTCGTTCACCTCTTGTTTTCTATTGCACAGCTGCTGCTGGACTTCAGAACTGCTTCAGAATAAAAGGAAAATAGCATCACTAGATGTAAAACACAGTTGCTGACATAAGGGATTCCAAGTCTTCATAAAGTTATAAAGCAGGAAGATTTACAGAAACTTGTACAAACACAAAGAATATTTTAAAAGAATAGCTGTAGAGTAATTAAATAAAGCTGTAGAAAATGCCTTAAAAGAATTTAAGGATTGACTAAATGTCTGTCACTCAAATACCAGAGAATTAGTGCTATGCATTTGTGTGTGTGTGTGTGTGTGTGTACTTTGGTGCTGGTGTTTTTGCTTTACAAACTTTTTACACTTAACTTGTTAGTTATAACTGTTACTATTTAATCCCCTCATCAATTCTGTGAGGCTAATAAGATAATAAGACATATTAGGTCCATACAACAGACTCTAGGGCAATCTAGATAGACTGTCCAATTTCTATATGTACTGCACGCTCCAGGGTTGAGAGGTGCTTCCCTACCTGAGCTGGGGCTGCCTCCGTTCTTCAGGATCACTGTCCCTGTGAGCTCCATTCTTTTCCTGGGGAGCTCCTGGAGCGACATCTATATTCAGTGGCCCCTAGACAAAGAATAAGCTTAGCAATTCAGTGATGAAAATGCTTAAGAAACTGAACTGTACTTGGGCAAAAGAAGAACCCACTTAACAGCAAAGAGCATGAGAAATCTTGGAGAGGAATATTCCACTTATAATTCTCTTCAGGTACAAATTTAGAAGTGAGGATCTTCTAAGAGATTAATTCCTACATAAAACTCCTGATTACATTTTATTCAAAATTCTCATTCTTGAATCTCTCCTCTTAAAAGTTTAAAAGCTTATCACTGAAATCTGCTTTGTTCTAGTAGAGGCTCCAAGACTTTCCAGAAGCTACTCTGATCCTTCCCTTGCTCAACAACCCCTCCCAAACCCGTTTACTTCCTTACATCTCCTATTTATCTCCACACTAATTCTCAGTCTTCTCCAACTTCAACAGTGCGCTCCTCTCCACTGCTGTCCATCTGTTTTGTTTCTCAGGTCCAAATCTCTTGACGGTTTTCTTATTTCTTAAAGCAAAATCAAAACTTTCCTAGTTTAAAAATTCCAAAAGCCTCAATCATCACTGTTTTCCATTCACTTTTTGATTTCTCTCCCACCATCTCCCTGATCTTTTTTCTTCTAATCCCTTAATTTGTCCTAGATTTTATTCCTATTTCAATTAATTCTTGTCTTCTCTCTCACTTTCTCCCATCACAACTACGTAACCTTCAGCCTGAATACCTTGGCCTCTCCAGCGCTGCTCTTTCTGCTTTCTCATTTACTTTCAGTTTCATAACACTTTTCCCAGCCTCTCAGCTTTTTACTCACCGCTTGTAGCTCTTGAACCTGCTTCTCTAAGACTGCACAGTGATTAAAAAGGTCACTGTAGTGCTGCTGGTTCTCACGAAGACTCTGACTGGTATCACAGAGCTGAACTGAAAGGGTATTTTTCTCTTCGAGTAGTTGAGAAAACTGAAATAGAGGAGAGGATAAGCCCCATCTCACAGGACTGTTTCACTATAAGCAGTGTTTAGGCTAAATGTCCTGAGTTTTAAACATCTAATGTTTTTATTTAAAAAATAGCAACAATAGCACTGTGTGTTCCTTCAAAGTGAGAATACGCAGAATTTTTTGACCCAAGAAAGTAAACACAATTTGGGGGAAGTAGCAGGAAACTTTACTTATGGTGCCCTAGTACATAAACTGAAAAACCAGGAAGCAGAAGCGTACAAGCAATCTATTAGGATAGGCCATCCCAGGTATGCGAGAGAGGGGCAGTAACCTGGGTTCAAGTTGAAGTTACTAACAAATGACGATAATCGCCAGAGCTCAAGATGGCTAGAGATCAAGCTGTCACCTAAAAATTCATACAATATTACAGGGTAGATTCTTCAATGCTGTATAGGGTTACAAGTTACCAAGAAAATAGAATAAGAAATTATAATATGTGGTAGAAGGGGAAAAAAGAATAAATTCTAATATGCTTATGTACATGTAAGAAAGTATATTGGGAATATAGACTCTCACAAGTAGAAACATGATCCTCTCTTAACAGAAGTTAATTTTCCTAGACACGGCGAACAACCCAAACCATACCAAAACAAAACAAAAAAATCCTTCAGTGTTGAATATCCTAACACTTTTTTTCTTCGGCAGATCTAGGGAGAAAGGACAGACTTGTAAAACTCATTGGAAGCAAAATCCCTCTTTAACTAGAGAAGTCTTAATTATTTACAATAAGCCACCCTCTAACAAACCACCTTTATAAGGCTTGCATTCTTCTGGGATAGACATGCATCCCTGTATAGTCTGGGGGTTGGCAAACTATGACCCAGGCTCTTCTACCTCTTGTAAATTAAGTTTAATTGGAACATAACTACCCCATTTGTTTATGTATCATCTACAGCTGCTTTTGTGCTACAACAGCAGAGCTGAGTAGTTGTAACAGTGACGGCATGGCCTATAAACCTAAAACATTTACTATCTGGGTATATAAGGAAAAGTTTGCTGACTTCTGCTCTAGCTCATAAGCTAATATTTTTCATCATATCTACACTTACAAGAATGGAATAGGAGGGAACAATCCAGACTACATTATACCAATAATCATTCCTTTCATGTTTTCAAGTTTGCGTTACATACAAACATCCAACTGCGCTGGTACTAATACATATAGTCTGAGCATCCATGGACAGAATCAGGACAGTGGCTTGAAAAGTGGAGCCATTCTATGCTGACTGACAGTCCACCTACTAGGGCCCATGAAGCAATTCTTCTAGTTAGCTGGGACCCATTTA
This sequence comes from Pteropus alecto, assembly GCF_000325575.1. Lineage (NCBI taxonomy): Eukaryota > Metazoa > Chordata > Mammalia > Chiroptera > Pteropodidae > Pteropus > Pteropus alecto. The sequence goes on from NW_006431048.1 coordinate 1,777,358, forward strand.
GAGTGAGGCTCTAAGCTCACCAGGCTGTAAGCTCTGTGAGGGGCCATATGTATCCTAAATACCTAGCATGTGGCCAGGCTCATACAAGGCAACTAGTTATTTGCTTGATGAATGAATGAATGATGCCATGGATGTAGACACCTTTCTTACAGCTGAGTTCTAAAGGAAGAACTTTGTCACTGAGAATGACAACGACCTAAAGCAATGTTTCTCATACTTTAAGTGGTATGTGAAATATATCTCAATAAAGTTGCTAAAAAAAAAAAAAACACCCCACAATTTTATGACTCAGAAACCAGTAAGCAAATTACATAACTGAAACTAAAGTTTCTGAAAACAAGATATGCTTTTTATTATATAATACATATGTACACATATATATTTCCTATCTCTTTTATTTTTACAAAAAACACTCTTTACTGTTTGTAATATCTCCCAAATGGAAAAAAACCCAAAATCATTCAACAGTAGAATTATGGTATATGCCTACAATGCAATACTACATACAACAGGAGAATAGGAGAATCACAGCATACACAACAACATGGCTGAATCTCACAAAATAAATAAAGCAACACAAAAGAAAAAATATGATTCCACTTATACATAGTTCTAAAGGGTTGGCAGTGAATAGGACACAAGGGCCTTCTGGGGTTCTGGCATGTCCTAATTCTTGAGCTCAGTGCTGGTTACACAGGTGTCTTCACTTTGTGAAAATAGGCCATGCTGTATTTATGACTGGAATGCTTTTCTGCACGTTTTACTTCAATAAAATATTTACGTTAAAGTTTTTGCTATCCACTAAAATGACTTCATCAGCTACTAATAGCTATGAATTGCAGTTTAAAATAGTCTTAGCAAGATTAATGTCCAGAGAGTGTCACAGTCCAATGTTCAGGAGAGCAAATATAACAGGGTTGAGATGGGATCTAGTTTATGGAAAAAAAGAGGTGTTCCAGAGCTATGAAGGGCAAAACTTCCTGAAAACGACAGACTAGCTGGTAGAAGAACTGGGTAGTAGCTGCTCTGGAGCCCCGCTGAAAACTTCCAGACAATTCCCCCAACAAAGGGTCTACAATTTTATCAATTCATCTGGATCAACAAACATATAAAAAAATGTAAATTTCTGTGACAAAGTCAACAGTGTTCAGTCTCTGACGCTTCTGAATCAATTAGTTGCATTTAGCAACATTTTAAAAGTAACTTCTCAAAAAAAAAGTGCTATCTATATAAGCCAGGCATTGCGCTTTTCCATATACATTATCACATTTATCTCAGACTGACCTCCTCCTAACACCTTAGAGAAGTTATTTAATGCCTCTGGGCCTTAGTTTCTGCACCTTTGGAAAAAACCACTGATTTTATCATTTTTGGATCACAGATCCCTTGATGAACCGATGACTTCTTGTGATGAGAAACTTACACACATGCATGCATGTGCACACACCATACATATAATTTTTGGATGTTCACAGCTCTCTGTAAAGCCAATCTTTAGATTCCAGAGTCTAAATGATCTCTTAAATCCCCTCCAGTTCCTCTGAAGAAGGCAGAACTAGGGAAGGTGCCACTAGAGAATACTTTGAATAGTCAGAGAGCAATAGGAGTATGATTCATAAGGGAGTGGGGGAGGGGAGGTGGGTGCAGGAGGAAGAGAAGTGAGAATGGATGAGTAATGAAGATAGAGATGTGTGAAGGCATCCAAGAAGAATTTTCAGTAATCTTGCCTTGGCCTTTGCTCTAGGGCCCAGATGGCAAAGTGGCCCTTCCTTATAGAAATAGGTCCCATCTACTCCAACATGCTTCCCTAGAGTGTCCGGAGTGGCAAGGCTGGGGTATGGGAAAAAGCAAGTTGGCTTATTCAGTTTCAAAACATAAGATACACAATGAGGAAGCCCACGAACAGAGTGAAATAGAAAGCAGATCTCTACCCCTACCTGTTATGTAATCACATCTGAAAAGC
>NW_006431048.1:1779341-1786749 GCF_000325575.1 Pteropus alecto
TTGCACACTGATGAAATATAGAGGAATTCGGAAGATTTGTGGGGAGTGACTTAATATTACTAACAAGTGATACATATAGGGAGACAATGATGGGGAGGTAGGTTTTCTAAAGCCGTTGGCTTTTTAACTCTTACTGAATGGATTTCTCCAAATCATTCCCAAAGATTCTCCAAGGGTGAGAAAAAGGAAATGTCCCTGCAAACTAGGACACGCTACAGCTGGAGCACAGGCTTCATCAGCTTCTACTTACCCTCTTTCTTCCAGTTGTGGAAATAAGAAATTGAATTTCAGTCTAGCAGGAAACACTTACCTTGCTGTTCAGTTGCTGAATTCTTAATTCCTTTTGATGAATTTCCTTTAAGCTGTCATTGAGCTGAGTCCTTAGAAGTTCTGTCTCATAAACTAGGTTTTGAGACCCATCTAGGGAAGATGATATCTCTGGGGATGCCTGCCAAAATACAAACACTGATGAAATTCTATAAGACCGTTCATGCTTACTTCCTTCCCTCCAAAAACCCTGCCTACCTCATAGGAAGTCAGAAAATGGCTTGCCTAATGGTGACATATGGGTACTTAGCTTGCAGGAAGATGATGCTTCTTGGGTAGTGGTTATCTCTGAGTAGCAATCGGCATTGAAATTACTCACCTGCCTTTGGTACTGTACTTTGAGGGCCTCAGTCTGGGAGGAAGATCTCAATTCCCTCATAAGATTCTGCAGATGACTGATCTGCTGATCTTTATCTGAGATAGCCATAAAGTACTGCTCCTTCATTCTCCTCTCATGAACTTCCCAGGAACTCTTCTCCATCCTAGAGAAAAACATGAAATAATAACAGGCAAAAATATACTTGAGACAAAGATGAATAATTCCATCTTCAAACCAGTATCATTGGTTGTAGAGATGTAGTAAATAAATACATAACCAGAGTGCAATTTATATTATAAACGGAACTGTGCAGTATGATGATGGAGCAGAACTCAAAAAAAATTTCAACATCACTAACCATCAGAGAAATGCAAATCAAAACCACAGTGAGACACAACCTCACACCAGTCAGAATGGCTTTTATCAAAAAGTCAACAATTCACATATGTTGGCGAGGATGTAGAGAAAACAGAACCTCTGTGCATTGCTGGAAGACTGCAAATTGGTGCAGCCACTATGCAAAATGGTATAGAGATCCTTCAAAAAATTAAAAATAGATTTACCATATGACCCAGCAATTCCACTTCTGAGTATTTATCCAAAGAAAATGATAATAGTAATTTGAAAAGATATATGCATCCCTAAGTTCTCTCCAGCATTATTTACAATAGCCAAGATATGAAAGCAACCTAAGTGTCCATTAATAGATGAGTGGATAAAGAAGATGTGGTACATATATACCATGGAATATTACTCAGCCATAAAAAAGAATGAAACCTTGCCATCTGCAACATGGATGGACCCGGAGGTTATTATGCTAAGTGAAATAAGTCAGAGAAAAGCAAATGCCTATGGTTTCACTTATATGTGGATTCTAAATAACAAAAACGAAAACAGACTCATGGAAACAGAGGTCAAACTGATGGATGCCAGAGGAAAGAAGGGTGGGAGATGGGTGAAAAAGGTGAAGGGGAATATAGTCAATAATATTGTGAAAAACTGGCATAATGACAGATGATTACTAGACTTAGTGTGGTGACCACACTGTAAGGTACATAAATGTGTAATCACTACATTGTACACTTGAAAAGTAATATAATGTTATATATCAACTATACTTAAAAACAAAACAAAACAAAAGTTTGGTGTTAGAAATCAGGAATAGTGTTTATTCTTCGGGTAAACAATGACTTGGAGGGGGCATGAAAGGTTATTTCTTGGGTGTTAAAGTTTCTTTGTAATTTTAATTTTATATTTTTCAGCTTTATTGAAGTATACTTGACAAATAGTGTTAACAATGTTTCTTGATATAGACTCATTATATGGGGTGTTCAATTTATGAAAGTTTATCAAGCTGTAAACTTAAGATTTGTGCAGTGTATTGTATGTATGTTATACTTCAATAAAAAGTTTAAAAGTGTTTAAAAAAAAAAAGAATTTCAGGGGAACGACTGGGGAACATTTCACAGAATTAGTAGGCATTTTGTTTGAACCCTAAACAATGAATCAGATGTCCATAACGGAAAAAGCATTCCAGATTCAGGAAACAAACTGAGTAAAAGGCACCAAAATGAATGTATATAGTGAATTTCAAAATGGTTGTAGTAGATAGTGTATAGAGTGAACAGGGTAGGAAATGAAGAAGTAAATCAGATGAAGGGGGCACTGAATAGCATGCTAAAAAAAAGCTTACTCTGTAAGCATTGAGAAACCACTGTAATTCTTCAGAAAGGCTGCGCCATCCATAACATAGTATAACATCATGGCTATGAAAATGTAGCTGTAGAGTATGAAGGACCAGGGTTCAAACACTAGCTCTATCATATACTTTGAGTAAAATTTACTTAATCTCTCTGAGCCTTTTGGTAAAAGAGGAATAAACTCTACGCCTTAGGAGTACTGTTAGAATTAAATGAGATACTATATGTCATGAACCAAATACAGACCCTGGCACATTATCATCACTCAATAATCACTCAATAAATATTAGCTACTGCTATTTCTCATCATTTATTCCCTGAATGTGACCAATAGGGAGGCTTCTGTTTGATTGACTGCAGCTAATTTTCTTTAGTGCTAACAAAAACTAGCTTTCTGTCATGATCTTTAGTTCTACTTCTCCCTATACTCTGCGTGAAAAAATTCATTAGCATTGTAAGCAAATTTCTGCAGTATCTCTTCACCTTCTGTAGTACTAATGTCTCTATTTTTTTTTTCAATAATAGAAGGTTTCATTCAAATTGCATCTGACTTTTTTTTGTCTCTCTAGAAATAAGGTAATTTTCTAATTGACATACACCTGTTATGAAGTATTCCTGCTTGGCTAAGAGGTAACTTGGATTACAGTTAAAATTTTTTCAAAAAGTCAGAGCTAAAACTTAAAAACTAACAAATTTTTCATTACAAAGCTACTATATGCAAAAGTATTTTTGCTCCCTGGAAATACAAAATTTTCTTCCCTGGGAATACAAATATGTAAAAGGACTTTTCTAAACATTGTCCTTGATATTTGTCTGTGAAAAGTGAAAGAGAACAAGAAAAGAGTGTAAGAGTGAGAATGTATGAGAAAGATCACCGTCTTCCATAAAAAACTTCAAGCTGCCATTATTTTGGAAGAATGGACAAGTGGTTATAATGTGGAAAGAGGCTCTCAATAGAGAATGAGGGCTAAGGAATAAACTTGATTACTTGATAGAACTTAGCCATTGAAAGGGCTATACCACAGTTATCCCTTAAGTAAGAGAGCACAAAGGCAAAGCAGAATAAGCAAACCAGTAGCCACAAGCAGAAGAGAAAGGTTATAGTATAAATCGAGGCTCTCCTGATAAGCCAACCCCAAGGGCAACAGAATCTTGAACAAGATATTCTAGCTTTTTCATGGTTGAGAAGCTCATTTCTCCCAAGTATTTCAAAAGCAAAAGATAGGAAGTCTTAAAGATATTCAGCTTAAGAAGGTGTTCCTAAATAAAGTCAGTGAATCAACTTTGTGTTTTCATTTTCTTCTTCCTTCTAACAGTGAAGTAAAATGTCTTCCTTTCCTTCTCCAATTTTACTCATATTCACTTGATATATAATTTAAATTTTCTTCAAAGTTGCTCAAAGATGGTAGGTAAAGAAAGGCTATAAGAGAAAGGTAGAAAGAGAGTAAAAGAAGAGCAAAAAGCATCAACAGACTAGAAATCATTTTTTTCTCTTACCTAAGGATCAACCTTAGAAGCAAAGTATTCTTTAGGAATGCCCATTAAGGAAATTTTATTAGTTGAGGAAATTTTATTAAAGAGGAACAGGTGGCTGCAAAAATAAGCCTTTAAAGCTTTGCAGTTCTTAGGTGTACACTGGTAACTGGACATTTTATATTTCTGTAGTTCCAGGTAATATGGGAGACATCAAGGTCCCAATTACCACTAGAGGACCCTAAATTCAATGGTCAGTGTTAATATGCATCTGAAGGTAGAGAGAATCAGAGCTGGATCTCCTTATGATAAATTAAGATTCTAAAAGAGTAAAGCTGGGGCAGCTCTTCCGTGGGCGCAGAAGAGCTGGAGTTTAAATGGAACAACCTCTCTTTTCTCTTGAGGTTCAATTTCAGAAAGAAATTTGTATTCCCAGAGAGCAGAAATTCACAGATTTTACCTTTTCTGTAATTATCATTATTTGGTAAAGAAAAATAACGTGTTGTATCATCTGGGGAAGCTGCCAACTTCGTGGAACGAGTCTGATATACATTCACTTATAAGAAAGTCCATAATGATGTTAAAACAGAAAAATCTTTTAGATATAACTTTACTCCAGAAAACTTAAACGCCAACTTCTAAAAAGTGTTTTGCTCTATAAACTTTGCTTAAGGTTTATTTTGAAATATCACATTGGTAAAGTACTTATTCATCTAGGATCTGTGAAGAAACAAATCTTTTCTATACATCAAGAACTCTCTTATGGTTGTCACAATAATTATTTTACTATGTTGATAGCTATCATCCTGGTCACCTGTGTAAGCAGGATAAGAATCTAGACTCCACCTCAGTTTTCTCTATATTCACTTGCCTGTGGTTATCTTATAGCAGTTGGTGAGCCAAAGCAGGTGCTGCTTGATCAGCAGCACTTTCCAGCATGGAGAATCTCCATTCAGCAGCAAAGTTAGAAAGCTTTGGGTTTGATTTTAATAAGGTGGCATCACCATCTTAAGCTAAACAGTAATAAAGACTCAACAATGCGGTTGTGACAACAGGACCTGTCTTTCTATACTATTAAGTGTTTACTCTTTACCTTTTCTTTTTTGATCAAATTTGTTAGAAACACTGAATTAAAAACCAAACAGAATTACAGTTCCTATCTTAATTTTTTTATGCCCTGATAGTGTCACATAGCACTGTTATTCACCTGTTTCTTTAAAAGAACAGGGCTTGGATTTCTGGATTCAGATGAGCTAGAGTAGATGCAGTTCTCCTTATTTCTCCCAGAGTATAGATAAAAGCCCTGGGAATTATATATAAAACAAACATAAGGAGACTTAGAAAAATGGAGAGAAGAAGGTAGACGAGCTAGGTAGGGATCCCAGTACTTGAGGAAAGACATGGAGGTAAAGTCACTGTTTTTGTTTTGTTTCATTTTGTTTTTTATTCCATATAACCCCAACTATGTGCTGGAGAATCATATAACCTGGAAACACCGAGTGCCAAAAAAAGTTTGTTCTCTCATGTCAAAAGACCAGGAAGGAACAGCCTAGTGAGACGATTAATGATAATAACCACTCTACTCCACGTGAACACCATGGAAAAACCACAGTACCTTCCCATCCCCATTAACAAAATCCTAGTGAACTGGCTAGTTACAACCTTGCCTGGAGATAACTAGGTACACCTCACCCTCTCTGCTGGGTGGTATCAGAAGAGGCCAAGTGTGTACCCCAGACTGTCACGACCAACCAGTGGTAAAGAGGCACCTGCCTCTGACTGCCCCCATCCCTACTGTGGTGTCAGTGGAGAAAATAAGTGAGACCTGGACACCCACCTCTACCCATAACAAGGTAATGAAGCATTCCTCCCTGTCCCTACGAAGGCATTATCAGAAGAGGCCAAGGAGGAAGTTTGGACTTCGGGTACTACCTAGGTAACAAGGTCCCCCTCCTTAACCACTCTTCTGCAGTGTCAGTGAAGACTGAGTGGGGAGGTTGGGCTTTCACCACTGCCCTCTGAGAATGAGGTGCCCCTCTCCACGGCTTCCAGTGGTATCAACAGAGGACATGTATGGAGGTTGGACGACTTTTCTCACCTAACAGTAATGAAGCAACCCTCCCCACTAATTGTGCTGTCATTGGAGTACACGTAGAGAGCCAGAACGTCCACCTCTTCCTGCCAGTATCAGGGTGCCTCTTCCCTCTGAGGTATTGATGGAGGCTAACTGGGGAGCCCGGTAGACTTCACCCTTCACCTGGCAGTAAAGTGGCAGTGTGGGGTTAGTTCACTAAGGCAGAAGATTTAAATAAGACTGAGAGTTTTGTAACATAATTTCCAAAATGTTCAGAATACAACTGAACTCATCACACTAAGAACCAAGGATGTCACTTTCTAAGAATCAGGGAAATCAGAGCTTGATTGACAAGAAAATTCACAGACTATGTAACACGGAGATGACATAGATCTTGAGGGAATTATATGACAAGGATTTTAAAGCAGCCATCATAGAAATGTTTCGACAAGCAATTATAACACACTGGAAACAGATGAAAATAGAGAAAGCTACAGCAAAGAAAGAGAGAATATAAAGAAGAACTGAATGGAAATTTTAGAACTGAAAAATCAATATCCAAAATAAAAGCTAACTCAATGAGCTCAATAGCAGAATAGAGGTGATGAAGGAAAGATATCAGCGAACCTGAAGATATGAGAATAAAAATTACTGAATCTGAATAAAGAGAAAAATAATAAATAAATTGGATTTCATCAAAATTAAAAAGACCTTGTTGAAAAGGATGAAAAGATAACCTGCAAACTGGGAGAAAATATTTGCAAACCACATATCTGACAAAGAATTTGTATCTACACTACATAAAGAACTCTCAAAATTTAACAGTAAAAAATTAACAACCCAATTAGAAAATGGACAAAACTCATGAACAAATATTTCATCAAAAAGGATATATGGATGTCAAATAAGCACATAAAAAGATGTTCGCCATTACTAACCATTATGCAAAGTAAAACCACATTATATATCTATTAAAATCTACTAAAATATAGTTATAATGTCAAATGCTGATGAGGATGTAGCATTTGATACTGAAACTAGATCACTCATATATTGCTGGTGGGAATATAAAATGGTACAGTCATTCTAAAACATAGTTTTGCAGTTTTTAAAAAATCTAAACATTACACTTACCGAACAGCCTCGTATTTGCACTCCTGGGCAATTAATCATCTCGGAGAAGTAAAAACTTATTGTCCACATAAAAATCTATACACAAATGCTCACAGCAGCTTTGTTTATAATGGCTAAAAATTAGAAACAATACTCATGTCCTTCAATGGGTGAATGGTTAAAAGCAGTACACTTACATCATGGAATACTATTTGTCAATAAAAAGAATAAACTACTGATACAGACAGCAAAGTCGATGGATCTCAAGGGCATTAAGATGTGTGGAAAAAGCTAATTTCGAAAGGTTACATACTATATGATTCCACTTATAATACAATCTCAGAATGATAAAATTATAGACATGGAGAAGAGATTAGGCATGAGGGAGTGGGAGGGAGGGGA
>NW_006431048.1:1786765-1798474 GCF_000325575.1 Pteropus alecto
GGCTATAAACTAGTGGCACGAGGGACATATTTGTGGCAATAGAACAGTTGTATACTTGGGTTGTGGTGGTAGTTACATGAATCTGCAATTTGATAAAATTGCATAGAACTATATACATATATACTCGAATGAATGTAAAATTGGTGAAATCTGAATAAAGTCTTTGAATTGTAGCAATGTCAGTTTCCTGGTTTTGATATTGTACTAAAGTTATGCAAGATGTTATCAATGGAGGAAACTGGGTGAAGGTACATGAGAGCTCTATGTACTATTCTTGCAACTTCCTATATATTTCTATTTCATAATAAAGTTAAAAAGAAAACTGAAAGAAAAGGTTCAAAAAGCAGTGATTATCATACCTGAGCTGATGCAGCTCATGCTGCCAGGAGAGGTTTTCCTGCCTGAGCTCTTCTTGCATAATCTGAAATGTTTTTGTCTTATCTTGATACTCCTGAAGTTGAGCCTTCAGTGGACGTAATTCAGTGATCTCTTGGTTAATCTGTAAGTATTGCTGCTGCAGATTCTTCAATTCTTTCAGCTTTAACCAAAGGGAAAGTAAATGGGTGATTCATCACATCTCATTCACCTGGCTATAAGTCATCAGCAGCTCCCTACTAAGTCAGTCAGACACCACAACAGACTACCAACACCTAACAGTCCATTGACATATTACTGCAGCATGAATCTCTAAAATGGTGAAATACATGCAGCCAGGCTGGTGGGAAGCACCCCACAGTGCTGCCATCGAGGCTGCAGGGTTTGATCATTCTTGCAACTTCTACCCCTGCCCCCTGCTCCCAAGGTCTTAAGAGACTCTCCATCTACAACTCTGGCATGGGATAGACATAAGGGACCTACAGCTTCTTTGTGGGTGCTAACTCCCTAGAACAAAAAGTGTAAACATAGACTGGCTTCCTACTTAGCCATGTGCCCTGGTTAGGCTTCTAAACTTCCTCATTTGTATGTCAACATTAACTCTAGCTTAGCTGATGTTGCTTATGGAGAAGGCAGTGATGCCCAGGCCCAGTGGTTAAGAGTACTTAGGCTTTGGAGTTAGTAATCCTACCCACACAGGTCGTGTGACCTTATGCATGTTCTTCACACTCTCTAAGCTTTAATTTCCCTCACTTATAAATTGAAGATAATTATAGTGCCTCTCATAAGATTATGAGAAATAAAAACAATGTGTTACACACATAAAGTTAGTGATGATGATGATAATGATGATGATATGATGATGATGGACTTGCCTTTAATTAGCAAAACTGCCCATTTACAGTCCAGGTATATCTTCAAACTCTTTATTCCTAATACTCATTAAAAGCTTGGTAGTAAGAAATAACATCAGGACATCTGGGTAAAAACAAGTGCCTTGAACTCACATCTATTTTACCCACTCTGTAAACATTACTAAAGCTACAATAAAGACATTATTTTTTTAAAGCATAAAACACAAGAACAGAAAGAACAAGAGAGGGGTCAGCAGCAACAAAATTAATTTTGGAAGCTGAAAAGCAGATGCATAAGTGGTAAATGACTTAACAGATCCAGAAAAGCCAAATCTTAAGCTGGCAGGAGGGAAAGCCAAGAACCAGTAGAACTTACTCTGCAGAATCTTCAAAAGTCTCAGGAATTAACAGCACCAGGTACCTCTGGAAAAGATAGTGATGGGGGTAGGGAGGAGGTGGTAGCTGAAATAAGGAGGATTAGATGAAAGCTGCTTAAGAAATCACTGCATCCCTAGGTACCCTCCGCAGCTCCGCACTTTTTGTTACCCCCAACAGACAACTAGAGTTTTATTCGCTGGAAAAGATAAAAGAAGTGTTTCTGGATGATGGAACAACGGGCACAACTGAAAACAAGGGTATTGTTCTAAAGCAAGGGTGAGCAAGTGAATGTATGGTTTCTGAATGCTTAAAGCCTTTTTTCTACTCAGCTTGGAGAGTGCTGGCATACAGGTCTTTACCTTCCATGCAGGAAATGAAAAGTCTTCTCTAGAAAGTCTGATTGGCCCCAGACGAACTAAAGACATCAACATGGGCACTATACACAAAAAGCTCAACATGATCATACTGCAATAAAACTGAGAATTGTTAAGTTCCACCCTACCCTTAAACATGAAGAGTAAACCAAGGATTAACCCTCACCTGAATAATTGCTAATATTAAAGCAGAGATGAAAAGAAACTAGGAGAGTAATTTGGAGGACTTTAGCAGGGGAAAAAATGTAATATACTCAAAGATTTAAGAGAGAACATTGGAAATTAGAAACATGAGAGCAGAAACAAATAATTATAAAGGAAAACTCATTATGAGAAAACGTCAAAGAACAGAACTACCACAACCGTTCTTGGAAAGAGAAGAACATATATCCATGAGACAAGGAAAAGTGAAAAAAAGGAATCCTTGGAAATTAGGAACATGATAGAAAAAAAGAAAACCTCTGTATAGGGTTCAAAAGATGCAGATGAGGAAATCTTCCCAAAGCACAGCAAAAAGAACAGAAAAGGCAAGAAAATTAAAGAGCTAATCCAGAAGATCCTAATTCTAAATAATAGGATTCTCAGAAAAAAGACAACCAAGAAAAAGAATGGGGGTGGGGGGAAGAATAGTAAGACATAAAAAGATTTCCCAAATTTGATGAGTATGAATGCTTATATTCCAAAGACTAGACAGAATGATGAATGAAAACAGACTGAAACCAAAAAGTACATTATCATGAAATTTCAGAACACAGAGACTAAGAGATCCTATATATTTCCAGAGACAGAAATGAGAGATGAGAAACAAGAGATAAAAGATGAAAGATGAGAGAGAGAGAAACAGCTCACATACAAAGTATCAGGAATGAGTAGCTTTGGACCTTGAACCGCAATGTAAGCTAAAAGGCAACAGACCAAAGACTTCATAATTTTGAAGAGAAATTATTTTCAGCCTAGAATTCTGTATCCAGCCAAACTATCAGGTATGAGAAATGAAATGATATTTTCAATAAATTTACCTCCTACATATCTTAAGAGAGCTACTGAATGATTTATGCCATCACAATGATAGCACAAAACCAGGACAAGGCAGACACAGAATATAAGGAACAGAAGATCTAATAAAGGAGAAAGGTAAAAGGAGATATTCTAGGATGAAAACTGTGTCTTAGGAGTACAGGGCAACTGTTCATATAAGAGCAAGTCAGAGACTCCAGGGGAATTTTCTTCATGAAGATGAAATTGATAAAAAGAAACATCTTGAGAGATGTGGATAAATAGCAGTCTTGGTTTAAATTATATTGATAAATACAAAGAAAACTAAGTAAGTAACAATAACAAAACCACAGTTATTAACTCTAAGAAAAACAAAGATGTTAAGGAAAAGTAACACATCTTTTATAGATATAATACCATTTGTTGTCATAAAAATCTAAGCACTGAATATTGATTTAACCAAAATTAAAATGAAATTACATCAGGAGAAAAGAGGAGTTGTATATTAAAATTGCACATCTATGTATGCGTGTGAAATGTGTATATGCATATACACATGTACACACTGTGGAAGCAAAGGGTGTAAAGAGAACTAAATCCTGTTGGCATAAAAGAAAATTGATAACTAATACAAAGAATGAAAAGCCAAGATGCACTATAAGCATGATATTTAGATACTAAGGAAACACCAAAATAATAATCTAAAAACGAATTGCCTTCAGAGAGAGAGAAACAGGGTTGGGGGTGCTACTGTTTGTTTTTCTTACTGAACACTGTAGAATTTAGTGATTCATTAATAAGATAAAAACATGTTTTTTTATTTGAAAGCAAAAAAATATATATTCTTAATGCAATCAACTCACTCCTCTAGTTCAGATACTCTCAATGTTATCCTTGGAACAGACCAGATCATCAGAAAATGTAAAATATTTTTAATAATAAGACACATTACTATATTTACTGTAGAGAAGTAAAATAAAGCTTCATAGTGTCTTCTCTATGGAAATAGAGAAGAAATTTTTTTGTAGGCCTCAATACTTAAAAAATAACTATTCTTATACTGAACAAGTAGGTTTTTTTCTTCCCTTTTCCTAAAATATGGACGCTGCAATTCATGCACATGGTTTTTTAATTCTCTATTTCTGATGGCTGCCAGAAAGCTCAGAGCAATTAGTGGCTCATTGTTCTAACAAAGAGTAGAAGACAGTGTGACATCTCCTTGAAACACTAAACTTACTCCGGTTTAATCTTTTTCTCTTCTGTCCTCATTTTCTCTTCCTTCACAGTTCTTATATCCTGAAAACTGTTCATATTTTAATATGGTACCTCAAGTCATTTTCAGAATGGAACATAAACAAATACAGGCCTTGCTAGAGATTTGCTCTCCACTCTTTAGGTAGAAATTGTGTAAGTGCTTCATTTACTTTGGGAAAGTCGTAAGGAAGTTTAGGCAGATAGGCAGATGAAAACTCCAGAATGTTTTCAGAGTTGTCTGTTATGCTCTAGTAGAATCCCTTGGGCTAAATCCTGCCACTTGAGCCCTTAGACTCTTTTTTGGAAACTTCCCCTTGACTAAGTAGAGAAGAGAACTAAAGTAGCCTAAGTCCCTTTCAGACCTAAATCATCTCTGGGGTGGTCCTAAAAGAAAGAGAGAGTAGTTTAGGCAGAGGTGATACACTGCTGGCTTAGGCTGAATGTTTAAACCGATAAAGGTTGAAATACATGGTATCTCCCATATTTATCGCACAAGCAGCCAATGATTGAGAGACTAGAAACTTCAATGCTCATGAGACAGACTGAGAACAAGATATATGGAAAGAAATGGATGATGGACAGATAATAATGCATTTAGAAAGTATGCAGAAGGGCCTCAGCAGTGAGTTATGAATGTAGTATCAATGAGTCACACTGTCAGGTCTTCAATGTTATTTATAATCCATAGGCTTTATGATTCTTTCATGGCAGACGTAAAAGCTTCAGTCTCAAAAGTTCTTATAACTCCCCTACGTGACAGTTTTACAAAATGGAGAAAATAGTGTTTTCAGTAACAATCACAAATATAGGGAATGACCAATAACTGATTGTCTATCATATGATTAATTAATTACCCCTATGCTAAAGACCATGGGAAATACAAACAAGTATAAGACATGACATTACAAGAAGCTTACAATCTAACTGGGGAAATAAAAAATAAGTATATAGAAATTAAACACACATAGACATGTACACAAATAAGGCATTATGGGACAAATGAAAAGTACTAGGGAAGTACAAATATAAGGTAACAGACAATCAATCAAGTGATCTGGAAATGTAACCAGAGGATTTGAGCTCTAGGGTGACTTTTAAAAAGTGAGAGATATTTGCCCAAAAAAGGAAAATTCAGAGGTCATTTTGATTGACAAGATGGTAATATGGGTAAGTACTAGGTACGATTATTGTATAACAAGTAGATCAGTTTGGCTGGAATGAGGAGTATGAATAGGGGAACAGTAAAAGGGAAGTCTGAAAAGAAAGCTAAAGACAAATTATAGGGTCTTAAATGTCAGATTAAGAGGTTTGAATCCTAAGCCTCATCTAGAGATAGTACAACTTTTCAAGGTTTTTGAGTAGTGCAGTACTAAGAAAGTAAAGTTTTGGAAAGATTTATTCAGCAGTGATATATACAATGAAGTGGAGAGGTGACAAACTGGGAGCAGCAATATTATAACAGTTTAAAGGTAAGGTGTCAAGGACCTAACCCAAGATGTTGATGGAAAGGAAAAAGATATGTGAAGCACATTATGAATAAAGAAATGAAAGACTTTGATGATTAAATGAAATAAAATCACAGTTATGAACCTTAGGAAACAAAGGAATATTACTATGAGTTATAGAAATATGGAAAAATTTTAAAAGCTGGCGTGGCTTGTAAATATCCAGCAGACAAAAATGTGGAACTGGGGCTGAGAGATAGAAAGTTTAGTCCTAGTATGTATAATAGATAAGAATAGTAAAGCAATTTACTGATTGAAACATAATTCAGATTCTATCCTAATAGCTTCCAGGAAACCGATTTTGACTTAAAAGATAATCAACATCTGCATGCCATAAATTATAGCTCTGAGGTACAGACTGCCTGATAAAAACCTGTACATTGCATTCTGAAAGCAACTGACAAAAAGTCAAGCTCCTAAGACAAAGTCAGCTGAATGAAAACTATTTTAAAAATATAAACAAAAACACATAAATTGTGTTGCGTCAAAGCCATAGCTGCAAGGGGATAGGTGGCCTTTGTTGAGTACAAAAGGCAAAAGACTGTCTATAAATATTGGATGTTAAGTGTAATATGAATGAACACACTACCTACAAAGAAAAAGAAAAGTTTGCATAAGACTTTACAGTTAGGGGAAATGATCTTTTCACTAGAGTTAATCTTAAAAACTAGAATTTTCAGATTCTGAGCATGGGTCACTTTTTTAAATGGAAAAATCCAGCATTTTAGAGCTCAATTTATTTCCTTTTTGGCCTAAGTACATGGGCTTGACAGAATTAAGAGACTGTCAAGAAAGTGAAGAGAGGAATGTCACAAAGCAGAATCCCCTGACCTGGCTTGGCTCATATAGTTCGAGTTTTGCCTCTGAATCTTACTGATCTGGAAGTTTTTGGAATAAAAGACCTGGATTACACTACTGGATCTTACAAACAGCAGCAAAGTTAAGCATTAGAGGTCCTCATCTTTCTCTCTGATTGAAAAAAGTTGGGTATTAAAGTGGGTCAATGGTTCAGTTTATAAATAAGATTTTACTAGTCATTTAAACTTATTTAAATGAACCCTTTTTACACGTAACTTTTTTGGGACAAATTAGGATAGATATGTATGTGATAAACTGAGTCCTCTTTACTCCTAATTTTCTGAGATAATCTACTGCTAAACTGTCACTATAGGAAGGCAGTGAATGATCCCTATACTTTTAGTAAAACCATGACAAAATCTGAAAACATTTAAGTGTGTGTTGTGTAAAACAATATAAAAAATAGCTCTCCATTTCTTAGTCTTTGTATAACCAATGGAGAGTTTTTTTGCAAAAGAAATTTGCAATTAAAAAAAATGGTAATGGTAGATTTAAAGTAATTTAAATAATGTTTCTGTTTCTCTAAGACCAAACAGAACCCCTGGCATATATAATACTGTCCCAGAGTGCCCAGATACTTATGTAAGAATCTGCTTATCCTTTTCTACAGAAATGTAAATTAACTTAAATAAAGGTTCAAAAATTCTCAAAGATCAGAGAGAAAACTAGTCACTCACTAGTCGGTCTCTGTCATTTTGGAGTGATGACATAGCTTTTTTTAAACTCTGTACTTCAGGTGGGCTGGTTGCAGGCTGAGCCATGGACCTCTGCTTCCCTTCCTCTGACTTGCGGAATTTCTCCAGTTCATTCAAAAGGTGATCTCTCTCATTCTGTAGACTGGCCATAGCCTTGGAAAAGGACTGCACTTGGTTGTAAGAATCTTCCAGTTGTGAAGACAAGTGAAGCAGTTGCTCATTTTTGGATAAAAGCTGTTGGTTAAGTTTCTCAAGGTGAGGCAAGCTGTTATCCTCAGTGGAATTCACTGGAAAGGCAGCTTTAGAAACAAGAACCTCTCTTTCTCTGCTTAAGAGGCCCCGTTCTTCTTTCAGCTGTGCCAATTCCTTCAGACTGACATCATATTTCCTTTTCAGTTCATCAAGCTCCTCATTGGCATGATCTCTACTATTTTGTAGGGAACCCATAGACCTTCCAAAAGACTGGATTTGTGCTGTGAGATCTTGATTTTCTTTGGTGACCATGAGTAATTTCTGTTCCATCTCCACCAGATCCCTTGCTAGCTCTGCCACTCTTTCTTCTGCTGTTTCTGTTTCATTTCGCATTATCCCTGCATCATGATGAAGATGCTTTAATTCTTTCTTCATTTTATCTTCAATTTCATCTACCTTCTTGGCAGCTTCCATTTGAACATGAACCAATTCCTCTTCTAGTTCTGTAATTTTCTTTTGAGAAAAAGAAAGAGTAGTACCTAACCTCTGTACCTCTTCTTCTTTTACTTTTAATTGGGCCTGAAATAGTCCTAAAGTACCTTCTTCTTGCAAGGCTGCTAACTGTCTCTTTAGTTGGGATACAGATACTTTCAAGCTCTCAATCTCTTTAGATAAACCTTGTTTCTCCTCCTGTAGGGCAGTAGAGGACCTCTGCAGATTCTCCTTTGCTTCCTCAGACTCCTTCAGCTTTTCTTCTAATTTAGTATATTCACTTTTCAGCTCTTTATTCTGCTGAAGTTGAGCTTCAAGGAGTTGCTTTTGCTGATAGTCCTTCCTCGATATCACTTGATTCAGGTCTTCTCTATACTGGATCAGTTCTGCATCCAGCTTGGCATTCTCAGAATTAAGATCATCCATATGACTTCTCAAGCATCGAATTTCTTCCTTAAGCTTATTATTCTCAGCAGCAGCCTCTTGGATGAGTTGGTCTTTTTCCAAGATTACAGAGAGATGTCTCTCTTCCAGCTGTTGGTAATCACCTACTATGCGGTCTCGGTCATCCTGGAGAGAAGACATGGATTTCACGAAGGAGTTCAACTGAGCCTTCTGTTGCATGTTTTCTTTTTTGATGGATTTCAGTGTTTCTATGAGCCGATTGGTTTTGTCAACAGCTTTTTTGTTCTCCTCTTCTAAGACAATATTCTCCTCTTCCTCCTGGGACAGCAGGTTTTCCAGTTCTTTAATTTCTTTATCATGTTGCTGATGCAGTTCAGCAACAGCTACTTGGATTGCCTGTTCCTTGGCAGAAAGCAGGCTTATAATTTTCTGCTCTTTTATGTTTATTTCTTCATGCAATTTACTGGTCAGTTGTCTGGAGGCCTGAAGATCAGTTTCTAGCTGTTCATAACTGAACTTACAATTCTGGATATCAGCCTCTTGCTGCTTTATGATCCCTTCCAAATTTTCTTTATTTTCCTTACATTTTTCCAAAGAGTTATTTAAATCAGTCGACCGGTCTCTGAGACTCCTAAGTTCTGATTCTAATTTAGCTAATTCATTCTGAGAATTGTGGTACAGATGTTGAGTCTCTTCTAGTTGGGACAAGAGTTCTTTGTTTTCCCCCTGTAGAGTATCACAGACTTTCTGTTGAAGTTGGACCTCTGTCTGGGCCTTGGATTCCCAAATCTGCTTGTCATGTTCAAGCCTAGAAAAAAAGAGGTCATAAATTGCAGGTTTCAAGGAAAACTGCTTGATACCTAAGAAACATATAGTACAACATATGTACTCAGATCTACAAATGAATATTCATAATTGAAGGTGTTCACCTTTTTAATGAAGAGATATTAGTTCTACTGAATGCTCTGTATTAAAGGTATCTGTACCTAATGATTCATATATTTAAATTATAAACTCCAAAGTATGTTGCTTATTTTAGTGACATGGTTTTGCACACTCTAGAAAGTACTACTTTCTCCTATATTGCTTTATTTTGCTCTAGACGAGCTAATGTCTGGCCCCTTAAATCTTGGTGTAAGAGACAATAAGGAAACCCATCTCAGAGCATAAGCATACTATTAAAAGTAGAGGAGTATAAAGTGTGGGGGACATGGTTAGTGCTTGAATTTAAAAAGTGATATAAAATTGGAACGTGAGGCAAATAACTTCAACAGGCATATGCAGTATGAACTGATGTGGAATATGAGGAAGAGCAAAGAGCATATCGTTTAGGAAGCTAAGGGAATAATTTGGGAATACCGTGGTACAAACCCAGACAAGAGTAGTGGAAATGGAAATGCAAAAGAAGAAGTCTAGGAGATCTCAACAGAAAGATGGCAAAAGAAGCAGATGCGAATTTTTCACGTTAATAGAGGTGTAGCTGAAAGCCATATGCAGAGAGAGAGAGAGAGAGAGAGAGAGAGAAAGTGAGAGGGAAGGAGGGCAGGCACAAGCAAGAGACTGTATCTTCTAGGGGAATTTAAGCCAAAATCAGTCCCATAATATTAAAGGGAAAAGAGACAGTTTAGAGACTTTCTTGCCTCCAATACCTTTTGAAGAGCAAAAATAATTATTACTCATTTACCTGGAAATGCTGATCTTCAATTCCTCCATATGGATGGACATCTGCCTAAGTTGATCCTTTAGGACACTGCAATTCTCCTCTCTGAGTCTAATTTCTTCTTCTTTGGTTTGAATAGCATCACTGAACTTCCTCTCCCATTTCTTGGCTTCATCTATTACCCTGTCCCGATCGTCCTGGAGGGAAGACATGCTCTTAGTGAAAGCTGCAAGCTGGGCCACAGTACTGTCCAAGTTTTCCTGAAGTTGTTTAACTTCTTTGTCTTTCTTGTCCAAAGTAATCTGAATCTCTCCAAATGTCTCTTCCAAGTAGACTTTTTCTCTACGCAATGCATCCAGTTTCTCTTGCATATTCTTCTCCTCTTTCAGGTGTTTCTCTTCTACTTGCTCTAGTCTTCGCTCAAGATCTTCATCCTTTTGTTTCATTTGGCTTTTAACTAATTCTTTACTTGACTGAAGTTCCTTTTTCAACTTGAGATTATCTGCTAGGACCCTTGCTGCTTCACTTTGAGTGTCATCTAGCAGTACTTTGAAGCTGGCTAATTCTGTTTCTGCCTTCTTGCGGTGTTCACTGGCTTGAGCCAGATTTTCTTTGGTTATTTCCAAATCTTTTTGGGACTCAGTTTGAACAAATTCTAGGGCCTTTACAGTTCTCTCTAGAGCGCTAATTTTCTCCTGGTACCTGATGCAGTCCTTCTGCAGCTGCTTTACTTCTTGTTGCTTTTCTTTTAACAGCTCCTGAAGTTCCTTTGCATGGTTTTTATTGCTAGGTCCTTTCTGAGCACCTTGTATTTTCTCCAAATATTCCTTTCGTATTTCTGACTCCACCTGAGTTTTCTCCTTGACTAACTGCTGCTTTTCTTCTTCCAATTCACTCACACACTTTTTAAGGTTCTGCATTTCAGATTCTAGTAGTTCATTTTTTATTTGGGCATCTGTAACATCCTGATAATAATTCCCAATGCTTCCATTAAGTTCTGCTAATTGATTCATAAGCCTCTCTTCTAAATCATCTTTCTCTTCTTCTGCTGTCTCCTTGAGCTTGGTGACTCTAACAAGTTCTTCTTGGATTTGCTGATTTAACAGATTTATTTTGGTTACTTCTTCCTGAAGCATTTTTAGTTCGCCATCCTTTGCTGATATTTGACTCAGTAAAGCATTTTTCTCATTGTCTAAATTCTGGCTAAATTCCTTTTCTTTCTGTTTCTCTTCCTCTAAGTCAGCAATTCTTTCTTTGAGCTGATCGATCTGCTGCAAGTAGTTATTAATTTCATCATGTGAGCTGACATTCTCACCTATGTCAGGCTTGGCACTGGTCTCTGGTAGAATGGATTCTGAATATTCAGGCTTTGTGCTCATACTCAAAGAGTCTTGCTCATTAGCCTCCTCTGGGACAGGCTGTGTTGCCTCTTCAGTGATATGCATTTGGTTATCATGTTTCTCAATGGCCTCTAGGCTAGCTTGTTTGGATATATTACCTTCTATCTGATGCTTTAAATCTTGAACTTCCACACTTAGAGAGTCCTTCTCAGTCATCAAAGCCTCAAACTCCTTAGAAAGGGTTTTATACTCTGTTTTGACCTTTTCTAGTTCCTCCTTCATGCTGGAATTAGTAGAAAGAAGTGCTTCCATACAATCTTTAGATGAACCT
>NW_006431048.1:1798506-1811777 GCF_000325575.1 Pteropus alecto
GTACCTCTCCTCTAAGCCGGTCATTCTCTTCTTCCAACTCCAGGATTTTCTGCTGTTTAGATTTAGCAAACTTTCTCATCTTTTCTTTCATGTCCTCCATTTCCTGTTGAGCTTCCTGCAACTGCTTTTCCATTTCCTTCTTGTTCGCTTCTGTGCTTCTTAGCTTGCCATACAGTTCTTGCTTCTCTTGCCTCACGGTTTCCACCACATGCTGAATCCTTTCGGCCTCATTACTAACATTCTCATAGGACTGCAGAAGAATTTCATACTCTTTTTGTAACTCCTTGTGTTTATCTTGCCACTCAGTGCTTTCTGCAATCTTAGAACATTTCAAAGATTCAATTTCCTTCACTAAGTTTTCTTTGTCTTCAGTAAGACCCTCCAAAGCAAATTTCAGACTTTCACAAGAGCCACTGAGACTTTGATTTTCCATTAATGATCTGTCCACTTCTGTAATGAGTTTGTCTCTTTCTTCCTGAAGAAGAGCTAACTTTTCTAAGAATATATCTTTTTCTTTATTTTGGGCAGAAACTTGGTTTTCCACATTTGCCAAAGACTTTGTGAGATGTTCAATGGTATCTCTGGCCAAAGACAACTCCTCCTGGAGACCTTTGTTTTCTTTTAGTGCTTCTTTTCGGGAAATGAGGGCAGCTTGCAGTTTCCTCTGTATTTGTTGCTTCGCTTTACTTTCTTCTCCAATCTCTTCCGGTTTTTGCTTCATTTCACAAAGTTCTACCTGTAAGTGCTTTATCTTCTCATCATGTTCTTTGGCTTGCATTTCCAGCTGTGTATGCAGAGCCTTAATTAAATCCTCTTGTTCTATCATCTCTGTCTGTACTTTAGTAAGGGCTTCTTCTTTCTTGCCAAGCTGTCCAGAAAGGGACCTAACTTCTTCTTCCTTTTTGCTTATGAGTTTTTGCAGTTCATCTAGTTCAGGTTGTAATTCTCTTAAACATTCTAATCCAGCGATTTCTAGTTGACTGCTTTCCAATTTCTGCCTCAGGCTTTCTGCACGGGCTTCAGCTTCATGGGATGCTATCTTCAGACTTTGGATTTCGAAATCCTGTTTATTTATCTGCTCTTGTAATTGAAATACCTCTTCTGATTTTTTAGTAAGTTCACTTGTTGTAGAACTCACTCTTAATTCTAACTCCTCTTTCTCAGCCTCTATGTCTTTGAGCTGGGCCTTAATTTGAGCAATAGAAGTATTGTCCTGAAGAGCATTTACATCCTCAGGATGAGGCCAGTCTGGGAACAAGTTTGATTCTGGAATAGGCGGGGCAGGTTGCTGCTCTATGGCTTTGAATAAAGGTTCTTCTAAACCTAGAGCAGGAGAGTCTGGGTTCTGCTGGTCAGTGTCTGGAAGTTTTCTCTCTACAGACTCCCTTATTTGAATCTGGAGTTGCCTTAGCTGGTATCCGATGTTCTCATTTTCCTTGCTTTGCTTGTCAAACTGTTCTTGCAAGTGATTACAGTTATCTTTCTGTTGCTTTAGCTCCTCCCTAAGATGTCTTTCCTTCTCCTGTGCCTTTTTTAGAATCACCTTGCGAGAGGTTAGTACTTCCTGTAGCTTCTTTTGAAGTTGCTCCTTTTCTTTTTCAAGGTCCAATATCTTTTTTTCCAGTTCTGGCTTCCAGTGTTCTATACCACCAGTGCAAGGTGGACTACTAACTATTTCTTTTACAGCTGCTGAGTCTCCATCACCTGCATCCTTGTTACTTGTGGTCAACTTCTGGATAATTGCTTGATGCTCAGTGATTTCTGCTTGGAGTAAATCTATTTCATTTGCCTTCTCTTGCAAGTTCTGATTCATCTGTTTGATCACAGCCTGTAACTCTTCTTTGGCTGCTGCTTTTTCTTCCAAATCCTTCCTTAAATGCTCTAGTTCTACTTCTTTCTCAGATATTGTCTGTTTTAAAGAAATTTCTATTTCTCGGCACTTAGAAATCACACATTTTTCTGACTCTTCTTTACTTTCTTTATCTTCCTCCATTTCTCTCCTCTCACACTCAGTGAACGGGATCTCTTTCCCGGATTCATCTTTCATTGTGGCCAATTCCTCTTCTAATCTACTGACTCTCTGTAGAAGTTCCTTTCTGTTAATAAGAGCTGCCTGGAGTTTTCTCTTTCTCTGCTCACTTTCTTTCTTTACAAGGTCTAATTCGCGCTGAAGCTCTTCTTTACTTATTATCTCTGCTGGGCTCAATTCATTGTAAGTATGTTTAAGGCCAGAAACAACTTCTTTATCTTCTTCCACTTGCTCTTTTTTGGCCTCTTCAGCTCTGGATAATAAATTCAGCTGTTCTTTAAGAGTCTTAATTTCAACCCCAAGAGAAAACTTCTCTTCATTAAGCTGAACCATTTTCTCAGTCATACTAAAGCTGATTTCTGTCACTTGCTGATCTTTCTCCTCGATGGTTTGTTGAAGGGTTTCCACATCTCTCTTTTTCTCTAGTAAGAGTTGATCCATTTTTGCTATTTCAAGTTCCTTCTGTGAAAGAACCTGTGAAAGTTCTTCCATCTTATTTGAGATATCCCTCACACGTTCTGCCTCCTCAAGCACTTCACTTTCCTTCTTCTGCAGCTGGCTTTCCAGGCTTTTGATCAGTGTACTCTGCTCAGAAAACTGAAGCTGCACACCATCCAGTTCATTCTGTAAAACTTCAATTTTCACATCTTTAGATTTGGCTTCTATGCTGAGACTGTGAATCTGTTCAGTAAGTAAGTTATGATGAGTAGTTTGACTTTCGTAGTCAAGTCTTCTTTGTCTTTCTGCTTCTGCAAGGTTTATTTCCAGCTGTTGTACCTGAGCCCTCAGTTCTGTTACTACACTAAGTTCCTTCACCTGAGAGAGAAGCTGGTCTCTTTCTTCAGACAAAGCAGTGTATACACTGTTGGTGTCTTCGGCATTTTTCTTAAACTCTTCAATCACCTGGGTTAGGCTGCTTATTTCCTTAGCTTTCTCATCTAAATTTTTCTCATACGTCTCCTCTGCTTTATGAAAGCTAATCTCAAGCTCCAAAATTTGATTTTTTAGTCTTTCCAATTCGTCCTGGTGACACTGACAAGTTCCTGGTACAGCAGAAGGGAGTTTATCAACATCACCCTGCTTTGTTGATTTCAATTCCATTCCATTGTCATTTAAAGGTATTTCCTCAGATGTTCTATTTGGATCCTCAACACTCATCTGCTCTTCTTTTTCAATTGCTGGAAGACTGCTCTCTTCATTTGTCATTGGGGGAAGATGTTGCTCTGTATCTTCAAGCAACATTTTCACCCTGACTGGAGGTATTCCTTCACTCTCTATCTGTTTCATTTCTTTCTGGTCAAGGACATTGGGGTCCCCATCAGCCCTTTTGCCCTGGAGCTGCAACTTAAGAAAAGCAATCTCTTCTTGAGCTTCTTTCATTTCTAACAATAAAACTGACAGTTCTTTATGTTTCTGAAAAAATGTGTTCTCTAGAACATCTTGTCTACTTTCCTCAGCAGAAGAGCTGCTCTTGTTGAGCCTGGTAACATCAACCATGCTGATCTGTTTTAAAATAAGAAAGAAAAAGCCTTAATCAAATGTTTTATAAGAAAGAGCCTAGCTAAAAAATGAATTTTGTGCACTTTCCGAAACCTAAAACTTTTTAGACCAAATCTCTTTTCTACCATAAAACTGCTAAATACTTTTAAAATCAGTTTTTATTTTCCAAATTGGACCTCTGAGAACACCCTATCAATCCTGCCCTGAGGTCAAACCACATTCATAAGACCTAGGAAAACCTGGAACTCGTTTTCTAGATATTCCTTACTTTGGAAACTTTATTTCTTCAGATTAAAATACCTACTTATTTCTCTCAATAACTACTTAAAAATGAAAATGGAAGCAGGAAATGAATTAAATTTTTCTTTCATCCCATATCAAGGAGGAAGTTATAGAATTCATGTCATTGAAATGAGAAGTATTAGATAAGACAGCCATTAACAGACTAGTAGATTATCAAACAAGTACAGTTAAGTCCTCACAACATCATGGACAGGTTGTTGGAACTGCAGCAAAATGACATAAATAGAAATCAATTTTACCATAGGCTAATTTATAAACAAGAGTTAAATTCCTATGGCATCTCATCAATGTTATAATGAAACAACCTTGAATTAAATGATGTTATTTGAGGACCTGCTGTAGACTAAGATAAATTAACCAGGATCAAATAATCAAAAAGGAGTTCTGCTGGGGCCTAGGTATGAAACTATGGACTTGTTTGACAAAATATTAACAAAGTTATTATTACAAAGATTACTGTTAGACTGCTCAATCCATATAAATTACTTCCATAATTGTTTTTTAGGGAAACAAAATCAGCGAATCTCATAGTAAATTTAATTAGTATTTTATTAAATGAATTTGGAGACAGTGTATGCAATAAAATCTCCACCTTTGCCAATACCATTTTTTTTTCCCTAGAAAAAATTCTACTTTGATGGAAGAAAAAGCCCCATAGGATTGTCAAATAATGTAGTGGCCAAGAGCACAAGCTCTGCAGCCCGACTGCCTGAGTTCTTATCTTAGCTCTGCCAATTACCAGCAAAAGCTGGCACATAGTTAAGTATTCAGTGAATATTAACTATTATCTGGGAATCATTCTCAGCCACTGAGTTAGAAAAAAAATTCATTATTTTAGAATTATTTATTTTAAGAAAAGTTATCTACTCGATTTTCATAAGCATTATTTTAAGTCATTTAAAACTCTTCACTCTCTGTATTATCCATACTCATATTTCTAGAAACCAAAACTGAAAACAGTATTCAGAATAGGGAAAAGTTTCCTTTATAATTTCTTCAGGTCACATTCCTATTCATCCATTCCTATATATATTAAAGACTTGAAACAGTCAAGGCATCACTTCTGCCAGAAGACTTCAATATAACTAACTCCTTCTTTGCTCTGTCTCTTGCCCTAAGTATTCTTATTTGCTCTTTTCTAACTTTTAGTCATACCACTTCACTCACTCCCTTTCTTTAGTCATACCCTATGTTACTGCCTATGATATCTATAGAACTTAATTACCTTTCCAGTTCCAGTAAAAAAAAAAAATCAGTGTCATCCTCTAAGGAGAGGGCAAAGAACCAGAGAACACAGCTCTTTCTAGCCACTCTCATTTTTTTCTCTTAATACTAGTCTACCTCTTTCAGCTGAGCTTACATTTTCTATAAACCTTTTCTACTCACCTTTCTTAGTCCAAGGGATTATCTTTGTCACCCTTCCTTTTTAATTTCTGTGTTTTTCCCTTTTCTTTTCATTGTTCCTTGTTTATTTGTTCCCTTTCTGATTGTTTTGTTTTTCTTTTTCTTATTCTTTTTTGATCTAAGTTATATTGTTCTCACCACCACTATTGCTAAGCATCTTAAAACAATATGCACCCCCTTGGCCAAACAAGGCTCATTTTCACTCTGTCAGTGTCCATATAATTCTACAATTTTCAAAATTTAGTTCCTTTTAAAAATTACTTGAATAGAGCATCAGTGGCCCCATAAAAGGTATTGAATGAATATAAGTGTGGTGCTTAATTTTATTGTCAATTTGGTTAGAGCAGTACCCAGGCACTTGGTCAAACATTACTCTAAATGTTTCTTGAAGGTATTTTTTTAAGTGAGATTAATATTTAAATCCGTAGACTCTGAATAAAGCCTGTTATCTTCTGTAATGTGGGTGGGCCTCATCCAATCAGTTGAAGGCCTTAACCAATAGAAAGACTGACCTTCTTCAAAAAGAGAGAATTCTGCCAGCAGATTGCATTCAGACTTCAACTGCAATTCTTCCCTGAGTCTCCAGCCTGCTGGCCTACCCTGTAGATTTTGAATTTGCCAGCCCCCACAATTGCGTGAGCCAATTCCTTAAATCTCTCTCTCTCTCTCTCAAGCTAACTCCTCTTGATCTAGTTCACATTCTGGTTATTTTAAGAACACATCACTTACCTCACTGATTTCTCTATCTGCCTCTCCAGTTTTATGCTGAGCCTCCAGGAGAGTAATCTTAGAAGACAGTTTTTCTGAAAGTCACAAAATAAAGATCCTTAGAAGACATATGTAGAGAGTTTGAAAAAACAGAGGCATGATTGTGTGTGAGGTTATTTGAGATGCATAAAATAAAAGGCAAGAAGTAGACAAAAGAGTTTAGGGGAGATAAAAGGCGTATTTTATTAAAAAGAAATGGCAAGAGAAGATAAAAGATAGAATGGTACTATTAGGTGATAATAATTAACCTGAGTTAATAATTAAATAGCAGAGGGCTTTAAAGTAGGATAACAGAGCATGTGACAAGCAGCAGCTATTTCTGTGGCATAAGATGGGACTTCTAGGACAATAAACTGAATTTATCTATAATCCTGTGTTCATAATATACATCTTGCATTAATATAGTACTTATTATATCTTCAATAATCCTTCACATATGTTTATAAAGACATCAAATCTTAGCCCTGGAAGAGAACTATCCAATCTCCTCAATGACTATATGTGAAAACAATGAAATGACATGACCTACAGCTAGGCCATAGAGGGCTGGGATCAGAATCCAGTCTTCTGAGTTCTATCCCATGTCCCATTATAATGCATATATCTAAAAAGGGTATTAGTACCTTGGAGGATAAAAATATTGTGAATTAACATGTCCCCAAGAAGCCTGTACTCCCTCTGAAAGGTTAAGACAAAGATAGTAAAGTACATCCAAATGTCTCTACATGACCTACATGGTCCCTCATGATTTGACCTCATTTATTCTAAAACCTCCTTGTCTTGTGCTTCCCCTTTTTTGTTCACCCCAAAACACTGGCCTTCTGTTTGCAAACATATCAAGATTATTCATTCCTCAGGGTTTTTGCACTGCTTTTATCTGCTTGGAATGCCTCTTTGCATGGCTGTCCCCTTTTCGTCTGTTCTTAGAAAGGCCTACCCTGACCACTCTAATGCTGCTTTCCTCTTCCCTCAGGCACACTTGCAGTAAACTATTTGATTTTTATCCTAAGACTTATCACTCTCTGAAATTTTCTTATATATATGGCCTGTCTTCCCCTCTACTATGTTCAGAGCAGTATCCTTAGCAACTAGGTTAGTGCCTGGCACATAGGATAAGCACCATAAAATTTTGCTGAATGAATGAATGTTCATGAAACAAATGAATTTAAGACAGTATATAATATGTTCAGACACATCACAAGATCATTTGAGAAATGAGTACAATAGTAGAAATGAAAGTACAAAGGGTGAGTTGAACAAAAGGTGACATATAAAACAAAGATTGCCTATGAGACACTAAAACTAATACAAAATACCTTAAGGCCAGTGATCTCTGCAGAAAAGAGCAAGGAGAATGGAACTCACATTTTTAACACCTATAAACCATAATGAGCTATAAAACAGTGACAGGCACTGTTTGTAAAACTGCAAAATAAGTATCATGGGTAAGGTCTCAAAGAAGTGCTTTGAGTGAGTTGAATAATGAGCTGAATTTGTGGTATTCTTAAAATATTAGTAATGGTGAGAATAGTCTAGAAAAGGTATAATTCCCAGTTTAGAGCTAAGGGGAACTATAAAATGGTTAAAGTAGAAATATTGGGTTCGGAGTTTAAAAAATGGTACATACTTGGTATTCATTCTCACTCTTAGAAGGTAGTGTATTAGTTAAGCTAGGATAAAATAGATCAGTAAAAGATTATTAACTACATGCTACTAAAACCACAAGGTCTTTGTCAAGCAGGTGATTAATGGAAGAAAGTATGTCTTCATTCTTATTAACTGTTCATACACAGTTTGAGAGGATAAAATGCTAAGTTTAATGCAATCCAACAAAAGTTTATCCAGCAGCTACTATTTGCCAGGTACTACACTAGTTCTTGGTAAAGCAGAGATGAAAATAAATGGCCCCTGCCCTTGAAGAGCTCATACTTTACCTTTGAAGATCGTATTGTATAAAATATAAACATAAAGGCAGATTATTTTAACATGTTAAAGGAATGCAAAGATGTCACAGAAGCACAAAAATGCATTTAATTCAACTTTAGGGGATTAGAGTCGACTTCCTGAAAAAGATAATGCCCTAGTTGATAGGGTTCTAAGCAGTATATAGCATGAGCGAAACTGCAAATGGTTTCTACCTTTGAACCTTTATTTTTACTGATCTCTATTACCTCATGTCACAAATTTATTACCAGGAATGTCTTTTCTTCTTTTCACCTATTTAAAAATTCATCATCTTATTAAGGTCCTATTCAAGCCATACATCCTAGAAGGTTCCCTGACCACTCCAAAGTGAATATAACACAGACATCCTGCAGCATTTATACCCTATACTGCAAAATGTTATACTTATGTAAACACTGGTATTCTGCTCGAAATAATGTGTATTAATCCTATACTTAATATACGTTCGATAACTACCAGCTCAGCTATCTAAGAAAGATCTTTATAATCATACAATTGGAGAATCTATATGTTATACACATACAGTCATAAAAGCAGAGGCTTTTGTGGGTTAAGACAGAGAATTATAGTTTTCATTTATACATACCATTCTCAGCTTTCAGTTCTTCCAGCTCTCTAGAACTAAGGAGCAAGGCTTCCTTTTCATTCTCTAGCTCTACCACTCTCTTCTGCAAAAAGGCAATATTCTCCTCAGTGACTACCTAAATTGCACAAAGACAACAGATTAATGATCCTCCACTGAAAAAGTCTCATATTAATGCCCAGACTGCCTCCAGCATTTTTGTCTCCTAAAAGTTCTATAGCTATGCAAATACTTTTAAAATAGCATCTATTTACCTGCCTACTCAATCTTTGAAGAAATGTTTTATCTAGAAGGAGAAAGTATTTCACACAAACTTCCAATTCGCAGAGTTTTCAATTTAAAACTGAAGCCTAGATTACAAAGACAGAAATTCCAAGTCTATTGCATAAGAAAGAACATTTTCAGGTCCACAAACAAATAACATTATAAAATTAGATTAATGCTACCTGATAAAAAAATTAATCACTTAAAAGAGACTGAACATAAAGACAGGCTCTCAAAGAACAGAGGCAAATGTAGTATGTACTCCTTAAGAAAGGAAGAACTATAATTGTTTTTATTTTTTCCTGGTATAGTAAAAATTTTCTTGTGCTTCTTTTATGCGTACATATTGTTTGGTTTTCCTAATGCCAGGTAAATATCGAATTATGCCACATCTTTAGTTTTATGTCTTTTTATATTTATATATTTTTCTCCTTCAAGGGGATTATTCTGTATAATTTTTCATAAAATTATAGAATTGTTCAACCCTGAGGGTCTTTACAGCTCACTTAGTCCCAAACCTTCATTTGATGTTTAAAGAAACTGCAAGGAATGAATGAGTTTAAGGATTGTATGGCTTTTATCCTGCGGCAAGGTCACAGTTTGCATTATACTGGGCAAGTAAAACACAGAAAAGCTACAGGACTTTCTGGCTTGAAGAATGAGAAGGCAGACTTTGAGACAAACAAAGCCAGAATGCAAAGAGGGAAATCAGAGGCAAGAGAAAAAATTTCAGCAAGGGGAGGCCTAAATTATGTATATGAACTTCGGAACAATGAACTAAGCATTTGCAAGGCTGACTTAAAGTAGTAGTCCAGATAAGGCAAAATAATGCAACTGAGTTTTGAGTGGCTGCCTGCCATAGGCCACGGTTTGTGGTTTGAGTTCAAATTGCTGGCTGATAAAAAGTAATCAAAACACTTCAGTTTAGAAATAACAGAAAAGAGTCTTGAGACCAGAACATTCACAATACTCAGGATTTACTACAAAATCACACATTACACAAAGAAATAGGGAAACCTGACCCATTCTCAAAACAATCAACAGAGACCAAGCAAAAATGATGCAGATTTTAGAATTAGCAAACAATGATTTTAAAGACACTATTATAACTATGAGCAGGATGTAAAGAAAAATATGCTTATAATAAATGAAAAGATAGGAAGAAAGACAACATAAATTACCAACATCAAGAATGGGAGAGGTGGGAGTGACGTCAGAAACATGGTGGAGTGAGAGATGTCCTCATACCTCTCCCCTTAAAACAATAATAGGCTGAACATCTAAAACTCAACAAAAAACACCCAAACTGCACACCAGCACATCTGAGAGTGGGATCTGCTCATAAGACAAACAACAAAATAGGCAGAAAAATTATTTGAAGAAATAACAGCCAAAATAACAGCTGAACATTAAGTTTATACATGTAAGAATCTTAACAAAAGCTAGGCAGGAAAAATTACAGATAAAACTACTACTAAGTACATCACAAACAAGGATAAAGAAGAAAGTTTTAATGTTAAAATTGTGGTCTGGCAATACACTAGTGGTTACCAGAGAGTACAGAGAAAGGAGGAGGTGGAAGGTAGATGGGTAAAAGGGGTCAAATAAGTGGTGACAGAAAGAAATCTAACTATGAGAGGTGAATACACAATGTAAATATATATATGCCTTACTGTTAAAATGTACAGCTGAAACTTACTGGATTTCGTTAACCAATGTTGCCATAAAAAAAATAAATAAATTTAAATAAATAAACAAATAAAATTGTGGTCCGGGGCTCCTAACTTTTATTAATATAATACATATTGCACCTACAGTATAAATAGTATAAGGGTTTATGATTACAAGCTTTCTACATTTTAAGTGAAGTGGTACAGTATTAACTCTAAGATGACTGAATGGTTAAGAATGTATATTGTAAAAAAGATACATCATGCTAACACTAGTCAAAAGAAAAATAGAGTAGCTATTTAATATCAGAGAAAGTATATCTCAGAGCAAAGTATGTCACCAGGACTAAAAAAGGTCATTCCATAATGATAAATGGGCCACTTAATCAAGACGACATAAAAATCCTAAATGTTTAAACCGCAATAACATGGCTTGAAAATGCATGATACAAAAAATGACAGAACTACAAGGAGAAATAGATAAATCCACAACTATTAACTGAGATTTCAATACCTGTCTTAACAGTTGAGAGAATAAGTAGACAAAAGCAGCAAGAATATAGTACATCTGAATAACACTATCAATCAACCTTACATGGTTGACATTCATAGAACATCAGAGCCAACAACAGCAGACTACACATTATTTTCAAGTATAATGGAACATTTACCAAAATCGATAATATTCTTTGCCAGAAGACAAGTCATAATCAATTCTAAAAGACGCAAGTCATATAAAATAGGTGCTCTAACTACAATGAAATTAAATTAAAAATCAGAAAGATCTCTAGACACACTACCCTCAAATATTTGGAAACTTAATATTCCAGGGGGCAAAGAAAAAAATCAAAAGCAAAATTGTATTTCGAACTGAGTGAAAAAAAACACAACAGAATCTGTGGGATGCTGCTAAAGCAAATTTTAGGGGGAAATTTATAGTACAAAATGCCTCTATTACAAATAAGAAAGGTCTCAAACTAATGTCCTTGGATTCCACCTTAAGAAGCTAGGAAGAAATCAAATCCAAAGTAAGGAGAAGAAAGGAAATAACAAAGATCAAAGTATAAATCAATAAAATAGGACACAGAGAACAACAGAAAATCAATGAAGCCAAAGCTGGTTTTGAGATCAGTAAAGATGGTAAACCTCTGTGCAGTCTAACTTGAAAGAAAATACAAATTATCAACATCAAAAATGAGAGAGGTGGGAGTGACGTCAGAAACATGGCAGAGTGAGAGATGTCCCCATACTTCTCCCCTTGAAACAATAATAAGCTGAACATCGAAAACTCAACAAAAAAAAAAACCAAACTGCACACCAACACATCTGAGCGTGGAATCTGCTCATAAGAGCTACCACAGGTCAGAACCCCAGGAGTCGGGCAGTAGATTGGGAGAAACAAAGAAGCTGCTTGTCACAGCCAAAGCTCCCAGCAGGAGGAGGCGGCGTGGACAAGGTACTGCAGGTTGCCTGAACAGCCCTGCCTGGGAGAGCTGTGAGCTCCATGTGGCTAGCAGCAGTGCCCAGGCATCAGGAAGGAAAGCAGAGAAGTGGGAATGGATGGCAAAGAAGTGGGGACCACAGAGAAACAACAGTTGATTATTACCAGCCATTTATGCAAAACGTGAGGCTAAGCCACAGACCCCATCACTCAATGCAGAGAGCCCCTGCCCCCATATCCTCCAAAACTGAACAAGGGGGAGCCCCAGAGGAATCTGAGCAAATGCTACTGAAACTGTTGCTAACACTGACAGGGACTGAGACTGAGGACAGTGAGCGTGATTGAATATCTATATTAAAAAAAAAGGCATTATTAAGACTTTATATAAAGCAGGAATCCAAGAGGCTTAGGCATCACCTACTGGAAACCAAAAGAAAAATGCCTTCTTTGCAACAGGCTAAAGAGAGACCTTTGTGTAATAAATCTCCTTTCTGGAAAAAAAAAGCAGAATACGTTTCCATTAATGCCTCGGTAGAGAAATAGTCCATTAAACACCATGAACAACCAAGGTGACAAGGCAGCTCAGAAAGAAAGAGAAAAATCTCCAGAAAATAAGCTTAAAACATAGAAATATGCGACAAAGAAGGTACTTCTCAAAAAACTCAATGAGATCCGAAACAATTCATATCAACGATTTCAGGAATTGAAAAAACACCTATTTGAGCAGAATAAGTTCTTTAGCAAGGAGATTGAAAAACTCAAAAAGAACCAAATAGAACTTCTGGAGATGAAGAACATATTGCAAGAGATGAAAAACAAAATAGCAAACTTGGGAAATAGAGTGAACCAAATGGAGGAAAAGATCAGTGATATCGAAGATAGAAACCTAGAAATAAATTGGAAGGAAAAAGAGAAAAACCGAAGAATGAAAAATAGTGAAAGAGAAATACAAAAACTAGCAAATACCATCAGGAGAGGGAACATAAGAATAATGAGCATTACTGAAGGCGAGGAAAAGGAGCATGGACTAGAAAACATTTTCAGACAAATCGTGGATGAGAATTTTCCAAATCTAAGGAATGAGCTGGAACTTGGAATTCAAGAAATCGACAGAACACCCAATGATCTCAACTCAAAAAGGCCTTCACCAAGACACATTGTATAAAAATTATCAAAAATCAATGAAAAAGACAGAATTCTCAGGGCAGCCAGGGAGAAGACGGTAACCTATAAAGGAAAACCCATTATATTGGACTTCTCAGAACAAACCTTACAAGCCAAAAAGGAATGGAATCAAACATTTAAACTATTAAGTGAAAGGAACTACACGCCTAGAATAAAGCT
>NW_006431048.1:1814155-1828142 GCF_000325575.1 Pteropus alecto
GAGGAACAAGACAAGGCTGTCCACTATCACCCCTGTTATTCAATATAACATTGGGGGTCCCAACAAGTGCTATCGGGCAAGAAGAAGATAAAAAAGGCATCCAAATAAGAAATGAAGTCACTCTGTCACTATTTGCATATGACATGATTCTCTTTTTTAAAAAATCCTAAAGACTCCACAGAATACTAGTAGAAACAATAAACAAATGCAGTAAACTTTCTAGATATAAAATCAATGTTCGAAAATCCATATTGTTCCTGTACTCTAATAATGAATTGTCAGAAAAAGAAGTGGAAAAAAATGTTCTTTTTTGCAATTGAAACACAAAGAATAAAGTACGTAAGAATAAATCTAATGAAACATGTGAAGGACCTATATAATGAAAACTATAAGATCCTATTAAAAAGAATTGATGAAGATACAAAGAAACAGAAAGATATTTCGTTTTCTTGAATTGGAAAAATCAGCATAGTTAAGATGAACTTATTACCTAAAGCATTATACAGATTTAACACAATCCCCATCAAAATCCCATCAGCATTTTTTAAAGAAATAGGACAAAAAATCGTCAGATTTGTATAGAAGCACAAAAGACCCCAAATTGCCAAAGCTATCCAGAGAAAAAAGAACGAGGCTGGAGGCATCACTCTACCTGACTTCAATTTATACTACAAATGAACTATAATCAAAACAGCATGATATTGGCAGAAAAACCGACACAGACCAATGGAACAGAATCAAGAGTCCAAAGGTAGACTCATGTTTATATGGGCAAATAATTTTTGACAAAAGAGCCAAAAACATACAGTGGAGAAAGGAAAGCCTCTTCAATAAAAGGTGCTGGGAAAACTGGAAAGCCATCTGCAAAAGAATGAATCTAGACTGTTGTGTATCATCATACACCAAAATTAACTCAAAATAGATCAAAGGCCTAAATATAAGACCTGAAACAATAAATTACATAGAAAAAAACATAGGTACTAAACTCATGGACCTTAGTTTTAGAAAGGATTTCATGAATTTGACCTCAGAGGCAAGGGGAGTAAAAGCAAAAACAAATGAATGGAACTATATCAAAGTAAAAAACTTCTGCAGAGCAAAAGAAACCACCAACAAAACAAAAAGGCAACCAAATGAATGGGAAGATATTTGCAAAAATACTCTTCAATAAGGAGCTAATATTCAAAATATATAAAGAACTCATACAACTCAACAACAAAAAAACAACAATTCAATTAAAAAATGGGCAGATGACCTGAACAGACACTGCTCCCAAGACATACAAACAGCCTACAAATATGGAAAGATGCTCAATTTCACTAGCTATTAGGGAAACGCAAATCAAAACCACAATGAGATACTACCTCACACCTGTAAGAATGACTATTATCAACAAGACAATAACAAGTGTTGGAGAGGTTGTGGGGAAAATAGAACTCCCTTACACCCTGCTGGTGGGAATGCAAATTGTTACAGCCACTATGAGGAACAGTATGGAGGTTTTTCAAAAAAGTTAAGGATAGAATTAACATATGACCCAGAAACCCCTCTTCTGGGTATCTATCCCAAATATTTGAAAACATTTATCCTTAAAGCTGTATGCACCCCAATGTTCATAGCAGCATTATTCTCGGTGGCCAAGACATGTAAACAACCTAAGTGTCCTTAAACAGATGATTGGATAAAGAAGCTGTGGTACATATATACTCAGCCATAAGAAAAGATAAATACTGCCACTTGTGACAACATGGATGGATCATGAGTTAATGATGCTAAGCAACATAAGTCAGACTGAAAAAGTTGAGAACCATATGATTTCACTCATATGTGGGATATAAAACTGAAAGAAAGAAACGAGCAAGACAAACAGAGGCTCACGGACACGGACAACAGTTTAGTGGTTACCGAGGAAAAGGGGAAGGGGAGGTAGATAAGGGTATAAGGAGTCAAATATGTGGTGGCGGAAGGAGATTTGTCTTTGGGTGGTGAGCACACAATGCAATATACATATGATGTATTAATTAATTGTACTTTGAAATCTAAATTTCATTAACCAATGTCATCCCAATAAATTTAAAAAAAAGAATACACCATGCAAACAGTAAACAGAAGCCTAAAGTTCTTTTATTAATATCAGATATAGGAGAACTTCAAATAAAGAAATAGGACTAGAGACAAACATTTCATAAATGAAAAAAGGAACATCTTATCAGAAGACGTTAACGTGTTTGCACTTAAGAAGCCAAAAGTGAGAGTTACAAGGGAATACAGACAATTCCACAATCATAGGAATCCAATGAGGAAAGCAAAGTCTTATCATGAAATGGAGCTGAAACAATTGGATAAACATATGGGAAAAATAAATGAATAAACTTTGACCCTTATCTTAATACCACATATAAAAAATTTATTGAGGTTCACAGACTTAACTTTGAAAGCTAAAACCATAAAGCTATGGAAGAAAACATAAGAGACTATCTTCATGACTAGGGTTAAGCAAAGGTTTTAATAACAGAACACAAAATTAGAACCACAAAAAGTGATAAAAAATTGACTATTAAAATTTAAAATATCTGCTAATTAAAAGACGTCATGAAAGAAATTAATAAAAGGCAAGCCACAGCATGGAAGAAAATATTCATCAAATATATCTGATCATAAATTGGCATTTAGGACATGTAAAGAATTCCTACACCTTGATAAGAAAAAGGCAAAGAAATCCAATTTTTAAAATGGAGAAAGGACTTGAACATATACTTCACCAAAAGGATATACCAGTGGCCAAGAATCTCAAGAAAAATGTTCAACATCATTTGTCATCAGAGAAATACAAACCGAAACCACAAGGAGATAACACTACACAGCCATTAGAATAGCTATAATTTTAAAACCTGACAATATCAAACCTTGGAGAAGATGTGGAGCAACTAGAACTCTCATATATTTTAGGTGGAAGTATAAAATAATACAACCACTTTGGAAAAAAGATCTGGCAGTTCCTTTTAAAGCTAAATATATACTTACTCTATGGCGCAGAAATTATTTAAATATTTAATTAAGATAAATAAAAACATATGTCCACTTAAATACTTATATAAGAATGTTCATAATATCTTAATTTATAATAGCCAAAGCATGAAAAAGCCCAGAATATCTATCAAAGGGAAATTAGAGCAATTGGATAAAAGGTAAATGCAGTATATTTATAAAAGAAAATATTTCTCTGTAATATAAAATAAAGTATGATATATACAACAATATGGGTGAATCTGAAAACATGCTGAGTGAAAGAAGCTTTAGACAAAAGAGCATATGTGTATAATTACATTTATATGACGTAAAATGAGAAAAATTAATCTACAGTGAAAAAATCGAATACTGTCATCTCTGGAGAGGAAAGGTAGGGTTGACTGTAGAAAGGTATGAGGATACTTTGTAGGATGATGGTGGTAATATATCTCAGTAAGGATTTGGGTAAAACTAATGCATTTAACAAAACTCAATGAATGGTACACTTAAATTTTTTCATGCTTTGTAAACTTTACTTCAAAAAGACTATGAACAAATATTAAAACCTAGTCAATGATACACATGTTGAAATACACATGAGAAAAAAGTACTGATGTCTACAACTTACTATGAAATGTATAAACAACTGAGATGAATTAATGAGTGGGTAAATGGATATTTGATAAAGCAAACATAGAAAAATGTTAATGACAGAATCTAAATGGTATGTATACAGGTTTCTACTACAAAATTCTTTCAATTTTTTTTGAATTGCTGAAAAATGTCTTAAAACATTGGAGGAAAAAGTTGAGAATGGGAGAATAAAAGAGATTGGAAAGCCTAGATGCTAGAAACCAGGTAGCAAAAATCTTTATCAGTGCACAGTACTGCCTATGAAATGTGGGACTCTGCTGGCCAATACATCTGTCAGTTCGGGAAGGTATGATATTATAATGGAGATGAATGAATCCAGCTGTCCCAGTCTGACAATAGCAAATTAAGGTCTTCAAACTAACTTCTCTTGTTCTGATACACATGCTCAGTTAGCAGCCTTCTAGTGGTTATAATCTAACTTCCCGCAGAGATTTTTATAGAAGGAAGAGAGAATATACTGGCCAATCAACAGCCACTTGGCACTTAAATTTTTTAGTATTAATTAAATAACGGGACATTATGATTTCTACAGTAAATTTTCAGTTTGGTTAGGCCAAATTGCATACATTAAACCTGATCAACTCTCAGTCTACCAAAAACAAAATTGACTTCTCAAAAGAGAAAACTGATTCTAAGATTAAAAACAATGATTCATCTACAATACAAATCTCTAAGACCTTAGAATCAGAAAGGCTCCTGAGATCATGGTGCTTGTTATCTACTTTTTTCTCATTATTCATTGTTAAGCCTTTACATTAATGTCTTTCATGATTCCTTCCAAAAAAAAGCATTTTATCAGGCTTAAAAGAAAGAAAGAAGGCTTTCTGGAATAAATTCTCATTAGAACACCTAAGAATAAATAGAGCCAAAGATCATATTCATAAGAAGTGCACATTTAATTACCTGTGCGCCCTCATAAACATCTGGGAAAGAAGTCTGAGATGATGTTTCATCTTTTTGCAAGGTTGATTTATTTAGAATTTGGCTAATTTCTTTGGATTTTTGCTGGAGTTGATCTAAAGAAAAGAAAATAAATAAATAGAAATGATCTCTTCCTCAAGCCTGAAACTTAGTAAGTTATCTCCTAGCGATATACCATATGCTGTTTACTGTAGTTATCTTAATTAAAATTATGATGCCAATGACATTTTTTAACTGTTCAAATGCTCTCAAGAACCAAAGGGAATCTCAGTAAGTCATGTGCTTTACAGGTAAAATAAAACAGGCCTAAGTATTTTTTAAAAAGTCGTTTTTTCCTCTCCCCGCTTGAAAATGCCTTTAGTGGTTTGTTTGTTTTTGTCTTCACTCTTCACTTAAGAGTTATGAATCCCATCAAGATTCTAAACATGAATACGGTTAAGTTAATAGAACAGTGTGCTTATGTAACACTGTTCCCATGTAATGTCCCTCAAGGCTTCCTGGTTAATGTTCAGTTCTTCAATACAGATCTTCAACTTATTCTTTCTAAAATCTTTCCTTTTGATATATGCCAATCTATTAGAATCAAACTAAATTAGAAGCATGTATTGCGCTTTAATAACAACATGATTTACAAAAACAAACAAACAAGTTTTCTTTAAACCGTAAAGGATAAAAGTTTTCTTTAAAATAAGATTTTCAATTATAAGAATAGCATTCAGATCCATCTTTAGAAGAAGAATGACTCCACGCAATTCAGTCTCACTACCTACGTACCTAAATCTGGCCTGAGTTCTCCATAAATTAATTCAAATTCTATTCATTTCAGTCACCAAACCCTTCAGATCACAGTCATGTTTCACATAGCACTCTTTTAAATATTTGACACATCATTATCAATAGTTTTTAGCACTATAATGATAATAATTATAGTATTAAGCAAGATTATAACTTCAGAGACAGGAGAAATGCAACAAAGAGTTCAGAAGGATGCCTTTCTTAATCCTTCTACTGATTCTATTGGTTTGAGCAAATGCTGCCATTAACAGATTCCTGAAATTGTGAAGTAGGAGCACTCAGGTACTGGATAAGTGGGCTTCAAAAGAAATCAAACACTGACCTTCCAGCTGCTGAATAGTCTGGGCTGAATGAACTGCCTGTTCACTCTTATCTTGAAGAAGCTTTGAATTTTCATCCTTTAGAGCATCACAGGCAGAGTGCAGTTCTTGCTCAGTCTTTTGAAGACTCAAAATGTGAGAGGTCTTCTCTTCCATTTCTGCTTTGTGTTTCTGTTCTAAAGCAGTGTACCGGGACTGTAGTTCAGCCTGGGTTTGACCTGCTTGCTCAAGCTGTTCCAGCAGATGATGTAATTCTTCCTGTAGGTTATGGAAGGATAATTTTCTCTCTGCCACTTCAAGTTCCATCTTTTCCATAAGAATCTTGGACGCCTGTCTTTCTGTTTCCACAGTGTTCCTTAAAGTAGTACGCTCAGCTTCCACCTGCTCTAACTGCTGAGAGAGAATCTAAGAAAATAAGACAAAGCCTCATGAACCATAAATTCATTCTTTCATTTCAATAAGCATAGTCAAGTGACTTTCCTAGGTGAAGCAAGGGGCTAGACACTCAGGACCAAATGTATAATTACATTGGACCCTCTATTTTTGCTTCTTGATACTTTTGACATTTTGTATTCATATATACTTATTTGTGTTATTATCTTTTAATTTCTGTCTCTCCCAATACAAAGTAAGTTCAATAAGAAAAGGGACTGTGTCTGTTTTATCATCCTTTCTCTCCAGCATGTAGCAAAGTATGTGGTATTTTAAGTACATGGTACTCAATAAATATTGAATGAATGAATGAATTAATCCAGACCTTGTCCTCCAGGATCTCAGAGTTCAGTGGGACGTCACACTTAAATAGATCATTATAATGCAAAATGATAGACTCAAAATGAAAGAGGTATTTATAAGATATTAAAAGGAGTAGAGAAGGTAAATTTACTAGTCATGTATATGTAACTCTCTATACAGTACTTATCTAGTAAGTGGCACAACTAGGATTTGAACCTGAT
The DNA here is from genome assembly GCF_000325575.1 of Pteropus alecto. Classification (NCBI taxonomy): domain Eukaryota; kingdom Metazoa; phylum Chordata; class Mammalia; order Chiroptera; family Pteropodidae; genus Pteropus; species Pteropus alecto. The sequence continues at coordinate 1,820,811 of NW_006431048.1, forward strand.
TATCTGATATCAGCCAAAGAGGGGCCTCAGGGATAGGGTATGGGTTTTGTTAGGATTGGAGATACGGGAACATGTTTCTATGCAGAAAAAAAAAACCAAGCCCTTCTCAAGGAGCTGAAAATTAAGAAGAAAAGAGATGACTGACTTCCTCCCGGAGAATGCCACACCCAGGTAAACATGCAGAGAAAGTGAACTATAGAACCAATTCCACATTACACTTAGGCTTTTTGGATGTGACAGGGCAGGGACACAGAGAATCTAAGGACTGGTAAAAGAGCAGAGTAGAACAAATGGTCAAACGTGGGAATGGTTAGACAGGGAAAAGAGAGAGGACAAAAAAGAACTAACAACACTAGAGGAACAAAGTGAAAAGATCAAGGAATCTCAGTGAGAAGGAAGGTGAGGACAGTGTAAGAAAGGGAATGATAGCATAGGTGACAGTCAGGGAATGGGATACTTGAGTTTAAGATTTTAGAACATCAGCATCCTTGACCACCTTTAGATTCAAGGGACTATTGCATGGTGGGATTATTTCAATCCAACAGAAAGTCAACTAACAAAAGCAAGCAAAGAATGACAGAACATAAAGCACAAGAATCATTCAAGACAGAGACGGGGTAAATATAGAAAAGAAACTCACTAGAGGATAATATGACATTCTAGAGAAACTAGGACCCTAGATCTAAAATCACAAAGGAAAAGAGCAGCAAGAAACTATGTGAAATGTAAGCTTCATGAGGGGAAGAACTGTATCTGTTTTGCTCACCATTGTATCACCACCACTTAAACACAGGGAATGTTTTGAAAGAATAAATAAATGGAATCAATTCTTATAATAAGATTTTATACCTGCTACCTGGGAAACTAAAGTAGAAATAAATACTCCCTAGGCAGGCAGTGAAAATCATAATGCAGTACCTGGTTTCTCTGTTCAGCAGCTGTCAGCTCCTGTTGCAGCAAGTCCACGACCTGAGCACGGCCCAACAAGGCTTCTTCATGCTCTTCAAGCTTCCTCTGTAGCACTCTCAATTTCTGGGAAGAAAATGTTTTAGACATAATGTTCTAACAAATGAGCACCATTATCTGCTTACCTTTCAAAATGTCACTTAAGATTTTTGGATGTTGAGGATGACAGATTAAAGAGTGGGTCACCAGCATGCCATGCTCCCCATCCAGCAGTAAGAAAGAATCTCCAAAAATGTCTCCTCCAGAGCACTGACAACCACCAAACTGAGACACAAGCAAGTCCTTGAATTAAGGAGCCTTTTTATAATTAAAGAAAATGACAGATATCCACTTTTAAAATTATATAGTCAATGTCCTGTACCTAAATAGCATATGTACATATATATCTCACTCTCCAAAAAGAACATTCTCTGCAGGCAAGAACCATTTCTCTTCCAATGTCATGCATGGGACATGCACTCGATAAACATTTGTTGAATGAATAAATCAGTGACACATGTATACATTAATATTCTACTTAAAGAAGTGTTGTATTCTGAAACCTTATTTAGTGGTATATTCTGAAGGACTGCTTAGAACTTGCAAGCTTTCACTCAAAAACAATGAAATGGATCAATCATGAAATGCCACTGGAATGTCTTTAGGTAACACACTGCCCTACACACTAGACAGAAATAAATTCCTTTGAGTTAGTAGATGTTAAGCTCAAAAACAATGAAGCCAGTCTTCAAGATATAGTCAATGAATTTTTTAAATTATTAATTTAATAAAAGATTTCATGGCTTTAAAAATCACTCCTTTTCATCTTTAATATTTTGAAAGTTTTTAACTGGCTTCATTGATTTGAAACTTTGGATCAGGTTTTTAATGCACAGAGGTAGCTATGATTAGCAAAACAAAGAGAAATCAGTTTCTGACTACCACAAACATTTGCCAATTATACTCCACCTTTGAGTACCAACAACTTGGTTAAAGGAGTAGGAGGCAAGATAAGGATAAGAAAAAATAAATAATGCAACAGAAGACAAGAACACCAAAAAAGAAGCCAATTAAGGAGCACGCTAAGACCATGTGAAGAGGTAAAGGTAGAAAAGTGGCTGAGAAATTTAATTAAATGTTAACCAAAATGACATTCTACTAAGTTTTAGCAACACACCTGTTGCATCTCTGTTTCCACATCTGCCTGGGTTACTAACTGAAGAAGCTCATCTTCATGAAGACGAACCTGTGTTTCAAAGCGGGCATCTTTCTCTCGGACCACCTGCTGCATGGAACTCAACTAAAGACACACCAGAGAAACTATACAAGTTACACTCCCGGATATCACACAAACAACACCCATAAACTATTCTCCAAAAAGACAGACACTGAGGACTGATTGATAGACAGTAGGTTTTTTAAATTAAATTTTGAATGTCAAGGATGAAGATGCTGGTACAGAAACAAGCCTGACAATAACCTCCAAATGTGACAGAAAGCCTATCATCAGATTCAGAAGTCAGCCTAAATATAAATTCTGATTGAAAATTATATTTGCATGATTACTATACAATAGGTATATATATATTAGAATAGTAAACATTCTAAGTTAGATTTCTATTAAGCTCTAGACACTTCTCTCAATATCATATTCATGCTCAAAAATTTTCAGTGAAATTCTCATGCACTGTAGGTCAAACTTCAAACTAATGGATCTCTTGTTCAACATTCTCTGCAACTGAAAACGCAAATCTTTCTTTCTAGACTTATTTTCAAAGAATTGTTTCTACCACAGAACTTGGTGTATTTCCAAACCCACACCACCTCCCCGGACAGCTATTTTCAGCTGTCATTATTTGAAGCCCTCTAGATCACTCTAATTTTTAACTAGCTCTTAACAGAATGAAATGGAAATAAGTTAACTGAATGATTGTGAGCTGCTCAGTATCAGTGTTGTTTTGTTTTGAGGTTTTCTATGTGTCTGCCTGTTTATTCATTTCCTTAAGACCACTAGTTGAGCATGACTACCAGCTCTTAGGATGCCCGTTTTACACGGTCCTTAACTGTTGCTGATTTCTCAATTTGTGACACTTTGAATTAATCTGTATTTTCTTTCTAGGTAGGATAAAATCTCAAAAATGTTTTGATCATCTGAATTCTGGTATCACAATGAACTTGAAATCCTGTGTTGCAAGTGTACAGGCACTGGAGTCCTTCATTAGTCAAACACATCTACATGTCCTTTCCCATAACTGTACCATGTTCTTTTTCCTGAGACTTTACTCATACCATTCTCTACAAATGGAATAGTTTCCCCTACCTTGTCTAGAATATTATCCATCACAGTTCTGCCTAAATCTTAACTATTCCATGTAATTTTCTGTGGTTGTTACACTTAAAGTAACCTCTTTTACCCCTTAAAATACTTTCAGTTTGCATCGCTGCTTGCTATGCACTTACGCTGAGTGGCTTGCGTTATGATGGATCTCTTAAAACATTTAAATATTTTGGCTTTCCATGTTTAAGCCACTTATGAGTAAATTCGTATTTCATATGACTCCATCCTACATTGTATATAGTGCTTATACAAAAAGGCTACAATAAAAGCTAATAGATAAAAGTAAGGATTTCGGGATAAACAACTGTAACTGCCAACATAGCAGTAGACCATCCAGAGACAGAAGGGTCCACTAATACGAGTTATCAACAAAGTAAACACCTGATGGATGAGACTAGCTATTGTGTAAAGGTACTTCAGGAGGAAAAAAAATATTTCATGAGTCAAAAGCATTCCCAAAGGAAAAATATGGGGCTGGGTGGTCAAACTGGAAATTTAGAGAAAATAGAGAGAAAGAGTTGAGGATACCAGTCCAAACAGTCTAGTCCTGGTAGCAGAAAAAAATGTGAAGAAGAATGTTACATACTGGTGCCATTTAACATTGAATCACATAACCTATGGCACTTTCTCATTACATACTCACTAAGTAATCTACTGATTATAATTTAACTTCCCATAAAGATTTTACTATAAAGAAAGAATGGACCTAATCATCTGTATTTCTTTGGTTTACCTATTGGTCTCTTTTGAATTTAGCATGAGCCCATTCCTAAGAAACTGAATCTCTGTGCTATTAAAATCAAATTTCTGGGCCTATAAAACTAAGAAACAGTCATCAATTAGGCGATGGCAAATTCATCAAGGTAAATAACACTTCTAATTTCTTCTACTGCCACGCCCTTTTAAATTCTACTATAACACTCTAGCTACCATAGTTTCACTTTTAAAAAGTGACTGCCTAAAATGACTTGTCAACTAATAATAACCCATTAGACTTTGCTGATTCTGTATTCTAATGATTATGAGGTACCTTTCACCCTACCTGAGCAGCTTGCTCTGCCTGTGTCTGGCTGAGCTGGGTTTGCAAAGTGCTGATGAGTTCCTCCTTCTCTTGGAGTTGTTGCTTCATCATTGAAAATTCTTCCACCTCTGTTGAACTCTTATCAAACTGAAGACCCGGAAGGAAGAAAATATTTATTTAATCAAAAGAATTAGCACTCTTAATTCTTTCACCTCCTTTTCTTGGTTGCCCTAAATGCCTACTGATATCCTTCTCATTTTCACTTAGCACAAAAGGGAATTGCATGTACTGTGGTTTTTAAAAAATAATTATCAAACTATTTTTCAGAGAAACATAGAAGCAATAGCAACTGTTCTTTAATGTTCCTCACATAGAAAGAGATAGTACAACTAGATAGCAAAACCAAAAATCCATGGACAATATTTATGATAAAATTTGGAAGATAGTCCCACAACTCCCAAAATATAAGCAGGTAAGGTCAACCCAAAAGGCACATACCTGTATGGTATTAGAGTCTGTCTGTGTAAGAGAAAGCAACAGAGCAATATCTGTTGGCTTTGTCAACAGGAAAACCCCCAAATGGTCAATAAGCACTTACTTACTGGAAAACACAGTTGCCCAGTCTTAAAACACCAGCTTAAATTGGTAGGACTTTCCCATTATATAATATCTAATATTGGGTAAATGCAAGGGATTACCAGTAAGAAGGACTAAAAGGCTAAAACAGTCTAGTCCCTCTGAACTCTTAAAACTGACTTAGTATGGCTGCCTTCCTAGACATGGACCTGCACTATGAAGAAATGCCTAGGAATAAAATAAAAATTAAGCAGAATAGGGATAACAAAAATAGAAGAAAAAGAAGATTTATACATGTGCTCTAAAACTCATTATCAACTAGCTACATGAGGCTACAAAGGGCTAATGTAAATAAGGAATTTAATCATTAACATTATTTAACTTTAATTTTAAAAAATGAAGAAATACAATTTTTTCCCATTAAATACAACTACATTTGGTATGACCACATTTCACTTTACTGCATCATGTAAGATACTGTTGAATTCTCTTTCAAGTAACAAGTGTGCATATTGTTTCTAACGTTATAATAAATACTACACCTATCTAGTCAGTGTCAATGGATTGATTCAGTTTGAATGACATTTTTTCTACACATCTATGTAACATTGTAATAGGTTTATTTGAACGTTCCATGCAGACAGCATGAGTAACAGTTGATACCTACATATTATAACTGGTAATTAAATTGGCATATAAATACTTATTTAATTATAATTGAATTATTTTTCTAGTTCAAAAATTAATATAGACACATTTTTAAGTTCAAAACAAAGACATAGCGCTGAAGCATAGTTCATTCCATTTTACTTCTAAATAGTATTCCATTATGTGGATATAGTTTGCTTAAATATTCATCTACTGATAGACATGCATTATTTTGAGCTTTCGGTTACAAGTAAAGCTGCTATGAACATTTGTATACAAATCTTTGTGTGAACATATGCTTTCAGTTCTCACAAATGTAACTTTGAAGTTGATATGCTTTTCAAAGTCAAATTATTCTAAGAATAATCAACCAGTTTCTCAATGTAGATACAAATATTAACGGAAAATGATGTTTCAGCCCTCAATTCAGTTATTGGAAAGCTTTCAGGTATATTAGGAACAACTTGACTTAATGAATCTATTTTCTTAAGTGGAAATTTTATGAAATTTAAACACAGATGAATTATTTCAAATGAAAACATAGCATCCAAATCGAGAGATAATATAAAATATATGACAAATTTCAGCCTTAGCACAGAAAAAAATATAAAATAATACATGTTTTTTTTTCTTTTCCATCTTTGAGTTATATTACAAAGAAACCTCCAATCCAGTGCTTTAGCCTTAACATCCATCCAGGAAAGGATATGAGATTGTCAACTAATGTGTGTGAGGGAAAAACCCAAAGTGTATATGATTTAATAAAAGTTTCAAACTTATATACATTTATGTATACAGGCCTACCACACCTTCTGTTTAAGTCAATTGCTTGAAAAATCATAATGGAAATCCCTAGGAAAATGATACTAGCTATTCTGTTAGAACTCTTGCTGATGTTTTTAAAGCTCTATTTGAAACACTTTCCTTGTGACCACATATTCTCTTAGAGACTCATGTATGTCTCTCAAAGCCCAGCTTCTGGAAATTCAACTCTGCCTTTCCTTAACAGAAGACCCATATCTTTCATAATCCCCCTTTAATATTATTTAAATAGTCATTGAATGACCAAAAGAATTATTAAAAATATAATAGGGTTGACAACACACGCCCCAATTCAAAGTTGTAAAAAAAGTCATTATTTTCTATAAAGAATCTCATCTTGCTTTTGAGCCCACTCAACAAAACAAGTAAAATAATACACGATGTTTTTTTTTTCTTTTCCATCTTTGAGTTATATTACAAAGAAACCTCCAATCCAGTGCTTTAGGCTTAACATCCAGGAAAGGATATGAGATTGTCACAGAACTAATGTGAGGGAAACCCAAAGTGTATATGATTTAATAAAAGTTTCAAACTTATATACATTTATGTATACAGGCCTACCACACCTTCTGTTTAAGTCAATTGCTTGAAAAATCATAATGGAAATCCCTAGGAAAATGATACTAGCTATTCTGTTAGAACTCTTGCTGATGTTTTTAAAGCTCTATTTGAAACACTTTCCTTGTGACCACATATTCTCTTAGAGACTCATGTATGTCTCTCAAAGCCCAGCTTCTGGAAATTCAACTCTGCCTTTCCTTAACAGAAGACCCATATCTTTCATAATCCCCCTTTAATATTATTTAAATAGTCATTGAATGACCAAAAGAATTATTAAAAATATAATAGGGTTGACAACACACGCCCCAATTCAAAGTTGTAAAAAAAGTCATTATTTTCTATAAAGAATCTCATCTTGCTTTTGAGCCCACTCAACAAAACATCTGTCTTCAACTCATCAATGAACATAACTCAGTCTCAT
>NW_006431048.1:1828226-1834631 GCF_000325575.1 Pteropus alecto
AAAAGTTTCAAACTGATATACATTTATATATACAGGCCTACCACACCTTCTGTTTAAGTCAATTGCTTGAAAAATCATAATAGAAATCCCTAGGAAAATGATACTAGTTATTCTGTTAGAACTCTTGCTGATGTTTTTAAAGCTCTATTTGAAACACTTTCTTGTGACCACATATTCTCTTGGAGACTCATGTATGTCTCTCAAAGCCCAGCTTCTAGAAATTCAACTCTGTCTTTTCTTAACAGAAGACCCATATCCTTCATAATCCCCCTTTAATATTATTTAAATAGTTGTTGAATGACCAAAAGAATTATTAAAAATATAATAGGGTTGACAACACACGCCCCAATTCAAAGTTGTAAAAAAAGTCATTATTTTCTATAAAGAATCTCATCTTGCTTTTGAGCCCACTCAACAAAACAACATCTATCTTCAACTCATCAATGAACATAACTCAGTCTCATCCAGTTTTAGCCAATGCCTTTCAGATATTATTTCAGTTGCTTCAGGATTTAATCTCAATAAATTACATCCTTTTTCTCTCTCAGTCGGATGACCTCCTCTCCAGGGACTTCCTAACTTCCTACAGATTTAAGGCAGAGATGTTCTGGCATTGACACACTCTGGTCTAGCTTGTCCTAACTGGTTAGGCATCCTGCTGTAGTGAGGCTGGTCCTGCCTATTTCTAACTTGAATCCACTGTTGAAGCGGGTAGGCCATAATATAGACTCCAGTCACACAGTCCCCATATTCTGCAGTCTCCTTGTCCTGATCCCACATTCCTTCCAGTTCTCTTAGAATTTGTTCATCCCCCAACAATGCTTTCGAGAAATTCTAGACTAGATAACACACACATGCCATAGGAAACAGAGGTGCTAGCATAAGCTCATTTACCTAGACATCTCCTCCAGACATTTCAAATAAACCGCAGCTGGCTATTTTGCAATCTGAATATACTGAATGTTTGACTTCTCTAAAGAGGTTGAAGTTTCCCCTAGCTAGGCCCTGAGAAACAAGTAAGCCCCTTTGCCTCAAATCTCTCTGGCCCTCTTTACCCTTTGCTACTTCTCAAAGATTTAATTGTGGGGTGGGAGAAAAATAATTTTTATATTAATATTTAAAGTATAATATTTTGAACATACTGGGCTAAATGAAGTATATTGTTAAAATTAATTTCATCTTTCTTCTTTACCTTTGTAATGTAGCTGCTAAAAAATTTTAAATTATACACACAGCTTATATTATATTACTCTTGGACAACATCTGCATAGACCAAAGTGAAGGGTAGAGGGAAGAAAGCAGGAAATCTTAGAAATCTAACTGCCATGCGCCTTTGAACACAATACAAAAAACAACAGAAGAAGCAGGTCTGTTAAGTAAAAAAAGCTTTCCTGAACCAAGTCTCCTTTCAAAAGTTGAGGAAAATTAATTTCATGTAAAAATAAGGAATAGAAAAAGATCAAGGTCAAAGCTCATAAGTTACTATTAAAAAACAAAGGTGAAGAATAAGAATAATTTACTCATAGGTAATAAAAGCATACCAGAGGTATGCTCAAAAAATAAATCAAAATTATTATCTATTTCAAAAGGTGTTAAAATTTTTAAAAAATTATACAAGGCATGAAAGAACAAAATAAATCAAAATTAAAAATAACTCAGAAATGAGGTGACAGAATTCAGGAACAATTTGATATAAAAGAAATTATCATTTCAGAAAAGACAAAACAAGAAGGAATACAAACGTAAAAAAACAAAATGCCTTAAGTGAAATAAGAAAAAATAAATAAACTTTAAAAAAAATAAAGATAAAAAGGAATTGAAAGTGACAAATATTAAAGATAAGTCAAAAATGGAACATATGGATAAAAGAAGTCCCTATTCATTTCCAGAAGCTATACATTTCCAGAAAACTCTTCTAAAATAAAAATATGTAAAACTATATATCTAAAAAGCATAGTAGGTATCTACAAACATCAACCAAGAATGACAACTACCAATTATAGTCTAGTAAAATTACTGAACTTAGGAAACAAGGAATAAAAGAGAGGGAAAGGGAAGAAGGAAGGAAACTGATAGGTAACATAGATAAATATCCACTGGGCATCTAAAAAATGCATTTGTCATATAATAATCCAATGGGCTTTATTGATTTGTTAACTTAATGATTTTGAGGTGACATACACCGCCCTACCTGTGTAGCTTGCTCTGCCTGTGCCTGGGTAAGCTGGGTTTGCAAACTGCTAATTAGTTCCTCCTTCTCCTGGAGTTTAAGTTTTATCCTTTCTATTTCCAGTTCTTCCTCTGTAGAACTTTTGTCATGCTGAAAATGCAGGAGATAAAGTCATTTATTTTAAAAAATTACAATTAATATATATTTCATCTTTTGCTCTAATTTGCCCTATATAACTATTTGATTATAGTTTGATCAAAATAATGGGAGCAAGAAATAAGACCTAAAACAAGGAAGAAATCTTAGAGCTTTCTAGCTTCAGGAAGGCCAAGTAGCTCCTACTAGACCTATTCTTCCCACAGGTAACAGCTATAAATTCTATATAAGAAATAAAAACAGCTATCTGAAAATGAGAACCACCAAAAGCAGGATAATACTGGAGGGGAGTTTGAAGAAATAGCACTGAGTTTCTCATTTTCATGGTTTTCAGTCTGACAGCAAAACCAGTCAGAGCTATGCAGGAACCAAACTTATTAGAAAACTCAGGATCTCACTTCCTTGAAGAACCAGAGTCCATAACTGTTAACTGAGAGGCGAAACATCATAAAAAAATCAGTAGGAGGAAATCCAAATCTTTCGATAGTCTATTTTTTTCCAAAAGTTCTTCCTTAGACTGCACCAGGTTCTGCCTTCCAATCGAAGTCAGACCCCTTCCCCCAAAAGAACCTTGTCTGTTAAATAAGGCTATTAATGCAGGAAAAGTAATGTCTTCAGAGCATTAGACTCAGAGAGAAAAGACTAACCAGGGTACCAGGGAGCTAATTTGTGACCCCCAAGGGTTATGCCTAGAGAATCGATTAAAATCTCATTTCCCAAGACTTAAAAGTATTGAGAATAAGAATACTAGTGGGTCAAAAGGTAGAACAGGGTGAAATTAAAGAAATAAAAAGATTTCTTATACAGAGTAAAGTCTAAGCCAACTGTAGTGTGCATATGTGATATTCCAGCCTCCATATATTCTATACCAAACTCTCCAATGTTCTCTAAATGTCTGGCTGAACATGAACATTTGGGGTTCAACCACAGAGGAAAGATAATAAAGATGAGTATTGGAACAATGCTCTATTCCTCAAAAGGCACCACCTGCCTTATTTCTGTCTCCAACCTCAAACTGCTTTATTGGTGGAATCATAAACCTAGAGAGCACACCTTATAGGGAGGTCAAGGCAATCTAACTGATTCAGCCTATAATGCATGAAACTTTAATCCACTATGTGGCCATATGAGGACAGAATATTCTATATCAAGTGACTGAAATAAAGAATTTCAGAGCTGGAAGAAACCTAGAGACCATCTAGTTTAATCTTCTAACCAATGATGAAACTCCTCTAAAAGGTACATGCCTCTCCTTTCTAAATGCCTCACTTCAGTATTTATGTCTTCCTATTAGCCTTTTTTATTCTCCGAAAGCCTTTGAGTCACAACTGGTATTTCATTTCCATGTTTCCTGCTGGCCTTTTATGCTCCCTGTGTGTGGCTCGTAGACCAGCTAGATTATAAGTTCAATAAAAAAGGATAGCATTTAGGGCTACATTATTTTAGGTTCATAAATGTTTGTGATTAGTGAAGATCTGCTATACTGGAAGGCTTTTCCACTCAGAAAATATGTATTAGACCCAGTCACCATACCTTGGAGAGTTGCTCCTCTGGTTGAGGTTCTATAGGCAGAGCAGTCCCTCCTTGTGCCTTCATTTCTTCTATGTGTTTATTCAAAGAAGTTAATTTGGCCTTAGCATGAAGTTTTAGTTTTTTTATTTTGTTATCAGCAGCTTTTCTTTCTTCCTGTCAGAGAACAATGATGATAAATACATAAATGTTTACTTAGCACTTATCTAGCACATAACAAAAGTTATTTTCAGTAGGTGTCATTTTACAGTATTAGAGAAATAACAATCAGATTCTCTAATCATCTAAGTGAACAGAAAAATCTAAGTGAATGTTATGTGTCTTTTATTAACTATTTAGGAAGAAAGAACAAAAACAACGGTACCTGTAGAACTTCATCCTTCTGCTGCAGTTCATTATCCTTCTGTCTAATGATTTCTTTCAGCTCCACCACCAGCTGCTCTGCATAAGCCAGGCGCTCCAGAACATCCTCTTGTGTTTTATCATTAAATTCTATGTCAGATTCTTGGGGTAATTCCTAGAATTTAGAAAAAAAATTGCCAATGCCCCAAGGAAAGGTATTAGCTTCCAAAGAGGACTGTTCATTCCAACTTAATCTTATTCCAATTCATATCTTTACTTAGATAATCTTTCCAACTTTGATCCAATAATAACTAATACTATAGCCATTACCACAAGTATTTTGTAAATGTTAAGCATTTTAAAAACATTATCTCATTAACGGTCTTATCCTAATTTTACCAAACACAAAAAGTTTAAATTAAGAGAGTAGATGAATAAAATTCTCTTAACCACTAGGCAATACTGCTTGTCTTTCTAGAAAACTAAAGGGACTTCTTTTAATTCTTAAAATGGCCCTCGGAAAATACAATACAAACTATAAAGGAAGCAGTGAATGAATTTATAATTGCAAACAGACATTCTCAAACTGGAAAGGTACTCCAGTTCTGCCATTTGTCATTCAAATCTTTATTATGAAAAGGAATATATACTCAAAGAGGAGTTAAAACAACCTAGTACAAGGCTCTGGGGAACAAATGACAAAGATCTTTTGAATCTCACCTAGGACTCGATCCCTATTATTATGGTTCTTGTGCTACACACATAGAAGAAGGATCATTTATAGAGTATCAATATTCTTCTTACTCCTCTCTTCTACTTAGCACAAGGGAGGTTGATCGCACCCTTCTATTTTAAATTCTTCTCCTCAGAGGAACATGGAACATATGTCTCATCAGTGTAATTCAGAACAGAACTACTCACAGGGTCTAAGGAAGCCCTCATATTCTGATCAGTGTCGTCTCCTGATAATTCATGCAAAACAACATTTGCTAATCCTGACAATCGGCTCAGCATTTCTGCAGGAAAAGAAAACATAAAAATCAGTTAAATAAGGATATTCGCTTCTCCTATATTAGTAACTATATCATCTACAAGTGATGTGAGAAAACTTTACAGGTGATCTGTATTAGAAACTGACTGTAGCATGATATCTTTAAAAAGGTATTTGAGTATGTACAATATAGTAACACACTTTTCAGTGACAACTGCACAGAGATTTTAATCAACATCACTAATATTTTTTAAATAACACACAAATACATAATTGTTTAGTGTGAATAGTGCACTTTACAGATTATCTTTAATGTCTTTTCTTTCATCATACTTTCATTTACAAACATAAATTTCTAACTATTCCTTCTCTTGCCAGATTGTTGTTCTCTCCTACTTTGTCAAATAAACCCCATGGTTTATCTAAATTTTTCTTTTTATGGGTCCCATGAACCCCATCCTTTCAGGAAGCTTTCCTGATAAACCATGTCATTTCACTAAAACTAAGATAAAATCATTGTTCAAATGTATAACATTAAATGTATAACATTGTTCAAATGTATAACATCAAATGTAAGGATTAAAATCAGCAACTTATGCTGCTTCTGCAGGAAATTAGAAAAATAAGAGCAAATTAAAACGAATGTAAGCAGAAAATAGAAAACAGAAAAATAAAGAAAATCAGAAAAACCAAAAGTCATTTCTTCGAAAAGATCAATAAAATTGATAAAGCTCTAGTCAGGCTGACCAAAAAAACAAATAAATAAAATAAGAGATGACAGAGATTATCATCAGATATGAAAGAGGAGACATCAGTAAGATACATTAAAAGAAGAAACACTACAAATAACTCTATGCCCATAAATTCATTAACATAGATGAAATGGGCCAATTCCTTGAAAGATACAAGCTACCAAAAATCATTCAAGAAACAGGCAACCTAGATATATATACACACGCATATATCAACACATCCTTTATTTATTTCCTTCCTTCCTTTCTTCCTTCCCTCCCTCCCTCCCTCCTTCCTTCCTTCTCTCCTTCTTTCCTTCCTTCCTTCTTCTTCCCAGTGTCAACTGCCAGTCCATAAACTCCTTGAAAGTGAGAATATTAATGTTTTATGATAGGAAAAATCAAAATATAACTAGACTGTGCATAGCACTAGTATAAGTGATTATGCTAAATTTTATGTTTTGTGAAAAAAAAATGTTATCTGG
>NW_006431048.1:1834700-1849487 GCF_000325575.1 Pteropus alecto
CAGCAGGAAGATATAAAAGCTGCTGTACAAAATAAGAATTTGAATAAAACTAGGCTCTGCTACCGTTTTCTTCTACTCAGAGTAATACTGTTCAGGGCTGCTGTGGTCCTTAATCAAGAAAGAAGTGTTGAGACCTCAGTTTCTATAACAGGCTGCCCTTTATTGGGGGTGGGGAGTGAAGGGTTACTCTAAGAGCTTTTTTTCTTTTTTTTAAATTTATTTTTCAATTTTATTTGACATAAACTATTATATTAGTTTCAGATGTACAACATAGTGATTAGACATATATATACCATACAAAGTAATCATCCTGCTAAATACCCATCTGGCACCATGAACAGTTATTACAATATTATTGACTATATTCCCTATGCTGTACTTCACACATCCCCATGACAATTTTTATAACTGGTAATTTGTACTTCTTAATCTCTTTCATCCTCACCCATTCCCCCAACCTCCCTCTGATCTGGTGACCATCAATTTATCCTCTGTATCTGTAAGTCTGTTTTTGTTTTGCTTTATTTGTTGTTCTTTTAGATTTTACATATAAGTGTAATCATATGTCATTTGTCTTTCTTTGTTTGACTTATTTCACTTAGCATAATACCCTCTGGATCTATCCATGTCACAAATGGCAAGATTATATTCTTTTTTATGGCGAAGTAATATTCCGTTGTATATATGTATCAAATCTTCTTTACCTATTTATCGACCGATGGACACCTAGTCCATATCATGACTACTGTAAATAATGCTGCAATGAACATAGGGGTGCATATATCTCTTTTGAATTAGTGTTTTGGGTTTCTTCAAATAAATACGCAGTAGTGGAATTGCTCAGTCACATGGTAGTTCTAGATTTAATTTTTTGAGGAACACGCAGAAGTGGAATTGCTCGGTCACATGGTAGTTCTAGATTTAATTTTTTGAGGAACCTCCATACTGCATAACAGGTGGTCTTGAATAACCTAACTAGCATATAACATTTGGAAAAGATGTATGAAACAGAAAAGGAAAAAGAGAACCACTGGAAGGAGGGCAACATAGGACTATATATAACTACATATATAACTATTAGAAGGGCAACATAGGGTCATATATGAGCACATAGGACCATATATAACCACTCATTCAAGCAACAAGACATAACTATAGTTAGTTAAAAAAAATCACAACTTATCAGTACACATACTCTAAACGTTCTTTTCAACTCTAGAGATTCAATTTTCTATAGTTACCATTAATGAAGAAAATTAATACCATCACTAGAATCTTTGTTAGGCACAGAGATTTGCAATAATCAAAGAAAGTCATAATAGAATCTAACTTACCAAACAGAATCACTTTATGTTCAGATTTTTCACAGCACACGCTGAGAACAAGCCAAAAATAAATGAACAAATAAACCAACCAACTGATGGGACTCCAAAAAATGGTAGTAGCAGACAGCATAGACTTTAGATCCTAAATTCCCTCATAAAAACAGAACAACTAGAAAACAAAACCAAAAACCCATGGACTGCCTACAAAACTAATAACAAAAAACAAAACCTATGTGACAAAGTTTCCCACAAATTGCAAAATAAATGTGGATACTGACAAATCACCATTAGCCACAAGATCTGTGTGTCATTGTTGTCCACACAGGAGGAAGAAGAGGGAGGTTAAGGATGCCAAAATGTGCCACTCCAAATATGCCACTTCAGCATAAGGATTATTTTGAGCTAAAGGCATTTGAAAAACAGCAGGTATAAAAAGAGTGCTCTGACCTTCCCGTTTTCTTCCTGAAAACAAGAGATAAAACCCCCATATGGTAGATGTCCTCCCAATACTGGAGGAAAGTAACAGTCTTATCTCCAGTGATGGGAAGTTGAGGCCAAGAGAAATTAAACCTTGTAAACTAACCTCTATCTTCCTAGTGGCTCCCTTGCCTAATCCTGTTTTTACAATTTAATTCAACTCAATATACTTAAGTGTTCACTTCAAGGGCTTCTCTGGGTCTTCATTTCCTTATGAAGGTTCCAATGTCACAGAAAATTTATATTACATACATTTGTATGCTTTTCTTCTGTTAATCTGTCTTATGTTAATTTAATTATCAGGTCCAGCCAAAAATTCTAAGAGGGTAGAGGTAAACTTTTGCCTCTTCTGCAGAAGCTATAAGAGTTTGATAGACCATATATGAAAAGAACCACAAAAGAGACAAGAGGTATCACTAGAAAACTGCCAAGCCAAATAGAGAACAGCAGCTGAAATGAGGTGTATCCCCACTCCAAAAGCGCGTATGTGCAAAGAGCCAGAAAAAGCTAAGGCAGCCTGGACCCTATGAACTCTCATAACTGAAGAGGCAGGGCTCTCTTTCAGAACAGGGCCTCCACTGAGGAGAATCCACTAAGAGTATAATCAAAATTTATCAGGACAGAATCAACAGAGACCAAAGAAGATCCAGATGGAGTCAGTGGGAATGGTAGGAAAAGAGAAAATCTCAAAAATATAGCTGCCATATATTTGAACAATACTGAAAAATAACTTAAGAGGAAGCTCTGTGAAGTTAGAAAAGCTATCCATAGTTGTCTCCTTCTAAAAGTTCAGCAACATTAAACAAACATAAAAAATGAGCAAATGAAAAATAAGTTATATAATTACTTTCATACAAAGTAATTATTATAAAGAAAAACAGCAGAATAATATCCATACAAGAAATGAAATCATGTCAGACTCATACTCAAAAACAATTCAAAACCAAACCTACAAAATCTACTAAAAAAACTGATATTAAAAATGATATGATATTAAAAAATACATCAACCCTGAACAAGCCCAATCCTGTCTGATCTCGGAAGCTAAGCAGAGTCAGGCCTGGTTAGTACTTGGATGGGAGACCACCTAGAAAGACCAGGTGCTTTAGGTGTAAAAAAATAAAAAAATAAGGAATTGTAAAATAACCCTACAATCTGTGAGGTCAACCAAGGCCTGCCTCGCCAAAAAATAAAAAAATAAAAACTGAAAAATCCAAGAAGAAAGGAGCAAAAGAATTAGAATGTAGTCAGAAAAATATTAACAAAAATGACAACAGTCCTTACCTTTTGATAATTACTTTAAATGTAAATGGATTACTATCATTCTCAACAAAATGGATGGACCTAGAGGTTATTATGCTAAGGGAAATAAGTCAAAGAAAGATAAATACCATATGATTTCACTTATATATGGAACCTGAGGGAAAAAAGAACAAACTAATCAAAAACAGACACACGAATATAGAGGACAATCTGGGGAAGGGGGTTAGGGGGCTTGGAAAAAGGGGTGAAAGGTTAAAGAAGTACAAATCAGTAGTTGATAGATGGTTACGAGGATGGAGAGCTCGGTACAGAAAATGCAGTCAGCATTAATACAATGGCTAGGTGTGGCTAGGTGTAGAGCCAGAGGAGAGAAAAAGCAATTGGGGGATTATTTCACAAACTATGTAAATGTCTAACCAATGTATTATATACTTCAAATTAATAATGAAATTAAATTTAAAAAATGTAAATGGATTAAATTCTCCAGTTACAAAAAAGAGTGGCCAAACGCATTAAAAAAACCAGATCCAACTGCATGCTGCCTACAAGAGACTCATTTTAGTTCTAAGGATACACATAGGGTAAAAGTGAAGGAATGGAGAAAGATATGCCAGACAAATGGTAATCAAAAGAAAGCAAGGTTAGCTATACTATAAAAGATAAATAAACTTTAAGTCGAAAACTGTAGCAAGAGACAGGAAGGTAATTACATAATAATAAAGGGGATTCATCAAGAGGATGTAACACTTGTAAATACATATGCACCCGACATCAAAGCACCTAAATGTATTAAACAAATTTTAAGACAACTGAAGGGAGAAATAAATAGCAATACAATAATAGTAGAGGACTCCAATATCTCACTTTTAACAATGGATAAATCATCCAAACAGAAAAGCAATAAGGAAACAATGGACTTGAACCACATGTTAGACAAAATGGAACTTACAGACATATACAGAACATTCCAACCAACAGCAAGAGAATTCACATTCTTTTCATGCACACATGGAACATTTTCCAGAAAGATTGTATATTGGGCCACAAAACAAGTCTTCAGAAAATTTAAGAAGACTGAAATCTCATCAAGTATTATTTCTGACCATAACAGTATGAAACTAGAAATCAATAACAAGAGGAAAACTGGAAAATTCATAAATATGTGGAAATTAAACAACACATCCTGACCAACCAATGGATCAAAGCAGAAATCAAAGAGAAAGCGAGAATTATCTTGAAACAAGGGAAAATGAAAATACAATATACCAAAACTTATGGGATGCAGCAAAAGGAGTCCTAAGAGGGTCATGTATAGCAATAAACTCCTACATTAAGAAAAAAGATCTCAAATAAACAAACTAACTTTACACCTCAAAGAACTAAAAAGAGAAAAACTAAACTGAAAGTTAGTGAAAGAAGGAAATAACCAAGATCAGAGTAGAAATAAATGAAATAAAGAAAAGAGAAAACCTAACTGAAAGTTAGTGAAAGAAGGACATAACCAAGATCAGAGTAGAAATAAATGAAATAAAGACTATAAAAATAATAGATTGGTGAAACTTTTCCAGTGAAACTAATTTTTTGAAAAGATAAAAATTAACAAGCCTTAGCTAGACTAATTAAGAAAAAAAGAAGATCCAAATAAATTTGAAGTGAAAGAGATATTATAACTGATACCACGGAAATACAAAGGATCATAAGAAACTATGATGAACAATTACATGCCAACAAATTGTATAACCTGAAAGAAATAAATCAATTCTTAGAACATATAACCTACCAAGACTGAATCATAAAGAAATAGAAAATCTGAACAGACCAACAATGAATAAGGAGATTAAATCAAAAACCTCTCAACAAATAACTGCACAGGACTTGATAGCTTCACTGGTGAATTCTACATTTAAAGAAGAATTAATGCCAATCCTTCTCAAACACTTCCAAGAAATAGAAGAGGAAGAATACTTCCAAATTCATTTTTCAAAGCCAGCATTACCCTGATACTGAACCCGAACAAGGACAATACGAGAAAATTTTAGGCCAATATCCCTGATGAACAGAGATGCAAAAATCCTCAACAAAATACTAGCAAACTAAATTCAACAGCACATTAAAAGAATCACACACCATAACCAAATAGGATTTATTTCTGGGATGCAAGAATGATTCAACATCCACAAATCAATCAATATAAAAAACCATATTAACAGAATAAAGGAGAAATATCATATAATCATCCATATAGATGCAGAAAAAGCATCTGACAAAATTCAACATTCTTTTACAATAAAAACTTTCAACAAATTAGGTATAGAAGGAATGTACCTCGATATAATAAAGGACATATATGATAAGTCCACAGCTAACATCATACTCAACAATGAAAAGCTGAAAGCTTTCCTCTCAGATCAGAAACAAGATAATAATGTCTAGTCTAGACACTTATATTCAATATATTACTGGAAATCCTAGCCAGTGCAAGTAGGCAAGAAAAAAAAATAAAAGTCATCCAAATCATAAAGTAAGAAGTAAAATTGTATGTTTTTAGATGACATGATCTTATATATAGAAAATTCTCCACCAAAAACTGTTAGAATAAACAAATTCAGTAAAGTTGCAGGATACAAAATCAATATACAGAAATTATTGCATTTCTATATACCTAACAAACTATCCAAAAATTTTTAAGAAAACAATCCCACCTATAACTACATCAAAAAATACTTAGGAATAAATTTCACCAAGGAGATGAAAGATCTATGCACTGAAAACTATAAAACACTGATGAAAGAATTTGAAGACACAAATAAATGGAAAGATATCCATGTTCATGGGTTGGAAGAATTAATACTGTTAAAACATACATACTACTCAAAGCAATCAACAGATTCAGTGCAGTCCCCTATCAAAATTGCAATGCCTTTTCTCACATGGATGAAACACTAGGCATTTATTACAGAGAAATGAAAACTTAAATTCACACAAAAACCGGTATATAGCAGCTTCCGTTGTTAAGAGTCTCAAACTGGAATCAGCAAAGATGTCCTTCAACAAGTAATCTTCAACATGGTTGAACAAACTATGGTATGTATGTACTACAGAATACTATGCAGCAATAAAAAGGAACAAACTATTATACACAACAATTTAATCTCCAGGAATTTATAAATGAAAAAAAAAGCCAATTCCAAAAGGTCACATACTTATTATATAATTTTATACTTATACTTTTGAAATGACAAAATTTTAGCTGTAGAGGACAGATTAGTGGTTGCCAGTGCTTAGGGAGGGAATGGAGGTGGGAGGATAGGACATAGCTGTAGTTATAAAAAAGCAACACGAGGAATCATTGTGGTGTTCTAATCATGCAATATCAACTATGGTGGTAGATACAGAACCAGTATAGGTAATAAAATTGTGTAGAATTTACATATGCAGCACACAAGGATATAAATAAAACTGGAGAATATATTAATGTCAGTTCCTGGTTGCAGTATTATACAAGTTTTGTAAAATATTACCATTGAGGGAAACTGGACAAAGTGTACAAGGGATCTCTCTGCATTATTTATTAAAACTGCATATGACTCTACAATTATCTCAATTTAAAAAATGAATTAAATGCAATGAGATATCCTATCATTTGATCCTCGAACAGAAAAAGGGCTCTAATGGAGAAATAGTGAAATTCAAACAAAGTATGGAGTTGTTAATGGTAATGAATCAATGTTGGTTTCTCAGTTTTAATAAATGTATTTTGCTAACGTAACATCTTAACATTAGGGAAATACTGGATGACAGGTATATTGAATTCTCAGAACTATCTTTGCAAATTTTCTACAATTAATCTAAAATTATTCCTAATAATTTATTTAAAAAATTTTTTAAAAATAGCAATAAAAAAGGAATCAAGAGAAAAATGATAAACATTATAGATAAGCAATGTGGTTAATAGGATTCCCTAAAGGAAAAAACCAAAGGCACAGAACAAATATGAAAAACCAAAATCCAAGAATACTTATCTGAAATTTAAAGACCTGAAGATACATATTAAAAGAGCCTGCCATGTACCTAAGAATATCAACCCAGAATGTCCAGCAAGAAATTTACTAGAGTAAAATTAGTGGACTTAAAAATAATACTTTGAGATTTAGGCCAAAAGATCATGTGAATTGTAAGATAAAGAAATAAGTCTATGACTGGACTTTTCAATAGCAATGTTTTTGCCAGAAAAATAAATGGAATTATAGATTTGAGATTTCAAGGAAAAGACATGGGGGCCAAAGATTTTATTTTCAGCAAAAATGACTTTCAGATATAAAGAGCACAGACAGAATGGTACAAACATGCAAGAAAATTCATTAAAAAAATTCCCATGAGACTTTCCTAAAGCGTCTTTTAGAGAGAAAGCTTGAGACAACCAAAATGATCAAAAAACATCATAAGGACTGGTAGTGAGCATTCAATACATAATTAATTGTAGAACTGAGACTGGGATGGAGAGAGCATAGTATTTAATGATTGCATGCTCTGACAATATATAGGGCTACCATAAAAAAAAAATGGGGAGAATGTAAATAGCATATGCAAAAAAAATAAAACTTTAAAAATGTTTTTCAAAAACCAAAATTAGTGGTGGTTGTTTCAGTATTGTTATTCCTAGACTACTGTATCATGTGGAATTAAAGTAAATGAGTAATTAAGAGCCTAGTAATTCTATGACATTTTCAGTATGAAAAAAGGAAATATAGCTATAACAGGAGAAATTAAGAACTCTAATAACTGATTTTGAATTTGAATTGAAAGTATCAGTATGAATCTACAAAGTATTTTACCTTAATACATATATTTTTCTAGTTCTTTCTACTGTAAAGGCTTAAAAACAATGACAAACTGAGAAGCAATGAGCACTCTAGTGCCTAAACTGGGGTCTTGAAATACCATTCCCCATTAAAATAATAAATTTTTTAAACAGGAGGATTTCTTAGAGAAATGGCTGATTCCAGTTTAAAGTAAGAAATGTACAAAATCATCCTGAAACATTTTGTCATGTGAAATAGCAGAAAGCTATCAAAGACTTCTACAGTCATGTCAAAAAGACCCAGGAGCCAACTGAAGAGGTTCTCACAGGCCAAAGGAACAATTTGAGTTTCTATAAGGAATATGGTTTACAACAGAATGAAACACCAAAAGCATTTAAAGTCACAGTTCATAATAGTAAACTGATCATCATTTGAACTGATTAAGTTAAAAATTAGATAAGTACAAGAATTTCTCTTGCCTTTCCTGTTTGAACTTTACTACTCAGGAAGCAAATAGTAAAGGAGTAGACACATCTCATTACAAAATTATTCCAGGTAATAAATGAAAACAAAATGGTAGAACTGGAATTTCTAGTCCAATATTTTGCAACTCCTAATAAGTTCATGGATCTAGACATGTAACATTTACAGCTGATAACACCAAAAAAAGAAGACATTATGAACCTCCTGATCAAAGAATATACCACCACCTATAGTCTTACTAAAGGGATCAAACTACAGTCTGTTGAAGCCTCTGGATCCAGCTGCCAATTTGCAGGAAATGCAGAGGATAGAACCATGGAACCATCCATGAAAGTGCAATTCCCAGGCCTAAGTTCTTTAACAGATATTGTAAAGAAAAAGACAAGAAACATATCAAGTTTAAAAAATAAAAAAAAAGGGTGAGGGGCAAGATTCCCATTTGTGTGATAAAGAAACCAAAAAGAAGTGTTACTTTGGAAGTAAGAAGGGGACTGTGTTTGGCATGGAGTACATGCAGGAGTTTCTCAGATGACTGGCAGTTATATTTCTTGACCTGGTAGTTATGACAAGAATGTTCACCCTATAATAATTCATTAAGCTACACATTTTTACCTGAGTTTTATTTTACAATAAACAGATTTTCTTTAACAATCAATTAACAGCTAGAGCTGTCCATAAGGGAGTTTCTTGACTTCCGGCTTTGTTACACACCCAGACCTATATATAACTCACTCACTGGCCATTTTCCATCACTTTCAGTTCAGATTCCCCAGTCAACTCCCAATCTACCTCTATCAGAGCCCTGCTGTTTGCACCCGTACATTCCATTTAAGTAGCTCGGATCCTACTGCTACTGCTACTTTTAGGGTTAAACAAAAAAGTACTGAGATTTCAGACACAGTGACAATGTTTCTCAGCCATTTTTAAACCATATGCCTTTTAGAGAAATGTAAGACTATCATATGTACACAAACACATGTATGCACACACACACTCAAGGTGATATGCCCTAGATCAGATCTTTTTCATATCACCATTAGCAGGTTGTAATAGATATGTAATTTCTACTGTAATTTTTTTCAATTTCAAAATATTAAAATCCTGAATGTTTTTTCAAACTAAAACTGTCCCCTACTCCAATCTATCACTATCACACATGACAATCTATTCATCCTCCCTAGAAGGTGTCTCTACCAGCATCCTATTAAAAACTGTTACAGATGAACATACAATGATAATATTAATGGTAACAATTTCTAAGCAATATGTACCAGACACTATACTTTTCTCTCAAATCCTTGCAAAATCTGCAAGGTAGGTATTTTCATCATCCTTATTTTATAGATGAGAAAAACTGATACTCATAGAAATTAAGACATCTCAAAGTCCCTCAGCTAAATAAGCATTATTGAATAAGATAAAAAGCTCTTTAAATGGAAAATAGATGACATGTCTCATATAACCATTTAAAAATATGTATATTGGAAGAAGAAAAGATCAAGATCAGGAATGCACCATTTCAGGCCAAAGAAAAAGGAGTTTCTTATAGACTGATTTAACAATCTCAGAGGGCCATAAGAAAGTAGATGGTATAGTGGAAAGAGGACCAAATTGGCAGCTAGCAACTGAACTTTTAGTCCTGGCTCCAACACAAAGCGGTTCTATTATACTGGGTAAATCACTTTATATTTTCTATATCTTAAAATGAAGAAGACTGACAAGGAGTATTCTAATGCTCAGTATTATAACTTCATGATTTGAGAGTCATTTCTATAGCTATTGATATGAAAGGAATATGGAAATGGAAAGGGTATCTCAGGCAGTTAAATGCTTTAGGATGTTCAAAGGTTGGGAATTTCAGGGTGAGAGCCAGTAAGTAGCCATGCTTACATGAAGAAAGATGGATCTACCCCACTGTTAGTCTCGCTGTAAGACAGAAATGTGCAAATGCATATATAAAAATTAATAAAGGGAAAACTATTTATGTTGATAGTAATAACTTTGTGTACGGAATATGTGCCTCTGTTGAGCAAATAGTACCCTTGCTATTGTTTTATAAAGCACCAGAATGATGAATAGCAACTTGGGAAAAGAAAAAAAAATAAAGAGCTACATGCCAAGGCCAGGCTTCAATAAAACACTTAGGCAAAGAAAACAATGTTGATGCTGGCCACACCTTCCACAAACCATGCTCAGGATCTCGACACTTGAATGTTGAGGTGGTACTTAAAATTCAGTAAGTCTTATTTTCTCAAAGTCTTCACTGCTATAAACAACTATTTTCAAAATATCTACTTGATATAGAGCATAATGTCAAAAGTCACAAAAGGTAAAAAGAAATATAAGGCATGTCCCTGACCACAGAGAACTTATTACAAAATGCATGGGAAATCAAGAAAATAACTGAAGATAGTGATTGCATGCCTATGTGTACAACCATTTGCTTTAGAATTTAAATCATATTTCCCACAGAAACAACAGCACAGAAAATGGTGAGATTTCCAGGTCCCTCCTCAAACTTATTTAATGCATATTTAGTGGAGCCTGAGTTTTTCTTAATTCCTTAATTCTCAAAGTGATTCTCAGTCTGAGGGGCTGATGGAAAGTGGTGGTATATAGCTGAAAACGCATATCCAATATTGTAACTTTACAATTAAAAAATGAAAACAATTTTGCATAACACAAAAACTACTACAAATAAATTTAGAAGTAAATGGTAGCTATAATTTATACATACAGTACTATGCACTAAGTACTGCTCTAATTGCTTTCTACTCCATATAATTTATGTACCTTCATTATTTCACTCATTTTACTATTAAAACCCCAAGGAGGAGGTACTATCAATATCCTATATTAAGGTGAGTAAACTAAGAGAAAGAAAGGTTAAATAATTTTCCCAGTCACAGAGCTCAACAAAGCTTTTTGACTGGCAGAGATATACAAAAGATAATCTATTTTCTGAGTAACCTGATCACCCAACATTTGTCACTGGGGCTGAAAATAAGGCTGGAAGCATAAGGGCACTCATATATATTCTTACAGTTCCATAACTGCTTTTTTTGAGGACTACATAGACTAAAATGAAATGATTCAGAATAGTACGGCCCCAAAGAATCCCATATTGTTTATACCACAGATTGGTCACACAAAGGCACAAGCATATATGTACACAGATGTTCACTATAGCAGTGTTTGTGATGGCCAATAACTGGAAACAATCTAAATGCCCACCAATAGGGGACAGGCTAAATACATTTTGATGTTTCTATAAGGGAATGCTGTATAGCCTATTTTTTTTTTTAATGAGGTATTTTTACATTTATGGATATAGGAAAATACCTAAATATAGTATTAAGTGACAAAAGAAAAGTGTAGAATAGCATGTATCTTATGATTCCACTTACTAAGAGAGGAAAAGGAGTGGAAATATATATATGTGCTTGAATATGATCAAAAGTTTAAGAAATTATTTACAGTGCTTACTTCTGAAAGGTGGAGAATGGGGAACAGGGTCAGTAGAGAGAGATTTTTGTTTTTATATTATATCCTTTTGTATTAAATTTCATTTTACCAAAAGCACATACTGATTTTAAAATAGCTTAATTAAAAATAGAGCATTATAGAGCCTAAGCTCCACTTATATAGTGGTTCCTAACAATAAACTGGTATGCAATGATCAGTAATGAGATGTTTTAAATAATTTATTCTTAACAGTAGTTAACCTAGAGAAGTTTATGAATGATCTATTTTTTTAGTAAACAAGAGTAAAATCAACATCCTTTTATTGCAATTCATTAATGCAAAGAACGGAAGAGAGGAGGTCTTTAAGAGTCAAGCAGGAGAAAAGAATTATCTCCTATAGATGATTATTTTTAGGAGAGGCTGCATCCCAGAATGGAGGTCCTCAAAAAAAAATATTTTTAAGGGTGAGAGGTCCCCTTAGTCTGGAAGTCATCAGAGATGAAAGCAGCCTTCTTGAAAAATACGGAAATATCTTTAAATGGACTCCGAACTGGGTTGGAAGAATCTCAGGGAGTGTGCAAGGATTCTCATCCTTTGGAAAATATGCTTTTGCATATTTTATAAGTAATATATTTACGGTTTCATTTATACATTACCCATAATCAAACATACAATATTTGGAAGCTGTTTATTCAAAATGTTTTACTGATAGGGAGTGCAATTAAAAATGTTTGGAAACTACTGATGTAGTCAAACAAATCTAACGTGGAGAAAAGGAAAGCATTTAATGATCATTCCATGGTCAAGGGATGAAAAGTAAATGCTGTGAAACTGTACAATGCCTGCAATTTTTGAAGTCTCTTCAATTTTTCCCTATGACCAAATCCTGCCATGTTCCAAAAGATCATTTCTTGGTTTTGTCCATTTGTAATCCGACATCATCCAAATTTAATTACTTCATGCTTCAGGAAAGGCCTTGAGTCTCTCCGTAGGGAGTTCTTTACTGTCATCTTGATTCTATAAAAGCTCAGAAAGTTTCCAGCTACTGCCAAAAATGAATGTACTTATCCAGTGATTTTTAAATAT
Organism: Pteropus alecto; assembly: GCF_000325575.1. Taxonomy (NCBI): domain Eukaryota; kingdom Metazoa; phylum Chordata; class Mammalia; order Chiroptera; family Pteropodidae; genus Pteropus; species Pteropus alecto. The sequence goes on from NW_006431048.1 coordinate 1,847,602, forward strand.
ATCTGTCCTCTCCCCACAGACCACCTGGAACTCTTTAAGTAAGTCAGACAAATAAATTCATTTGTCAAAGGGCACATCCTCCCCTTTACACTCCTACACACCACTCGCGTTATGTACAATAAACACCCTCCACACCACCAAATCAAGTTTTTCCTCCAGAACTCTCTTAACGGGTCCCTTTCCTCTAACAGCCTGTCAACCTCTGATTCCTGGAATGTTAGTGTTGATGAGATTGCAAGGATCAGTCTTCTCTCCGAATCATTCCAGCAACTCCTTAGCAGGACCTTTCGACAGGCCCTAGTTTGCGTTAATATCTCCAATGTTTCTGCGTTCTCCGCCCTTACGACCTTTGTTTTGTTTGGGTTCCGCCTCCCCTTCCGGATACTAAGTTTAAGGCCTGAGCGCAGGGGCCCGACAGGTTTTCTCCGACGTCAGCTGCTGCGTACCCAGGCCGGCCCATGCAGGCCGCTCAGGAAAAAGGCCGTGCGGGCAGGACTGACCCGAGCGCTTTTCTCTGTCGCTCCGGGAAGAGAAAAGTCCTGGGGAGGAGGGAGACCGCGCATATATGTCCCGAGGCCGCGCAGAGCGACTCCAAAACCCTCCGACGGGGCCGGCAGGTGTGTGGGCGACTAGAACTAGGCCAGGTAGGTGAAGGGAGACCAGTGAAGGGCCGAATCCCGGAGTGAATCAGGGAGAGGCGGGGCGAAGAGGGGACCCGATTGTGGCTGCTTCGGCAGCTCCCGGGGCCCTGTGGCAGGGGTGACCGTTAAGAGACTCAAGGAGGGGAGGAGTTGGGGATCGTCCCCCACTCACCTGGAAGAGGCTACCGCCACAGGCTCCAATTGCCCCCTCCCAAATTTAAGCCACGTCAGCTCTGGAATCCCGAACGCGACACCTACCACTGCCGCGCCGGGCCAAGGGACTCAACCACTCGCAGTTGGGACGGAAGATGGGATTAAGACATAGGCCAATCAGGGCTCTCAGCAGAGCGTTACCAAGGAGATCAGGCACGCCTTGTTTGTAACTAACCCATTAACAACGACGGAAACCAATCAACGTCAGGAAATGCTCCGCTTCCGCAAAGAAACAGCCAATGGACTCTAAAGAGTGGAGGAGGGGCGGAGTGAGACACGAACTAGTGTTCCGGAAGAAGATCCGGGGAAGAGCCGGAAATGCCGGGAGGGCGGGCGTTCTGGGAAAGGTCAGGTGTTTCCAGTGTGAGGTGGCTCTTGGCGACTCTTCTCCAGTTGCAACGGCGCATCGGTCATGACTGTTCAAGACTACGGCATTTGCTGAGACCCCGTAATGCAGACACCAGCTGACATTAGTATTGTTGAATGAGCCGTGAGAAGAGAGTACAGATTTGGATTTTGCTGTTAAGAGTCATAAAATATTAGAGTCGGAAAGTAGGTCGTCTAATATGACCTTTTAATTTTACTGATGAAAAATGAGAACCCGATTAAAGTGACTTGCCCAAAGACAAATAGAGTGATTTAGTGATGGAACTCGGACTGGATCAGAGATGTCTCTAAGGATATGAGTGAGACAGAAAATAGTGAATACTAGGAAAGTGCCTCTTAGGAAGTGGCGCTTGAGGTGGGCCTTAAGCAAAAGGTGAGATTTGAGAACCCCGGTACTGGAATGCGAGTCAATGAGGAGCTCCAGTAACAGTCACCCAAATAATGCATGCGCTCCTTAAGCCCCTAAAGAAAGGGGAGACAATAGCCAGCTCCCATAATTTTGGGCACTCAATTGACAATAAGTATTTGTTTGAATTTGAGTCTTACTGTGTGTCAGACACTTACCTAGCCAGCTCACTATATGCATCCTCAACCTTAATGCTTACATAACCGTTTGAGGCAGAGGTCCGCGACAGCCCCCCCACC
>NW_006431048.1:1849568-1914432 GCF_000325575.1 Pteropus alecto
GATGTGGGCTATGAGGAACCCTGCTGCACAGCAGGAGGTGAGCAGTGGACCAGCCATCGAAGCTTTATCTATATTTGCAGCTTCTCCCCAGGGCTAGCATCACCGCCTCAGCTCCACCTCAGATCATCAGGCGTTAAATTCTCAGGAGATCCCATCCCTGGTGCCAAAAAAGCTGGAGACCACTGCTTGGAGGTTCAGGCATCAGCTCAGGAAGGCATTTGCTGGTTACCCTGCTGGTTACCTATCTAAAATTGCGGTTCCCTGGACTTGGTCCTGGAAATATAGCTGAGATCAATAGAGGCAAAAAAAAAAAAAAGCCTGCCTTTTTTGGAATTAATAATTTAGTGAGGAGAGAGAAAAATAAAAATAATGTAGTAGATGTCAAAATGCTTAGGAAAGAAAATAAGCAGAGAAGGGGTGTAGTGTGTGCAAAAGACTGCAATTTTGTAAAAACAGACCAGGCCTGATGAATTGTTTCATCCTCTTGTGCTCCTTAAAACTTGGAATGTACTGAGCAGCCCCTTCCAGTGCCCGACATGAGTCAAGGATTGGAAGGTCTTCTGCAGGCTTTTCAAGAGCTTCTAGCTGAGATCAGTAAGCAAGAGAATGTTGCTGAATATGAACAGCAGCTGTTTAGGGCTGAGGCACCCAGCTGACTGGATCAACAGCTGAAACTGCAGCCTGATGATGTGCAGACCTCTCACATAGCTTGTCTCTCAGTTATATTTAAAGATACTCATTAAATAAAATCCTCATTAATCAGGGTTCCATGGGCGTGAATAAAAGTCTAAATTATGAGATTTAGGTTTTGTATGACAATATATACTTGCCCCGCAGAGCTCTGGGTCCTTGCTTATTGGTTATATTCCCTAAATTAGCAAAACTCCTAGAAGAATCCAGAGTGTATCAAGTACTCCATACTCAAAGCCTAAGAAAAGATCATTCCTCTGAAATCCCTATCCCTCATAAATAGTGAGTCATGGATGTTTCCTCTGGAAGTACAGAGATACCTGTCCATATTTTGGTGCCCATTTCTTGACTAGGGCCTGCCTGCAGAATACTGTTGTAGCAGTTAAGAATTTTTGTCCCACTTATGCTGAAGACAAAGGGACGGCTGCTCTGGTAGTTGTTTTGGCACTGTTCTGGTGTCCCTAGAAGGCCAATATGACATGGAGATAGATTTCAGACCATTTGTGTCCATGTCACAGTTGGTAGTCATCCTTCATACCAAGTGACGCCTGGAAACATGTCATAGGAGGCTTCCTCCAGGAACCAGGACATCTTTTCTCCTGGGGATGTTAGCACTCCTGATTAGGTACTAGACCTATGGAGAGGCTAGGCTGGCTTTAGGAAAACTAAGACCAGGCCTGATGACTTTTATTTCATCCTCTTATACTCCTTAACACTTGGTAAGTAAAGCAGCCATTGGTATGTATTATCTTACTTACCTCCAGGCTCCTGGTTTCCACAGGTCTCTTTATATAGTGTGCCTTTAAGGATGGAAGAGATTGAGATTTGTGGCCCTGTTCTGTCTGTGGTACTCCCTTACCTCCTGCTGGATAAGCTTTGGGATGGAGAAGGAGGGTGACAGGTTGGGTTTTAGGAGGGCTGTAAGTGTGGAATGAGCAGATGTACTGCTCATTCCAGGCTGGTTCCAGGCTTTTCAGAGGTATCAGAGATGCCTAAAGGATGCAGAAGCTTGCTAGTTTCTGCTCCTACTTTGATATTTAAGCCCTAATGCATGTCCATCAGTTCTTGCTGAGCATCCTCAAGCAACAGCAGTTTACCTAAATTTGGGCAGGATTAAGCAAAAACTTTGGCACATGGGAGAGCAAGAGAGCTATAGAAGCTCGGACCTGATGCTCTACGGCTGAAGAAGAGATCATTGTTAAAACTTCCATTGTGGACGTGGTTCCACAGTGTAGCGGTTAGCACTTCTGCTTTATATGCAGATGGTCCTGGGTTCACACCTCATTGGAACCACGGTCCATTGTCTATGGCCATGCCACCCTGAACAAGCCTGATGTCTGATCTCGGAAGCTAATCAGGGTCGGGCCTGGTTAGTACTTGGATGGGAGACCACCTAGGAATACCAGGTGCTGTAGGCATTAAAAAAATAAAATAAAAAATAATAATAAAATTTGGCAAGTTAGTCAATATCTCTCATCTTCAGTTTTCACATCTGTAAAATAGAAATTATGTGTTCCTATATAGTAGTGTTGTTATAAGGATTAAATGAAATAATGACCATGAAATACTTAGCAGAGAGGGGCATACATCATACAATAAATTTTAACTATTATTTAGGAGTAGTAGTAATATCATTAGGTTCTTGGAAAGAGTCAAGGTGAGATGACTTGATAAAGGGTCCAAAAACAGCATATCCTTACATTCTCAACTAGACTAGGTAAGGGACCAACTGTTAAGCACTAATGCTGAAATGATCATCTTAGCTCAATAGTTCTTAAACTTTTATTAAAAAGGCAAGATATAACAAATGTTGACAAGGATGTGAAGAAAAAGAAATACTTGAACGTTGGTGGGAATGTAAATTGGTACAGTAATTACAGAAAACAATATGGAAGTTCCTCAAAAAATTTAAAATAGAACTACCATACAATCTCTCTTCTGGGTATATAGCTGAAGGAAATGAAATATATAATAAAATATTATTTAGCTACAAGAAAGAAGGAAATTCTGCCATTCTTGACAACATGGATGAACCTAGAGGGCAGTATGCTAAGTGAAATAAGCCAGACAGAGAAAAATACTGTATGATCTCACTCATATGTGGAATCTATGAAAAAAAAATAGAAAGAAAAAGTCGAATTTATAGAAACAGAGTAGAATGGGGCTGGGAGGTGGGGGGAATGGGGAGATGTTGGTCAAAGGGTACAAACTTCCAGTTATATGATGAATAAGTTCTGGGGATCTAATGTACAACATGGTGACTACAGTTAATAATATTGTACTATATACTTAAAATAAACTAAGAGTAGATCCTAAGTGTTCTCACCCCACACAAAAAACCTATGTGAGGTGATAGATGTGTTAATTAACTTGATTGTAGTAATCATTTCACAATGCATACATATATCAAATTATCACATTATATACTTTGAATATGTACAAATTATCAATTTTACCTCAATAAACCTTTTTCCAAAAGCCCTCAAAATTTAATTATTAAAGTTCAGCCTAGCCCATGCAGGCTAGAGGGGCTGGTAGGCCTGTGGTGGTACTGCACCTGCACCTACATGTACTGGGTCCCAGTCTGAGAGTCACAGGGCATAGAGTTGTGCCCCTTAAGCAGCAGACAGACTGTCTTGCAGTTGAGCCCAAGGAAGAAGGAGCATCCTTTGTGAAACCCAGCTGTCCAAGTGCCTCAGGAAGAAGAAAGATCCTTTTTTGTTTCAGACCAGACTGAGCCTTAGTTCTGAAAGGTAGTGCTGGTCAGTTGTACAAACACAGGAGTATACTGTTCCAGAGCAGAGTGATGACAATTGCAGTCCATGAACTGGGAAAGGAGGCAGGGGTCTTCGGAGAAACAGCAGAGTCCCCAGGCTTCAACCTGAAACCACCAGAGTCCCAGCCAGTGGGCAGGTCACAGGATGAAGAATTTTGGCATACATACCAGGGCCTATAAGAAAAGCCGAGCAGAAATATTCATAAAGAAACTGAGCCTGTGTGTGAGAGAGCTATGCATGCTCAGCACATCCTAGCTTTTCCTGAGCAGACAAACACCAAAGACTGGCCACTGGCACCTGAGTTCATTGCCTGAGTCCCAGAGCTTATTGGCATTTGAAGAAGTGGCCATGTATTTTTCCCAGGAAGAATGGGAGTAATGGGATCCCAATTAGAAGGCCCTCTAAAATGAGGTGATGCAGGAAAACTATGAGACTGTCATCTCTCTAGCCATATTTGTGTTCCCTAAACCTAAAGTAATCTGTCTAGAGCAAGGGGAAGAGCCATTGGTTCAAGGATCCATGGAGTTCAAGTACAGTCCCAAAGAGCTGCCTATGGGGTAAATACACAAACATGACACCAAAAATCATCAGCCTACATGCCTTTCTGACTTAGAAATATAAGCATTGATATCAAAAAATGGCCAGAGTGAATGTTTCCCAGAAAAAAAACAGGCAAAGAAAATTACAGTGATATGCACAGGGTGGAGAAAATAGCACCAAGATTTTCAAGTGAAGAGAGAAACTTTTAACCTGGAGACAAGAGCTGCTGAAGCTTATGGATCATCACAAGAAAGAATGTAAAGGAGAAGCCTTTTAAATACCAGGAATTAGCAAAAAGCTTCAGAGTTAGCTGTGACTTTATTAAGCACCAAAGAATTCACACTGAAGAGAAACTATAAATGCCCACAGTGTGAATAACAGATTTAGGTGGAATTCCGATCTTAATAAGTACTTAATAATGAACCAAGGAATAAAACCATATAAATGCTCATGAGTGGGAAAAGCTTTAGTCAGGCTTCAAATCTCCACACATACCAAAAAATTCACACTGGAGAGAAGCCCTTTATCTGTCATGAATGAGGGAAAAAATTCAGTCAGAACTCCTACTTTATTAAACACTGAAGAACCCGCCTATGGCATATGCAGGAGAAATTTTAGCAGGCAACCAAACCTTAGATACCAGAAACTCCGCTGGTGAAGGGAAGCTTGACCAGCATCTTCAGTCTGAACAAATTTATCAAGTGGAGGTGGACCCTAAAGTTTATGAAAAAATAAAAAATTATGAAGTACGAAGAATTTTTCCTTGGAAAATTTGGGGATATAAACATTGTTTACAGGAGTTGCAATAAAGTTATACTACTTACTGTTTTTACTTATAACCTACAGGGAATTCTTTAGCAAGAGAGATGTTCTAAGACCATTCTATATAATGGGAAAATCCTGTTTGGGATTGTACCTGGCAAAATAGCAGGTTCAGCTTCAGATAGCAGATGCAGCCATGCACCAATCAGTCTTCTATGGTCACAGAGGCAAATATTGCATTGATCTCCCAGCCACTCTTATTCACAGATGATAGATATATTTGTAGCATGGTCTTTCATAACAAAAATAATAATATACTTGTTTTATTGCATACCATTGTCTTAAAGATAGCAGGCTTACCAGTTTTAATAATCTCATGTGGCAGAAATGAATTCTAATGTAAAGTTTTCCAAGAACCAAATTGGATTTTCTTCCTCTCTTTTCATTGGATATCATGAGAGTTCCTTCTTGAACTGTTTAGCAATTTTACTTTGAATCATATTAACGCAATTTTTACTGTGATAAAATTATATTTATTTCACCACTAGAGAATCTGCCAGATAACTAATAATGCATTTATTTTATGTCTCTGATTGGTGGTGGTTGAAAAAAGGAAAACATTTCTAATAAAATCAGGTGGCAAAAGGTGGGAATTTTTAATTATGGAATACATATTAAATATAAGGAAGAATTTTCTGCAATAAAAAAAAAGTTCAGCCTAGCAGTCATGAATTAGGATTCTCTTGCCATAATTTGAAATTGACCTAAACGGATATGGATATTCCTAAAATAAAAAACATGATGCAGAGTGGCTTTTCTACAGAATTTTTAATTTCTATGTTTAGGCACTCTATAGGTTGGTAAAAATGATAGTTTCTCTTATTTGTATTATAAAGTACATGTAAATGCACTTTATTCTCTACAGAAAATGAGCTAATGTGAGCAAGTCATCCGATAAAATTAAATTGTGACAAATTAATGATTAACTATTGGTAGTCACTTTTTTCATGTCTAGATAATTTTCACTCTTATCTGAGTAATGCAGATTTGTTTTGTTTTAATATAGCAAATATAACAGCATTATAAGTCAGAAATTAAAAGAAAAAAATTTTATTTCAGTATTGCAGGGGAATTGAGTTAGTTTAGCTGGGTTTGGTATTTCTTTATCTTCAATGCACCATAGGCTTCTAGTTCCTTTATCTTTTTAGCCGCTGTTAACCTTGTGCTTAGAGTAGGGTCTGGAAAGCTTTTCTGTGTTCCTGCTCCACCCTCCACTTTTAGCCATCCCTGTATGCTTTTGCCACTTAGGGATCTCTCTCCATGCACTTTTCCCCTACCCCAGAGGTAAGCTATTGCTTACGTGGTACTTGGCTGGTTATAACATGGGTAGCCTGTTGTCATGATCCAGCCTAAATTTTAAACCTGGTCTCTTCTTCCTGGGGTTAGGGTGGTGCTTTCTCAGGGTTCTTCCCCTTCTAAACCATGGCAGTCAAACTGCCTCATACCTGTGGTTGGTCTGCCTTCTATTGACGTAAGATTTCTGGGCTCGAAGATTTCTTGTTCCTCTCTCAGAGGTGGAAGGGTTTCAAACCTCCCTTGGGAGTGCTGAGTTTCTACTTGGGTCTGGGGATAGAGTGATTCCTATCATGTCCCTGGGGACAGATTTTGTTGCTATTCCTTCCTTACATGCAATGGAATTTTGTCTGAGCCTTGGAGGTAATAGGGCTTGCTGCTAGTGTTCTAGCAGATTTTAAAGGAAGGGTTTGGGAAAGTGGGTAGTACTTTGAGCATATCACCCAAGAGCAGCCTATCATTTCACGTTTGCCTTCACCACTAAGGGCATCTCTTCAGGCCTCCTGCCTGGCTCCCAAACTTTATTTGGTAGAGGTCTACATTCTTCTGTCCAAGGCTCCTAGATATTCTAAACTGACATGCTACCCCATACATGGCCTTTAAGAATTTAAAATTTTAGTTGACTTCTTATCCAGCCACCTTTGCATCTTATGCTCTACTAAAGATGAAATGGTTTAGTTCACAGATACTGAGTCCTATCTCAATTTACTTAGTTGTCTTGAGGCTTCAAATAGCTGATAGACTCAAGAAATATTATTTTTGTAGATTACCTGGTATTTTTTTTTAAGGTGGGAGTAAGATTCTCATGTAGCTTCATATACTAAGTCAGAACTCTTATCTGCTTATTCTTACAGATGAATGTTATATATTTCTCTTCCAATTATGAATGAAAATTACATTAGGATTTGACTAGCTTGGAACCAAACAATCATATAGGTCCCTAAGATCCTAACAAATTAAGCATTATATTCAGCTCTGAGATTCTTAGAGGAGACATAAAGGCAAATAGTAGGTTATACAGTTCTCATAGAAAAATGCAATTTTATCTGGAGGAATTTTTCTTGCATTGAATACTAGGAGGATTTTTTAATGTAGTTCCTTATAGAAATAACAATATAGAAATTTAAGTTCAAACACCGTTTTGTAGAAAATAGTCAAATGTTTTTCAGTTGATTATTTCTTTTCCTAACCTTAATAAAGGTCAAGAGCATACTCCTATTAATAGAAAAATAGGGATTCTAATATTAAATGTGAAAAAAGTAATTTTGACGAGTTTTTCAGAACAATTGAAAATATTTATTTAGAAAACATCTTTAGTTGGAAAACAGCAGAAACAAGAAATATCACATCTAATATAAGCAGTAGAATGCCATGCTGAGTTTAGTTCCCCAATAAAAGCCACATCAATTTATGTATATGGCCAGGGATGAAGGTGTGGAAAAAAAAAAGAAAAAGAGACATGAGATAGAGGTAGAAGATAATTCTGCTTACTGCCTGCAAGTCTTGTTTGGAGAGGAACTTCTGGAAAACCATGAGTTAGGATAGCTCTAGTCTACTAGCATGCCAGAGACAGAATCAATAATGATCTCCTGAAATATAGGATTTGGGTCATTTCTTAGGGTAATTCCTTAAGGGGGTTTAGTTCCACCTATGAATAAAGTTCCTAATTCTACACTAAGCTCATCCTTTGGGACTTCAGTCTCATCCCCAGCTTCTTCCCCAAGCTTCTTCCACCAGGGTGCTTGTATATGCTTCAGAGTGGTGAGATGGGCCTGTTTGGCCTTGGCTGCCACAGGTCTGGATCTACTTAAGAAGAGCTCAGGTTCCTTTTCTTCTGCTTCCTTCAGACTTGGTGCCTCTGTAGTAAACAGAAAATAAACAGGTGAGTGTAAGAGTTCTGTACAAACGAGTAGGAACTTGGAAACTAGAGTTATAACTCTGCAACAACAGACAGGGACAGGGTTCCAACTCTGAATCTATTATCACTTCTAGATGTAGATGGCATGTGACTATTCACAAGCTGTAGCTATGGCTCTTAGTAACTGGCCACACCCCCATTCTGTGTTTAAAAATTTTTTTAAAAAGATGTAGATTTTTAAAGATGGTTTATTTAAAGAACAGGAACCTTTAAAATAATAGAACTCATCCTATAGGTGAGGCTCAGTTACAGCCACCTATCCATTCAAAAATACAAAATTTCTAAGTAATGGCATTAAATAGATGACTCTAGCCCTCTCTACTCCGCATGTACTTATATAAGTGTTTCAGAGACTGACTGAAACACTGTGGCTTCTTGGATGGTATCTCTCATTAAATGTACCAGTAAGGATCAGATGAATTCTTTTGTGAATTTCTTTTTGTAAAGCACTTCATTAAAAATTATAAAATGGCACTGCAACTACTGTCATCATCTACTTCTAAAATACAATCAACAGCTTTTGAGACTACACAAAAGACTGATTAGTAGGGCTTGGCATCTTTAAAGTTAATAACTTGTCTGAGTTGATACATATGAATGATAGCAAGTAGTTAATTAAAAAGGAGGCTATGGGATCTGCATCATTCAAAACTGTGTGCTGGTACGATCTAGATATTTCTGAGGATGGGAGATGAGCTAATAGACCACTAAATGTTGTTTTTCTAAAAACTGATGTCACAGAATGTTGTATAGGTTGTTCCTCTCAAGAAACAAAAATGGAATGAGCACATACTCATTAACTGTTCAATGTTGGTGCTAATCTGAGCCACCAGAGCCTCCCTGTGATGCTGGGCTCTGTCTTCTAGGGCCCTGCCCATGAAGTAGTGTTGTAGTCGTTCTTGCGCTTGGGAATGGAGTTCCTTACTGGTCACATCTGACATCTGAGAGCACTGGGAACAGAGAACAGAAAAAATTGTCAGAAGGAGAGTATATACATCAAAGTATGTTTTGCCCACTTAGCAGAAGTTCCAGAATGCTTAGCCGTCTCTCAACTTAACAGTTGAATGTTATGGTTGATGTCTACCTTGTACTCTTGTATAAGCATTACATAGCCTCTTGAAAGCTGCTTTAGATGAAAATGCAAGTGGGGAAGTTTATTTTTGGTATGATCCCATACCTCACTTCCTCACAGTGTGGTATTCTGGGAGAAGAGATAAGATTGAAAAATCATAGTGAAAACTATAAAAGACACTGGCCTGGAAGAAGAGCAACAAAGCCAATCCTTTTGTTCTGGATCCCACCTGAAAAGACTATCTTATTTATCCCCACTCCCAAACTTATCTAAGCCATAATGTTATAACTGCTTCTATTTCATAGAACAATGAACAAAATCAGCCAAAGAACTGTGTCCTTTGGGCTAGTCAGCTACTTAAAGGGAACTTAACTAATTAGTTTGGAGAAGAATGAAATAATCTTAACTTTGAAGCTGATAAATCTTCTGACACCATAGCTTTCTCAAATATTCCAGTTCCTGGATCAGGGATGCATTCCTGTTTTAGCTAACACCTTACTTTTCAGCCATGGAATTTTAAACAGCTACACTAGAGTATGGCTAAAGCAGCACTTCTTTTTTAAAAAGGAGTGTGCATTGGAATCAAATATGGTGCATTAAAAAAAATGGACATTAAAGATTTAAACATAAGAACTAAAACTGTAAAGCTCTTAGAAGGAAAGGTAGAGGAAAAACTTCACAACATTGGATTTGGCAATGATTTCTTACATATGGTAGTGAAGGCACAGGCAACAAAAGAAAAAATAGACAAACTAGACTTCATTAAAATTAAAAACTTTTGTGCATCAAAGGACACTATCAGCAGGGTAAAAAGGAAGCCCACAGAATGGGAGAAAATATTTGCAAATCATGTATCTGATAAGAGATTAATATCCAAAATACACAGAGAACTAAAACTCAACAAAAAAACTTGATTAAAAAATGGTCAAAGAACCTGAACAGACATTTCTTCGATAAAGATACACAAATGGCCAATGAACACATAAAAAGATGTTCAAAATCACTAATCATTAGAGAAATGCAAATCCAAATCATAATACTGCTCCACCCATTAAGACGTGAAAATAACAAATGTTGATGAAGATGTGGGGATAGTCTTGCTGATACAGTATGGAAAATAACTGACTTGAAGCAAAGTCTCCTTTACTAGACTACACCTCTAGGGCCATGAATTATGAGAAGACTCCAAATCCATTAACTCTATGGTAAAGCAATTACATTATCTTATCAACAACATATGTACGTATATATCTGAGACAATGCTTTCTTTGTTGGTGATTATCATGCACAGAAATTGTGTAATATTTCACAGCATAGAAAGCTACATACTGGATGTCTTCTGACATAGTCATCCACTTGTTGCTTCAGCTCAACTCTACGTGCATCAGTGAGTTCTCTGATTCCTTGCCAAGGAGCAAATAGTTTTTTTTTCTTATGGCACTTTGCTAGGAATTTAAGAGTCTGAAAAAAAAAGGGTATTTGTGTGAATGTTCTTCCCTAATAGTAACTATTTTCTTCCTACAACATATGGTAAAAGCAGTTAACTCTGAGTGTGTATGGAGAGAGAACTGTGACAGAGGTAAGGAAGGACAATGACATTTTAATTATATTCTTCTGTAGTGATTTAATATTTTACAAGGATATGTTCATATATTTGTACAGTAAGCAATAAAAAAGATAAAATAAGAAATAAGCATCAATTCTAGTCCCTTATAAACTGTATGATTTTGGGAAAATCACTTATCTCTATAGGACAGGTTCTATGCTTACAGAAAACAGGGATCCTCCCTAATTCTTCTTGGCTTACAGAACTGTAGAGATTGAAGAGATAGTATATAAGAAAAAGCTTAGTAAATGTTCTCCCTCCTGTTGTTCAGAATGGATGCCTGGTGAAACAGGAAATGTTGTAACAGGCAAGATTTAGAGACAAATTTTAAATTATTCCGTCCAACTTTTTTTTCACTCTTCTCCCTTCTTTGTACTTCTTATTTTCATCAAAATTACATGTTCTCATTGTTTAAGCCAAGGGTTGGCAAATTATGTCCCACAGGCCAAATCCACTGCCTGTTTTTGAATGGCCTAAGCGTTAAGAATGTTTCTTTCCATTTTTTTTTTTTTTTTTTAAGGCGAGGCAAGCCTTGGTTGACCTCACAGATTGCAAGGACCTTGTCAGCTTACGATTCCTTATTTTTTTATTTTTTACGCCTACAGCACCTAGTCTTCCTAGGTGATCTCCTATCTAAGTACTAACCAGGCCCAACCCTGCTTAGCTTCCCTCACATTTTATGTGGTTCAAAGTTCAAAAAGAAAATAATATTTTGTGACATGAAAATCATATGAAATTAAAATTCAGTATCTACAAATAATGTTTTACTGAAACACAGCCATGCTCATTTGTTTACATATTGTCTACAGCTTCCTTTGTGCTACAATTGTAGAGTTGAATAGTTGCAATAGATTGCATGGCCTGCAAAACCTAAAATATTTTACTGCTTAATGCTTTCCAGTAAAGTTTTATTGATGTAACTGTATTGTTTAAAAGTGTCAGTTCTACAAGAATTGTTAACAAAAAACTATAGTTATCTGCCCACTTATCCTGTCCTCTCCTCTCAAAGACAACTTTAAGTCTTTCAGGTTTTTCTTTTGATGTTTTTATCTCCGTCCACTTTTCTGTGATTTTTTTAAGATATAGGTATTATCCATTAACTTTCTTGGATGGAAGATAAGGATTTAGCTCTCTTTCACTGCTTGCACTCCCACATACTTTCCATATCTCCAAACAGCAAATGTATCATAATTTCATGTAAATCAATTGTTCATGTTTACGTAATTATGATTACATGAAGGCTATTCAGTTTTGAACCATATATGATAACTACTTTTTCTTTCTTGTACATTTTAAATTTTCATTGGAATTAATAATGTTGTTTTTCCTGTATTCAGTTTTTTATGTACTTACCACTGACTATATACCACAAACTCTGTCCTAGTTATCAATACATTAAAACACATCAGGCATTCTATTAAATTCATTTTGTTGGACACAATTTCCAAAGCTTTCTGACCTGGTCCAATCCAGATTGATCACTATAACTGTTACATAGCTATCATCCTGAAATTTCATTCACCGTCATCTTGGTGACTCCTTTTCACCCTTCGTGTCTCCTGGATTCTATACTGTCTTCTTTCTCAGGTTATTGTTTTACAGACTTTGTGATGTAAACAAATGTCTTTGGTCTATGTCTACCTCTAACTGATGGTTTGGTTGGGTGTAGAATTCTATTTGGAAATCGTTTTCACTCAAGCACGTGAAAGCCTTACTCCGTTATCTTTTGGCTTCCAATGGTGCTGTTGAGAAGTACTTTTGTCCCCAGTATATTGCTCAGTAATGTGACATAAATGAGGGTGTGTTTCTGTCACTGTATTGGACATTTAGTTAGTCTTTTTAATCTAAAACTATGACATTCAGTTCTGGGAAATCTTGAATTATTTGATTTGCTTTCCTCAGGTTTTTTTGTTCTTTTTTTCAAGTGTTTGGATGTTTGACCTCATGGACTGGTTATCTTTTCCTTTTGCCCTGCTTTCTAGATTTCCCAAACCATTTTTCCTAGCTCTTTTATTATGTCTTTTTTTCAGTCAAAATTTATTCTATTTGTTCTCTCTTGTAAACATTTTAGCTTTGTTTCATGTATTATTTTCTCTTAGCTGAGGAAATAACGGATTTTTTAAAGGTTTTCTTTAAATATCTCTATTTCTACCAAGTAGTTTTGCTGTTTCAGCCTTATCATCCTTCAGATGTCCTGTGATACTTTTAGCTCATTATTTATGAGTGGATATTAAAAGCTGTTTAGAAATTCCTAGCAGGTAGGTGGGTAGGGTTTTTCTACTGTGAACTTCAATATAGGGCTACTGAACTGGGTGGCTTCATTGGGGTACCTCATTGTCAGTATACTTAGGACTTTTCCCTTGGGCTGTTCAGATTTCTCAAAGAAAAGGCATTCGATCTACTGCTTGCAGGATATAAGCCTGGCTGACAGCAGCTGAGATGAAAAAAGAGCTAGAGATTTTCACATTCAGGATATAAAATTTCCCTAATACCCTCATGTTTTTAGTATGGCACTCGAGCCTTCAATTGTTGAAAGATCCTCTCCTTTCCTTCTAGTCTTCCCTTTTCTTGATTTTTCTTCCTTGCTTCTCCTATTTTTCTTCCAACTCCTGCTGTTAGTACCACCCTAGGCTTATGATGCTGTGCTGGGATCTTCAGAGAAAAGGTTCCAAAACAGCAGAATCTCTGTCCTTAGATCAAAAAAGACCACCTTGACTTTTCTGTCTCTTTTCTTCATTCTTTGTCATTTCAGGACTCTTTGAAACTGTATTTATCTCCCAATTTTTATTTATTTTCTCAACTGCCAATGATTTGTTTCACTAAATGCTTTTGTGGTTAGTCTGTGATAGATAAGTATAATAATACCACAGTACTTTTCTGCTATAATGAAGTAGCCAGAATTAGCCATCACTCTGGCTCTAGAGACCAGATACCAGCAACCATTACTTTCCTTCTACCTTCTGAAGAGATGACAATGCAAGAAAAGAAAATCCTGGAGCATTCAACGGGAAAAGGCAGCTAACTCTTCAAATTTAATTCTAACACTATACCATGTCAGAGAACTCCAACTTTCTAAGTAAGCCTTAGCAAATTTATAGTTTCCTTGATTTTTAGCTACCTAAGAAACAGTGCCTCTGGTTTTGCACAAGGTAAGGGAGGAAGAGATGGTAAACAACAGTTCTAGCCTTTCTCTGTGAAGGACACTAATAACCAGTTCCTCCTCAGGGACAAGTTCAATGAAATGATAATCCTTTGTTCTGTGAAACTAATGAATTATCATTTCTTTTTCTTTCTTACCAAGGTCAATTGCAGTACTAATAGAAATATAATGGGTTACATATGTAATTTTAAATTTTCTAGTAGGCACATTAAAAAAATTAAAAGAAGTGATATTTTGCATATAGTTATATAAATCTATTATAACTCAAAACATGTAAAATATTACCCTTTTGACATGAAATCAATATAAAAAAATTATTGATATTTTACACTTTTTTTCCATACTAAAATCCTGTGGGTATTTTATACTTACAACACATCTCAGTTTGGACTAGCTACATGTAAGTACTCAATAGCTACATGTGCATAGTGGGGAAGTCCAATTAAGTATATGTCTTAGAAATGGATGCTTCGAAAGTGTGGCAAATATGTTCTTTAATGACCATTGCCTTCTACTGATTTTCTCTACTACTTTCCTTTTTCTTCCCTGTCTGTACTATCATTTTTCTTTCTCTTTTCCCTCTTTGAAAGTAATCCTCTTCTTTCCTTTTCTGGTTTTGCTCTGCTTTGACATCACTGTTATTTTTAGTAGTTAGCTGCAAAGACTATAAAAATGACCTTGACCCATCCCTTTTTGATTTTACTTCAACACAGACCCATATTTCTCTTTTTGGGTGGGTAAGATATGAGGCAGATGCAACATATTTTTTTCCTCTTATGCCGAAGGAAAGTGTAAATCCCAAACAACTTTGCCTTCATAGCCCTTAGTTTTTCTCTTATAATGACCCTTGCTTCTCTCTCAAAGGAATGGTGGACAAGATAGGGTATCTCATTTTAGAGTCCTTTTACAAAGTATTAGGCTTATCTAAATCAGGCAAGGTAGTGAGACAACTTAATAAGGACCCAGTTGATTCTTTGGCATGGAAGAGTTTAAAAAGGAGGTAGCTATGAGGTAAAAGTATTAGAAAGAACTCAAGAATTTCTCTAAAGGAAGTGTCTCTAGTACTGACATCCATGGGTTAATCCTTAGCTGGTCTTATTTAGCAGAGGGTAAATATCAGGTAGGGGTGCAATTCAGGGGTGGTACAGGAATGTTTGATGCAGATATAGCCTGAGATCCCCAGAAAAGTGTGAGGAAAGAGACAACCAACATCTCTTCTTTTTTTCCTAGAACTTATTCTACTTTTTTTTTAATGGTTTTTAAAAATCCTGGTAAAATGTTAATCACAGACAGTTCAACAAAGAGGTTGTTCAAAATCTAACACTGTGAAAAAGTGAAATTGACCTAACATTCAAGAATAAGGTATTATAAAACTAAATGCTATGGGACCTAAAATACTAATATGAAAGTTAACTATGTATAAATGAACAACCAGGTATTAGAAAAACTGGTCATTAAATAGCCTTGTGCTTTTCCAAGCAAGCAAGCAAACACACACACACACATACACACACACTCGCACACACACACACACACACACGGTCCAGATAAATCCCAGGAAATTATCATTTGATATCATTCTAAAAAACAAAAAAAGAAAACCATTCTATAATTCAAAAATTATAATGATCTAATTATACCTAATACATTATCTATGCATTAAAAAATATCAAATGATATGCTGTACTTGCGTAAGACTTTGTAATTTACAAAACACTTTCCCATAAATTAAGTCATCTGATCCAAATAACTGAATGAAAAAAGTAGGATATGCATCCATTCACATATTAAGCACATGCTGAGAGCTGAGAACAATAAAAAAGATTTAGTTCCTTATCCCTGAGATGCTCACAGTCCCAGTAAGAAAGAAAAAAAATTAACGAATAAACACTGCAGTATGGTAAATGTGTACAAGGGTCTATGAAAGTACTAAGGACTGAAGTCTAAATTAGTCTGGCCAATGGCAAGAAGGTTATTTTATAGAGAAAAAAAAACCAAGGCTCAGGAAAGCTGAGTGAGACTTGACGAAGTCTTTACTGTAGATAAATAACAAAGTCAGGTTTGAACCCATATTTTTGCCTCCTCATCCAGTACTCTTTTTACTACATCAGACTCACTGCTCTCTGAAGTGTGACAGCTGCTTTATACTCCGTGAGAGATGGCCTCTGTTGGCGAAAATTTTTCCTTTCCCTGTACCCTCTCCAATGTTTCTGGATAATCAATGCTGATTTCTCTTCTAGTTCCCGATTATGTTTTTCCACCTGACCTAAAAAGATGACAGACACTATTACAACCTACTCACCTCTATGCTTTCTCAAATTCTGGAATCAGGTCAATGATAGCAACAACAATCTTGCAGTTCTTTTATTTTTTTTCAATACTGTTCACTGATTTTCCCAATTTTATTATTTTACAATAGTTCTAAGATTTTAGAAACAAAGCACTCCAAAACTTTTTTCAGATTGTGCAGCTTCTTTAGAGAAAAGACTCATAATGTTTTCTGTCATGGGAATGAGGAAAGAGTTGAATATCCAACAGCAAGAACATTTAGAAAAAAGAATCACAAGTACATGGTTAGAAAGTCACTTAGTACCACCAGAAGGAAGGGGTAAAACATGTGTATGTGTTATCTACTCTGTGTGCTTCTAAATCTCTCTTCAGTCACTCATTTGGCTATTCAGAATCAATAGTTAGATGACTTTCTTTTTACTGTCTGGGAGTTGGTCAGCATATAGCCCAGATTTCACAACAGCTAATTAATAGAATAAGGCAGTAGAAGGCAATAATAAAAAGAGATGTATTTGAGAGATAGTACAGAAAAATTGATAAAATTTAATGACGGCTGGATGTGGAGGTAAGAAAAAAACTGTAGGATGCCTCATAGATAGGAAACTGAGTAGACTATTGGTGCAATTATCTGAGATGGGGAATAGAGAGAAAATTAGAGGGGAGAGATAATGACTAGATTTGGGGATACTTGTGGATAGCTAAGTAAAGCTATTGAACAGACAGCTGGCTATAGTGCTATATTGTCCAATATAGCAGACACTAGCCACAAACGGCTAAAGTGAAATAAATTTAAGAATTCAGGTCCTCGAGTACACTAGCCACATTTTAAGTACTCAATAGCCACCTCTAGCCAGCAGTATGTATTAGACAGTGCAGACACAGAACGTTGCATTTTATAGAAAGTTCTGTTAAGCTAGAGCATAGGAGAGAGGGTGAGGATGCAGACGAGATTTCAGAGTGCTCAGCACTCATTTAGTAGTTGAAGCTACAGTTATGGATGGGATACCTTAGAAAGAGCAATATGAGAATAATGGGGTGAAGATGGAGCCCTGGGAAATATCTATATTTAATAAAGGGAAGAGAAATAAGAGACTAGTGAAGGAAAATGGGAATGAGTATTAGGAGGGGAAGAACAATAGAAGAACCTTGAAATTGGTATCGTCTCTCAGTCTACACATTAATATTAATTTCAACTTAGTGTGTCAAAGGTGGAAAGAAGGCATCACAAGGTTTGTACTGAAGTATGAGTAAAGTTCTGATGGCATTATGACAATATTCCAACATCCTTACTTCAGTTCAAGGGATTCTTTCTCTATGTCACTAACAACTATCTTTTAGAATAAATTTTTCGAGGTTTCACTAATTTATCTGAAAGAATAGAAAAATTAGTGTAAAGATTGCTCATCATCAGCTAATAGGCTTTAATCAGAAAAAATAGTAACTTTGTTTTTGACTTGAGATTTAATGATTCATCTTAAAAAGGAGAAACAAGAAAAAGGTCTCAATATAAGAAATCATCAGGTAGCTAGGAAATTTGGTTTATTAAAAGATATCCTAAACGTTCTCACAGTTAATGAAATTGATACTGCCACCAACCTGGATGAACTATTTCAAGCATACTCAGTCGTAATTCTCGAGACAGTCTCATGGCTCTCTGTCTTTGAAGTTGCAGTTGTAATTTGTGGTCCTCTTCTTCCTTCTGCCTATTTAGCTTCAGTAATATTTTTGTTCGTTTAGATCTGTGATGGAAAATTTTAAGTACATTATGTACAATTTTCATAAATCATACATACACTCAAGAAGTATATGAAAAATGTTTAAACTCACTAATAATCATATAAATACAAACACAAAAAATTTTAAGATAACTCCCAGTGTTGTTAGAGTATGATGAAATAAATTTTCATGTGCTACTGCTATACTTTTCTGGAGAAATATTTAAAATGCATATAAAAAGCCTTAAAATTTTTAACCAATTAATTCCATTTCTAATAATTTTCTTAAGGAAAACCCTGACATGTACATCAAGATTTATGTTCAAGGATGTTCTCCATAACATTACAACAGCAACAAGTTGAAAACAAACCACTTGTTCCATAATAGTGAGTTGGATAAATAAATACCGATTCACTCACTGGATGGATGCTATAAAAAATAAAAATTTCAAAGAATATTTAGTAACATAAGAATATACCCACAATCCAATGTCAAGTAAAAATAAAATCAGGATACAGAAAATAAGATCAGGATATAGAAGAGATCCAAATCTTGTAAAAAATGCATATATATTGAAAAATAAATTATTAAAAACATTTAAAATTTCAACAGGGATTTTCACTGCATGGTGTGATTATGGATGATTTTAATTTTCTTCATGTTTATCTATTTCTAAACTAATAAATATTATAACTCAAGAGATAAACTAAAAAGGATAAGAGAAGAAGGTATTATCTCCATAGACTTAATCTGCATGTATCTAAAGAACATTTCTCTTAGCTTCTTATAATTAAGCTGCCAATAAATGTAGTACCTTGGCTCTCTGTAGTACTAACAGGAAGACTTCATAATGATGTAGAGAGGGCTATAATAATTTTTAACTCGATTTCTTTTGAAAAAGCAAAAACAATTAGGCATAAGTCAAATTTAAAAGGAAGTATTTTAAAGTAGAGAAGGGAAACACAAAATAACTTTGATTACATTTCATGTTTTGTGTTCTTGAAATTTCTTAGCTGCTACCAATTACAATTTATTTTCTTTGGTTTTACACTTAGGCCAAAGTTCAAACTTTGTTTCAAAATGTCTTTCTTACTCCTGTTATCAATGGGAGAAAATACCTCAAGTATGTGTGTCAAAAGAAGGGGTCCTAGAAAGGATGTAGGGCCAGCTAAATAGTTACTAAGTATCTCTTGGTCCTCCTGAGTTAGAGATCAAGTAAGAGCCTTTCTCTTCCCAGAGTGGCTGATGGAAACTTGCTTCTCCTACGAACTACCCTCCCAAACTTCTGGGTTGCTTTGCATGTAGATAGGATGTTTTGCCCTTTACATACTTATGGAGGGTAAAAGAGAACACAGGCCCTAAACAGAATCTCCTTTCAAATTGATTAACAAAACAAAAAAACACCCCTAACATAATGGATTATAGATTATAACACCAAATATTGCATTAACAATATTTTTAAATATGTTATTAGTATCGGAAACATAGGAATCATTAAAACTGCATTGCTAGAGAGGCAGGATAGTTAGCCTAGAGACGTTCCCTCCAAGATAACACTCCAAAATCCTTCCTTTGTCCTTTATACAGCTTTGGCTAATCATAATATCATTATAATAATATCACCCGCACTGCAAGTACCACGTCTTCAGGCCTTGCTCTCAAGAAAAATGAAAGCCCGTAATCCAGACAGCTCAGGGAGAACTCTCTGAATTCGCCTGCATTTTTCTCCTAAAGTGTGTACTTTTGCCTTAATAAAACTTGCACTTTCCTGCTTGCTGTTTGTCATGTCCTTAAATTCTTTCTCTGGACATAAGACAAGAACCTGGTCACCGGAGCTCTGGGTCAGGGTCCCTCTTTGGACTCCCGCCCCATCGAGCTCTCTGCTATCATTAGGAAATGTAATCTGTCAGAAAACTGGGTTTAGGAAATAGTTTAGGCATACAGGCTATGAAATATGGTAAAATTGAAAAGACTATGGAGCATGCAGGTGAAAGTAAAATATAAATCAGGAACACAGTAGAAAAGTAAGGTTCAGTGACTGAAACAGGACTATAAATTTTAAGTATGCATGTTTCTTTTACCCTAATTAATTCCTAATTAATTAGGAATTAATGTGATTTTGAATGTTTCCCCCCAACCTGTCATTCTGTCAGTAAGAGTATCTATAACCACTCGTCACTCAAAAATTAAAAGACCATTAACTACTTTCTTTGTAAGAAAGAGTAAGCATTTGACTCTCTGGCATTTGTATTGCACTTCTGAAAAGGAAATGACTGATCAGATATCATATTTTCAAATTAATTTATGTAAACACAGTCCATGATTTACATTTAACTAACATGAATCTTTACCATCAAAGAAAGAGCTGACCAAACTATCTGCTGATGACATCAGGACTTCTCCAGGAAGTCCTCTGTTGTAGAATAATTAAGTATGAACCTGGGGAGTCCCATATGAGTTGATGGGCAAAGTAGTTGATAAGCTATGTTCATTAACTCAACAAACATTTGTCTGAATACTTGCTGCCTGCTTGGTACTGTCTTAACAGAAAAGAGAGACGGTTCTGCCCTTAAGGAGCTCAGTTTTAAGGGGAAGTTGAAGGGTACCAGAATATGTCACTTGGGTATAAAGATTATTTTGAGCTAGAGGCAAATGAGAATCAATGAATGCAGGAAAAAGCCTTCCTGGAGCTTCCCTTATCAGAATAAAAGAAGAAAGGTCTAAGAATGAGGAGTGCCATAAATTCCCGCTCCCAAGAAAGTTTTTTGGCCTTAAAGAGGATAGAACATGGACCAACATGGACCTGCACAAATAACCCATATGTTCCATTAGTTTCCCCAATACATTTACCTTTGCAAAGTTTGCTGCCCTTGGAAGCCTAAAACCCTTTTCTTTGCACCTGTCACATCTCTCCAAATTTATTATTCTTCATTAAAATCTCTATAAGCCCAAGTTATAATCACCTCTTTGAGTTACTAATCATATGAGGTTTCTTTTGCATGATTTGTGCTGTATAAATAAACTATCGTTGTTGTTGTTGTTGGTCTAATGTTCAGGGCCCCAAAGAACCTAAGATGAGTAGAGAAAAAAACTGTCTTCTTTCCCCATAAAGTTAAACTATCATTAAAACACCTAAATATCAACACCATGATACAAGTAGATAAACTGTATGGTTTCAATACAGTAACTCGAGCAGCTATTAGCTGCTACAGAAAACATCGCTGAGTAAGAGTACTTAACAGAAAATAAAGTTTCTGACCATGAAAAATGATTAAATAAAAAAGAAACCTCCAGAAAGTGCTTTAGGAAGGTTGTGACTATAAAGACTGCCTCTTGCTAAATCTTAAAAACCTCTGCTGAATCTGGGCCCATAATTGTGAGTGCTGGGCAGTCCTTCCCCCCAAGAAACATGGGAGGGGGAAATTACTATGAAATAATGACGTGACCACAAAGAGACAGAAATAACCTTTGCAGAAAGCCCAGCTATAAAGGAAGCAAGAGAAATTTGCATAAACTGTTGTAACTAGTAAAAGATAAAAGGTGCTGAAGCCTGGGCAAACTTGAAATTAAAAAATTAAATAGAACCTAAAGGTTAAAACTATACTTGTTTTTCTTAAAACTTCAAACTCGCAATAATAAAAAGGAAACAAATTCATTATAATGTGAGATTTAAAGAATTTTGGCTTAAAAGCTAAATTCTTCTAATGAAAATATTTATAATTAATCTGGTTTTGTTACATAAAGCAATGGTATTCCCATTTTAAAACAGTGTAGTATTAGATTCCATAGACATACTTGCATGTGGACAAAATCTGTAATCCTCAGATACTTTAAATTAAGATTTTAATATTGCAAGAGAAAGTAAACTGGCAAATTTGGCAAATACTGTGAGACTTACAGGCATTGGAAATACACATACACGCATGCAACACTTAGCTCCTAGGTCATTTATGATAAAGTAGAGCCATCTCAGAGGTGTTATCTCATGCAGTCTAACTTAAAACTAAATTTTAGTTCACTATTTTAAAATATTTTTAAAACCGAGAAATGCAGCTGCAGTTATTAAAAGAATAGTTTCAGTTTTCTTTAAAAACTGACTTCTGGAATATGCAAGTTTCACTTTAGTAAACTAAAATTTAGCTAACTAAAATTTAGTAAACTAAAAGGCTGCATGAAAAATCACCTCTGAAATGGTTCTACTTTATCATAAATGACCTAGGAGCTAAGTCATTTTTGTGTGTTCTTTTCTTTGCCTTTAAATATCTGGATGGCTTAGTCATATCGAAAACTGGGCCATGTCTTCAGTATTTCATTTTTTGTCTAATTGAAATAGAGATAAATGACAAACCATGTCATATCTCAATGACTGTATATATCCATGCCCTATTTACTGAGGAAAATCAGGTTAACGTACCTAAATACACACATTTGAACAATTATGGCAATTTTGGTTTTAAGGGTTGTAGACTATCACTGGCTCCCAATGTAGGCTTGGCCCACAAAAAAGTCTTGAGTGAACAGGAATATATATTTGTTAGACTCCTGTCTCACATTATGTCCTTTGCTTTGAAAGTGCATCTGGTTAGTGGAGTGCTAGTACACTCAGAAATGTGTAGAATAAGAATGAAAGTAAGAGTATAAGAAATGGGTTAGAAAATTAATTAAAAAAAAAAATCCCCAAGTTTTCACTCAGCTGTACTCTAATAAAATATATCTAACCCTTTCAGATTATCATTCCTCTCACCAAAATTTTTTACCTGAAACTCCTCTGCAAAGTAATCACAGCAGATGGAAGCTTCTTTAATCTCTTTCTAGTTTGGAAACCCTTCCAATAAGCTTGAATCAAACAAGCTGCTTGATGTAGTTTCTGAAATTAAATGTCAGAATTAATTTAGACATCTCTAAGAAAGACTTTTTTAGAAGTTTACCTCTTAAGATATCAAGCCTGGGCAAGTATTAATCTTCATCTCTAGTAAGCTGAGGAGGAGGCAACATTTTTATAGGCCCAGGATACAGAAGGCCTATGAATATTAAACCTGACCTCTCAAAGGAGGTATGTTAGGCTCACTTGGGCAATATCTAGAATGGATTCAAGATATAGTCTGGTTAGCTCCAAATTCTTCCTGATTAATCTTACTTCTCACTCCCTTTACAAATATTTCATAGTTCTGCTTCTTTAATGCTTTAACCTCTTTGCTTGACATCTTTTCTGGCCTCACTTATTCGAAAACCCAAGGCATGAAGAACTCTGTACAGGCCAAAAAATATAAAAAATAATTAAAGGCTCTGGGGTTAAAATTCAGTCCATAAATAACCCCTTTTCCCAACAACCTATGGCTGCTCTGGATCTTAGGGGTAAATAACTAAAGAGAGGGGGAGACAGACAGCAAATAAATAAAAGATTCAAGAGGCTATCACTCTCCCCTATTTTGAAACTAAAATGTTTACTAAAATGTTAGTAAATACCATTCATATTGTTATTACAATTTAATACCTGCTCTTCTACTTCCTGGTAGACCTTAGGGCTTAAAAGGCCAATGAGCTGTTTAAGTTCTTGTCTAAATTCTGTCCCAGGCTCTTGTTTATTTAGCAGATTTCTGAGTCCTGAAATGGAATAACAAAGATACAACTATTAACAATAAAATATAATGATTTAGTTATTTTATTGGTATTGATTTGAGGTTAAAAGTCTGATTTAGAAGCAAATGAACACAAGAAGATTAGTCACATAATTTTTCTTTTTCCTTCTCTTAAAGACTTCTAGATTGAGGTCTTTAGGATACTCCTCTGGCCAAAGAGTTCTTATGTGCTCACTTGTGAGATGTGATGCAAAATCTGTCTGGTCAATCTCTTTAATTAAAAAAAG
This sequence comes from Pteropus alecto, assembly GCF_000325575.1. Lineage (NCBI taxonomy): Eukaryota > Metazoa > Chordata > Mammalia > Chiroptera > Pteropodidae > Pteropus > Pteropus alecto. Next base: position 1,873,318 of record NW_006431048.1, read on the forward strand.
GGGAGTGGAAGTGAAAAGTCACTTGTGATAAGTCAAAGAGTAGAGAGAGAGAAATTATTTGCTGTTTGAACATAAATACCCTAAACTAAAACTTTTTTAACTGAAATATTTTTAAAAAGATGATACAGAGTAAATGCCTACCCTGTGGAAACAAACAGATTAGTCGTCATTACTAATGAAAAGAAGTTATTATTAAATAAAAATATACAGTAACATATATATAACTTGAGGCAAATTAATAGCTTCCTGAGCAAATATAGAAGTGCTATAACACAAAAATACTGCATTTTTATCCCTAAATAAAACAGAGTAGTATAAGATACAAAGTAAGTATAATTTCTAAGTCAAGTAGGAATGATGTATTATAATGTATGTATTCAATATAAACAAGCTACAATGGCTTTGGAGTAGACAATTGGAGAAGCCACTATCAGGATCTTTTCATGCTTTATACTCTCCTTAAGACTAAAGTTCTTAGCAGTATTAACAACTGTAAAATATCTTGAGGAAACTGAATGAGTTTTACTATTGAAAAAAGAAAAGGAGACTGACTGTTAAGGTGAAATTCCTTTATAATGAACTCCGTTGGACATTCACATTTCTATACAAGAAATCTAATTACAGAATTTAAAAATGTATATCTGGTACAATATCAACTAAAAGGTTTTATTATTGGCATCTTTTCTCCTCTATTCCCATAACACAAAATAATTACAACATTGACAATAATGACTGGTACAAGTTGTTACTAAAGTGTCATCAAGAATTATTAAAAGACCATTGTAATAGTTTTTATATTAAATGTGTCACATTATGTTCTAATCTTTAAAAATTCCTATATAACCCTGTAGAAATAAGCATATTTAATAAACTAGAAATCCATTTCCCATTTGTATAAAAAAAATAGACTATAATGAATCACGACTCTGCCTAGTAAAGAAATAAAATAAAGCTAACAAATAACTGCTTGGCAATTAAAAAAAAATCTGTGTGATCTTGGATAAATGACCTAATTATTCCATGCCTCTGTTCACACTGCTATAAAATGAGGATAAGAGTAAATATCTCATAGGGTTAAGAGGATTAAATATTTTAATGCATGTAAAGTATGCAGAATATTATCTGACAAGAGTAAATGCTCAATTAAATGAAAGCTATTCTATGGGAATGGTAATACACTGAGCCCTTTCCTCCTAAAATTTTCTGACTTTTTATTCACATATACATTTGATTTGGAAGTGAGAAAGATGTTTTGTTTTTGTGGAAAGACAGTCAAGGAGTTGAACAGTAATTATTAATTGATTTAAAGATCAAAAGAGCTGTCAGTCTCTCAAGCACAGCTCTATTTTCTCCAGTAAATCTTGGTAAGGTCACTGATCTTTTTGGTCATTATTTTATAACACTATATGGTATATTCAGTACACAACCTTTTTGTTGGAAAGGGAGTAAATATTCATTGTAACCTCATCAGCAAAGTGCCATAAGCCATCTGTTGAGACACGAGGAAAGCCTGATCTAATAAAAACTTTTTTCTGAATTGGCTATGTTATGATAGGGTTTTATTTCTACACTTTGGTTACTGAATTTTTTAAAACAAGCATTTTACTTTCCAGAAATCATCAATAAAAATGTTATTTTTGAGAATCTCAAAAAAAGAATACATATTACCTTTGTAGCAGGCACTTAGTCTCAGTAAAATCAAAATTTCCTGATGAGATTCTGCCATCAACAGTAGGAGCTTTGTAGCAGTACTTCTTAGGACTGGACTAGGAGTTGATAAAAGCTTGAAAATAACTTCATCTAAAATTGAATGCAGAATTTTTCCTTCTATTCTGAGTAAATCACCACTAATAGAACAAAATAAAAGTTAAAAATGTACCATTACTAACTGATACAAAGATATCGCAACAAATTAAACATAAAAGATTCAGCAACTTGATGCCTGACTGTGGCCTGATCCAAGAAGAGAACAAAATTTTTAAACGTATAGCTTAGTTACAAGAACACAGGACAGTAAGGCAATATTTATTGAATACTAGGTAAAATAGGGAATACGTACAGTAAGGCAATTAATATTTATTGAATACTAGGTAAAATAGGGAATACAAAGTAGCCAAAGGCCCTCTCCTCAGAAAAATCTACAAATTGCAGAAGAAAGATAAACGTGCAAAACAGATGATTCAAAAGCTTCAGGTCATAAGAGGAAAATCACAAGACAGCACAAGGTTCATTGCTTAATGATGTATGAAGACAAAAATGCTATAGGAATTCAATTATCATGTACTTAATATAGGAGGAACTTTATCTTTCCTTTGTCATTTTCTTTATTACACTAACAACCTTATCTTGCTGTACTGATGTCATAAAAAGTCATCTGAAACTAAGAAATAGTCAAAAGAGATTTCTGGGTGTCCTTCTTACTCAACTCACTAACGAGTATGTGATATTCTAGGGGTGTGCACCTTTGTTTATCTACTTACTATTGATTAGAATATTTTGCAATCCTGTAAAAGTAGATGTTGGCTTATAGAAAATGAATAATGGCAGTGATGCCTATCAGAGAGCAAAAAATTCTTACTTGACAACAATATAAATGACTACTGTCATTTATGCCGCATACTCTCTACCCATTCAACTTCTATAATACAATGTTGTTCTGGCTCCCCCTCCACCTTCCACCCACAGATTTCTGACCATTCTTTCTCAGTCTTCTTCACTGGCTCCCCTTCTCCAAGTTTCCATTTTCAGGCAATTTCCTTTCTCGCTCTATTCTTATTTCCCACTAAGCTCATCTTCTTTCAGGTTTTCAACTATCAAATATAGGCTGATAACTCAGAAATCTATAGCACTACTCCAGATCTCTTCCAGAAGTCACAGTTTATCTATTCATCTATCAACAGACATTTGAGTCATCCTGTCTTTGGCCATTAAAAATAAAGCTGCTATAAAAATTTGTGTACCAGTCTTTGCATGGACTCTTATTTCACTGCCTGATGAACATATTCCCTTGTGTTGAACATAACCAATAATGAATTCATCATCTGTCTGTCTCCCAAAACCAACTCCTTATATATTCTTTGTTTTGGTTATATCACTACTCGACATGACACCAAAAATCTGCATCCCATATCAAAATGCTTCCCCAAGGCCTGATTTTTTCAAACAGCTTTATTAAAGTTTAGTTGATATACAACAAACCGCATGTATTCAAAGTATACAATTTGATAAGTTTTGACTTATTTCATCAGCACAATCAAGATAATGAACAACATATCAACCTCCTTCTCCCAAAGTTCTCTTGTGCTTCACTATAATCCTCTCCTTGCCCTCCCTGGCACCTTATCCCCAGGCAAGCACTGATCTACTTGCTGTCACTATAAACTAGTCTACATTTTCTAGAATTTTATGTAAATGGAATCATACTTTTTCTGGCCTGGCTTCTATCACTCAGCACAATTATTTTGATATTCATCTGTGTTATCACATGTATGACTAGTTCATTTCTGTTTCGTCCTTCTCTCCTTGCCCTCCCTGGCACCTTATCCCCAGGCAAGCACTGATCTACTTGCTGTCACTATAAACTAGTCTACATTTTCTAGAATTTTATGTAAATGGAATCATACTTTTTCTGGCCTGGCTTCTATCACTCAGCACAATTATTTTGATATTCATCTGTGTTATCACATGTATGACTAGTTCATTTCTGTTTCATGTTGAGTAGTAATCTATTGCATGGATACACCACAGTTTATTCACTTGTTTATGGACATCTGGGTCATTTCTAGTCTTTGGTTCTTACAAATAAATCTGCTATGAACATTTGTGTACAAGTCTTTATATGAGCATATGCTTTCATTTTCTTGGGCAAATACCTAAGAGTGGAATGGACAGATAGCATGTTATGTGTATGTTTGCTTGTTAAGAAACTGCCAAATGTTTTCCAAAGTGATTGTATGATTTTATCACTCCCACCAGCAGTGTATGAGTTCTTTCATATCCTTACGCTTGGGTCACTGTTTTAAATTTTAGCCATTTAATAAGTATGTAGTGGTATCTTCCTAATGACTAATACTGTTGGACATCTTTTCATGTGCTCATTTGCCATCCATGTATCTTGTTTCATGAAATACCTGTTCAGATCTTGTGCCAATTTTTCAAACTTTTTATTATTAAATTTTGAGAGATCTTTATATATTCCGAGTACAAGTACTTAAGATATAAGCTTTCCAAATATTTTCTGGTGGTCTGTGTTTGGTCTTTTTCATTTTCTTACACAGTGTCTTTTCAAGAGCAGACTTAAAACTCTGATGAAGTCTAATTTATCAATTTCACTTTTGGTGTCACAGAGAAGTCTCAAGAAATTTTGTACAACCCAAGCTCACAATGGTTTTCTACTATTTTTATTCAATATGTTTTACAGCTTAAGTTCTATATTTAGATCTGTTATATATTTTGAATCAATTTCTGTATATGGTAAGAGGTATATATCGAAATTTTTATTTACATATTGATAGCCAATTATTCCATTACACTTAAAAAGACTATCCTTTTCCCACTGAATGACCTTTGTACCTCTTTTGAAAATCGATTGTCCACACGTGTAATTCTATTTCTGGATTCTGTACTGTTCTAATGATATATCTGAATATCTTTTCACCGACACCTCATTTTCTTAACTATTAGCTTTATAAAAAAGTCTTAAAATTAGGTACTGCTAGCTCTTCAACTTTGTTCTTCATTTTCAAAGTTGGTTAAGCTATTTTATACTTTAAGTCTTTTGACTTTTATGGGAATTGTAGAGATTGGCTTGTCATTTTCTGCAAAAATGGGATTCTGTCTAAGGTATACAGTAAGCCCCAAATTAACACTGTCTATAGGATCTGTGACTTTAACCAAAATGAAGTATAACCAATTCTATCATAGGCTAATTGACATAAACAAGTGTTAAGTTCCTACAGCATCTCATCTCTGCTCTAACAAAACAATGCTGAACGAAATTTTGAAGACTTGTATATCAGTTTGGAGAGAACTGAGATCTTAACACTACAACATTGATCATCAACACAGTAAATCTTTGCACCTATTTACATACTATTTAATTTCTCTCAGCAATGTCTTATAAAGTGAGTAGGTCTTTCTCCTGTCTTATTAGATTTAACCCTACACATTTTCTATTTTTATGCTATTATAAATTGCAATATTCTGAAATTCAATATGAGTATTAACTGATAGATGTAAAATTTTAATTTACATTGTCATACTGATTTTGTATCCTACTACCCTTGCTATACTGAGTGATTAATTTTAGTGGCTTCTTTGTACATTCCATTAGATTTTCTATATAGATGACAGTGCCATCAAAAGACAGTTTTTATTCTTCCTTTACATATAGAAAACCTTCCCATTTCTTGCTTGACTGTACTGGCTAGAAATTCCAGTACAATATTGAATAGAAATGATCACAGTGGGCTTCCTTGTTTTGTTCATGATGTACCATAGCTGTAGGTTTTTCCTAAATGCCTTTCATTAGGCTGAGGAAGTTCTACCTTCCAGGACTACTTTGCTGAGGTTTGTTGTTTTTTTTTTTTAAATCAGGAATAGATGTTGAATTTTGTAGAATGATTTTTCTGCATCTACTGATATGATACGGTTTTCTTTTTTTGTTAATGTGAATTATGCTGACTTTAGAACATTACACTAGCCCTGAATTCCTAGGATAAACCCAACTTATTCAAGATGTATTAGCTTTTTAATATATTTGTATTCAACTTGCTAAATTTTTGTTTAGATTTTTTTTTTTTTTACATTTCTGTTCATGAGTATACTGATGAGAAGTTTTCTCATATCATTGTCTGATTTTGGTATCAAGGTAATGCTGACCTCATACAATGATCTGGAAAGTATTTCCTTCTCTTCAATTTTCTGGAAGAGTTTCTTTAGAATTCTTTCTTCCTTAAATGTTTAGTAGAATTTACCAGTGAAGAAGCTATTTAGTACTAGAGTTTTCTTTGTGGAAAGTGTTTCAGCTACAAATTCAATTTCTTTACAGTTATAAGGATATTCAGGTTATCTATTGGTTCTTGATATTTGATAGTTTCTTTCAAATAACTTGTCTGTCTCACCTAGACAAGCATAAAGTTGTTCATATTATTCCTTATGATACCTTTAATATCTATAGACTCTATTGTCTGTTCTCCTCTCTAATTCCAGATATTGGCAGTTGTATTCTCTCTCCTTTTTTTCCTGATCAGTCTTGCTGCAGGTTTATTAATTTCATAGAACTTCTCAAACAACTAGCTTATGGTTTTATTTTCGCTATTGTTTTTGTTACTATTTATTTATGCGTTGATCTTTATCATTTTCTTTCTTCTGCTTACTTTTATTTCCTTCTTCTTAGTTTCTTAAAGTGGAAACCGAGGTCAATCATTTGAGATTCTTCTTCTTTTCCAATATAGGCATTTAGTGATATAAATTTTCCCACTGAGTTTAAGATCGTACACAAGCCCTGAATTCCTGAGATAAAATACTGCTTTAATTTAGATGCATCCCAGAAATTTGGATATGTTGTGTTTTGATTTCATTAAAAAATAATTTCAAACTTAATTTTTGATTTCTTCTTTGTCTACTAGGTTATTTGCATTATCATTTCTCACATACTTGGGGATTTTTTCAGAGATCTTTTTGATATTAATTTCCAATTTAATTCCATTGAGGACAGAGAACATACTTTGTATGACTTAAATCCTTTTAAGTTTATTGAAACTTGTTTTATGACCCAGAAAATGGTCTATGTTTGTAAATGTTCCATTTGCATTTGAAAAAATTGTGCATTTTGCTGCTGTTTGGTAGAGTTGCTAAAAATGTTAATCAGGCCAAGTTGGTTGATTTTGTTCAAATATTCTGTACACATACTAATAACTTCTTGTCTACTTATTTTATCAACTATCAAGAGAGGTGTATTGACATCTTTCACTTTAAATACAGATTTGTCTATTTCTCCTTGCAGTTCTATCAATTTATTCTGTGTATTGTTAAGCTCTGCTATTAGGTTGATAAACATGTTTTCTTTATTACTATGAAATAACTGTCTTTATCACTATTAGTATTCTTTACTCTGAAACTTACCTTTTTCTGATGATAATGTAGGCACTCCAGCTGCCTTTTGACTAGTGTTAGCACGGTTTATCTTTTTTCCTCCTTTTATTTTTAAGCATACAACAAAATACATGCTTCTATCTCTCTCCTCCCAGCATGTTACTGTTGTAATACTTTATTAATACATGTTATAAACCCAAAATACATCATTATTTTTGTATGAGCAAGTGTTATTATATTACATGTAATCATAAGAGAAATAATCTTCATCAGTTATCTATATAATTATCATTTCTGATATTCATTTTTTGTGTAAATCACATCAGAGGTATAACGAAAGAAGAGAAAGCAAAGAATTAAAAACCTATTGAAGAAATGATGAAAAACTTCCCTACCCTGGCAAAAGAAATAGACATACAAGCCCAGGAAGCACAGAGAATCCCAAACAAGATGAACTGAAAAAAGCGCACACCAAAACACATCATAATTAAAACGTCAAACATTAAAGACAAAGAGAATCTTAAAAGCAGCAAGAGAATAGCAGTCAGTTACTTACAAGGGAGCTCCCACAAGACTGTCAGCTGAATTCTCAACAGAAACTTTGCAAGCCAGAAGGGATTGGCACAAAATATTCAAAATGATGAAAAGGACCTACAACCAATATTACACTACCCAGCAAAGCTATCACTTAGAATTGAAAGATAGGTAAAGAGCTTCCCAGATAAGAAAAAGCTAAAGAAATTCATCACTACCAAACCAGTATTTCAGAAAATGTTAGAGGAGCTTCTTTAAAAAGGAAAAAGTTCAAAAATATGAATAATAAAATGACAATAGTACATATCTATCAACAATTATTATAAATGTGAATGGATTAAATTCTCTAATCAAAAGATATAGTGTAGCTGAGTGGGTAAAATAAAATTCTTACATATGCTGCCTACGAGAGACTCACTTTAGATCAAAAGACACACACAGACTGAAAGTAAAGGGACAGAAAAAGATTTCATGAAAATGGAAATGAAAAAAATCTGGGGTAGCAATACTTATACCAGACAAAATATCCTTTAAAACAAAAGCTATAATGAGAGACAAAGATGGAGCCAAACCGTAAACACTACTTTGAAGGGACATGTGCATCCATATGTTCACTGCAACATTACTTACAATAGCCAAGATATGGAGGCAACCTAGGTGTCCATCAATGGATGAATAGAGAAGAGGTGGAACATGTGTGCGTGTGTGTATAGGTACACACACACATATATATATACACTCACAGACACGCATTATTATATAATGGAATATTACTTAGCCATAAAAAATGAAATCTTGCCATCAGCAACAATATGGATGGAACTAGAGGGTATTATGCTGAGTGGAGTGAGAAAAGAGAAAGACAAATGGCATATGATTTCACTTACACATGGAATCTAAAGAACAAAATAAAAGAACAAACAAAACAAAAACAAACTCATCGATACAGAGAACATTTTGATGGCTGCCAGATGGGAGGGGGAATGGGTGAAAAAGGGAAAGGGATAAAGAAGTACAAATTGGTAGTCATGGGGATGTAGAGTACAGCATAAAGAAATAGTCAATAATATTGTAATAACTGTGTGTGGTTTCAGATGGGTAGTAGATTTATCAGGGTAATCACTTCGTAAGTTAGATAAATGTCTTAACACTATGTTGTACACCTGAAACTAGTACAACATTGTATGTTGACTGAAATTGAAAATAATTATTAAAAATAACAAATAAACAAATAAAAAATGCCACTCTACAAATTTCCAGTTATAAAATAAATAAGCCACAGGAGTATATACTACAGGAAATATGTCAGTAATATAACTTTGCACAGTGACATATGGTTACTATATCATGGTGATCATATCGTAAGGTATATAAATGTCCAATAACTATGCTGTACGCCAGAAACTAATATGATATTGTATGTTGACTATACTTTAATATATAATTTTTAAGTAAAGGAAAAAAATGTTGCTCAACTATCTTTTTGCTTGCATTGTTTCTGATGAGAAAGTTGCTGTTATCCCCAGCAACAAGTTGACTGATGTTCCCTCTCTCCGTCACGAGTGCTATTATTTTGTTCCGTTTTCTACATTCTTTATGCTGTATTTTGGATAGTTTCTATTGCTATGTCTTAAGATTTACTAATCTTTTGCTGTGTTAATCTGATATTAATCCAATCCAGTATATTTTCATCTCAGACATTGTAGTTTTCATGTCTAGAAGTTCAGTTTGGCTCTTATATATATCTTTTCAACTTCCTGGACATAAGGAATATAGCTACAATAACTGTCCTAATGTCTTTATCTGTTAATTATAACATATATGCCAGTCTTGATTAACTGATTCGTCTCGTTATAGGTTCTGTTTTCCTGCTTGTTTGCATTCATGTCCCTTGCATGAATTTTATCTTGATAGGTACTAGATATTTTTATATTTCTAAAAATATTTTGGAGTTTTCTTATAGAGATTTTCAAGTACCATGTAAAAATCATTTGGAATCAATCATTGAGCAAAATTAGTAATGCTTCTGACCAAAAAACTAATCAGTAATATTTTGTAAACCTAAGTCACTTGCTGATCTGTATGACATTTAATAGCATAGTTATGATTGTAGATTCCATCTGAACATCATCAGTTTGCACTGACTGCAAGAAATGATCACTTTGTATTACTAAAGAAAGAAGGGTAAAAAATATCAAAGCAAAGATTCAATAATGGCACAAATGGGAGAAGGTGTTACCTTCTCTAGGAAGCATCTCCTCAACACTTGGGCACACTTTTAACATCATAACTTAAAACACTATACTTATGTTGGTGTGTCAGTCTCTTTCACTACTTTGTAAACTCAATTACAGACATATGCTGGGAACATAGTAGATGCTTAATAAATCCATACTGAACTGAAAGAATCAATTGTTTCAAATGTGTATGCTCTGCCTTTCCATTTAACCAGGGAAAATGGTCTACTACTTCTTCTATGCCCTTCTATAGCACTTGGCACAATATTGAGCTTGCAGTGTGCTAAACAAATATACAATTAGGTATTTTTTATTGTGTCCCAGTATTTTTCTTCAGATATCATGGTAATTTTTCTTCTCTAACCGTGAGATGTGGTCTAAATCTTAAACTTTGAGATAAGAAACCAATTCAATTATAAACTTCCAGTTTTTTAAGGTATTTTATATTAATTTGTTTTTCTGAAAGACAATGGTAGTATAGTCTCATGTACAATCTACATACAATTGATATCAACAAAACTGGAAAACTGGTAATGCTTCAAATAAAAAATAAAAAATTATAAATATTTTGTAAAACCAAGTCACCTGTTGATCTGTAGTATGTTCTGTACCATAGTCATGACTGTAGATCCTATTTGAACATTATCAGTTTGCAGTAAGTGCAAGAAATGATCACTTTGTAGTACTAAAGGAAGAGAAAAAAGATTTAGATTTGACGATGATACAACTGGAATTTACTTGTCCTTTCAAAACCAAATCTAAGCATGACCACTTCTGCTAAACTTTTTGCCTGCATGTACTTTACAATAAAGAACTTCAATAATAAAGAAGATTTTAATATTGGCAGTTTCAATAACCATTCCATTTTTATGAAAAGTTATAGTCAGAGAGCATCCACAAACACCAAGCTAAGAACATCTTCTTTGTTAACTCCACTTAACTGAAAAATAAAATATAACATATCTTAAATCTGAATCTATTTTTCTAGTAGTGCATTTCAATGAATAAAATCAACTTTCCTGTAAGGAAGAGAGAATATGAAGAAAGAGAAATGGTACAGACGATAAAATCGTTAACTATAAAACGACATTTGTTTTTATTGGTTTATAATTTTTAGGCTCTGAACAGCCAGTTATGAAGACTTGGCACTGAATGCTTATTCAAGCTGTTTCACCTCTCAGAATATCCATTTCCTCATCTGTGTAACTAGAAATAATAGTTGTCTCACAGACTACTGGAGAATGTCTTAGAACAAGATAGGTTTCCAGTAAATGTCAGTTTCTATTCCCTTCTCCACTAAATAATCAGAATTTTAATTACAGTGGGATCAGGTATGCTAGCAATCTCTGTGAACACTTCCCTAGTTTCTACAAAATAACTTTTTTCTTCTTTCTCTCTCCTGAAGGAACATATTTGATTTCTTTCACATATTAACTACTATTCTTCATTTCTATTTACATAGTCCAATATTTCAATTTTTCACTAGACACCAATTTTTAAAATGTTTAACAACTTCAAAAAACAATTCTACTATTAAAAACTTCTATGATTTATTTTCTATTACTTCAATAATAAAAAATTTCTCTGTAGCTGGGATAAGTATGTCATTCTATTTTCACCTATTTAAAGATGTTTCATTAACTCTTTAACTAACTTTGAATTCACTGAAATCATACAAAATGTACTGTGTATATATCTTGTAGTATGTAAATGTATAATAGAAAAAATTATGCTAAAATAATTTACTAAAGTTTCATTTTATTTTTTATTCTGTTTATCTTATATTATTATATAACATTTTTAGAGCCCCTATTCTGTTGAATTTCAAGTGTAGTCAGATAACTATTTGGTCCCCCAAACAAAAGCTGATACTTTTGCCCATTTCTTTATTTAATTAAACTTTATATAGAAGTTTCAAACATACATTAAGAGAACCAGCCATTCAACTTTAACAATGATCAACTCATAGTCAATCCTGCTTTATCTACCTCACTCACTTCCTGCCTCCCACTTTATTTTGAAATAAATCTAAAACATTATTTAATTTTATTTATAAGTTATTTCAATATTTAGTCAGAAAAGATATGATTAAACAAACAATAAAATATAACCATTATCTAACTTAATCATGATTCCTTGATTTTATCAAATATCCAGTTACTGTTCCAATTTCCAGTTATTATGTGAATTTTTTAGTTTGTTTGAATCAAGATCCAGATAAGATCCACACGCTGAAATGATTATATTTCAATTTCTTTTAATCTGTAGAGTCCCCCTCTACCTTTTTATTTCCCGTGATATTTATCTGTTTACAAAACTATATCAACTGTCTTATGAGCTTTCCACAGTCTATTTTTGCTAACTGAATTCCTGGGGTATAATTTATTTCTCTGACCTTCTATAAATTGGCAATTGGAGCTAGAGGATCAAAACTATTCACATTTGAATTTTTGGCCAATACATTTCGTATGTGAGGTTATGATGAGCCATTAGAAGGCACTTAGTATCTGGTTGTCTTTCCTTTTGAGATGTTGAAGATGATGGATGATTCATTTCTAAATCTGTTAATTCACTAAGGGTTGCAAAATGGCAATTTTATCATTCCTTTTTTATTTATCAGGTGGAGTACTTTTTATAAAGAGAAATTTCTCATCAATATGTAAGAAAAGGCAGGATAAACACTGGATTCGCCATTTATTAAAATGAATTGGTTCCCTAGCGGACGCTAATGGTTAATTATCAAAAACAGTCTCACTATATTTGATGGGTTTCAATCTGCTGTAGTTATTATCCTGATTACTGTGCAGATTTCTCATTTTTGGCTAGTAGAAGACTCCTTAAGTTGACTCATATGAGTCCTTTTCACAGAATTCTGAGACTTTGATTGTTTCCTTCCTATGTAGTATTTCAGATTTTTCAGGTTTACCATGCAGATTTTCTACTCCAGACCTATAGTCAGCCGTTTCTCCAAGTACCTGAATCTTTTAAGATAAAAGGTTATTGGATACCCCAATTTTGTACCCATTTATTTTTTGCATATGAATTCCACAATCGCTTGAGTTTTAATACTTTTGATATTTTAAATCTACAGATGACCTAAGGAACACTGTCACTTTTGTTATAGTTACTGTTTTTGAAAAGAATGCAGCATATTTTAAAAATTACTCAAGTAGTCTCTCTTGCTCTTTTTTCTAGGTCTTTTATATCCCCCTATAGTAAGATTAAGTACTTTATATTTTTGGTAAAATAGTTCTTTAAATTGAGAACTTTATATTAATATTTGTTCCATAATGGAAAATGAAAACTTTCTTTTTAATATTTTATTATTAAAATTTATTGGGGTGATGATGGTTAATAAAATTATATAGCTTTCAAGTGTACAGTTCAATAATACATCATCTGTATATTGCATTGTGTGTTCACCACCCAAAGTCAAATCTCCTTCCGTCATCACATATTTGACCCCCTTTACCTTTACCTACCTCCTCCTCGCCCCTCCATTCCCTCTGGTAACCACTAAATTGTTGTCTGTGTCTATGTATTTTTGTTTGTCTTATTCATTTGTTGCTTTCAGTTTTATATCCCACATGGGTGAAATCCATGTGGGATATAAAAGGTTCTCAACATTTCCTGTCTGACTTATTTCACTTAGCATAATTATCTAAAGAACCATCCGCGTTGTTGAAAATAGCAGTATAATGTTTTAAAAAAGGGAAATATCTAAGCATATTACTTAGCTCTATAGGGATGTAACTACCAAAAGTATTAGTTATACTAAAAGTAGCGCCTTTGGACAATGGGAAACAGAGCAAAGTGTGAGGACCAGGGATTGAGATTTTTATTTAATCATCCATATAGAACTTTTTGACTCTTTAAATTATGGGCAAGCATAATTCTAAGAGAAAAAAAAATAAAAATAAAAATTCAGTTCAATTTTTACTTTCTAAAATAAATCAATGTTCTTATATTGTTCTTATAGTTAAATTTATCTTAGATTAAATCTTTCAAGAGAACAGAAATGCTGCCATGAATATCATTAAGCATTACTTTCTCAGTCTTAAGATAATATAACACTTATATTTATGTTTCTCTGTAAGTTTAGAAATAACCTATAACTTTCAAATTCAGTAAAATATCATTATGTAAAAACTTACTCTTACATGAATAGTCTGAGTTAACATATCTACTCTGTACAAAGGAATTTCTCTCACACTACGTCTAAAATAAAACTGTGATCTTTAAAACTCAAAAAAATTTCCTCTTAGACTAAATTATTAAAATTATCATTAATTCCTGGATTTGCTAAATAGAAAAAGCTAAGGTGAAAGTTATATTTTAGCAATTTTCCCCTTAATATATGATAACCACATTGTCAGTGTTGGCTATTTAAAATTGTAATGTCCAAATGGGCTTTTATTTTCTTATGTGTGGGGTTATTTTGATATGTTTCATTTAACTATGGTTACGTATACAGTTAATAAGGTATTTATTTTTAGGAAAAAAAAACAAAAAAAACAGGTGACTTTACAATGACTATAGATTACATTAAAAATCTTTTTTCTTACCATTTTGGATAAGTTGAACATGGCCTCCCAACAGCCAGAAGAGAGAATCAGTCACAATTTGGAAAAAATGTAGTAATTCATCTTTTTCTTCACCCTTAACACACACACATACACACACAAAAGTAACCCAATTTAACTGCTTTATTAAAAGAGAGACAAAGAGAGACAGAGAGAGCAAGAGAGAGACAGAGACAGAGAGACAGTCAGAGACAGAGAGGGAGATGCTTCTCTCTGAGGAGTCAGAGGACCTGGTTTCTGAATCTAACGTAGGTATTTACGAGTTATGTGATCTTGAAGTCTTTAGTTTCTTAATTTATAAAACTTGCAGTTACAGGCTAGTAGTACCTACTCACTAGAAACAGTTGTTATCCAGAGGTCAAGTAAGACAGTATAAATAGTATAAGAACTATAAGTGGTTACATTAAAATTTCTCAATACTGGCTATGCAACACTGTAGAGCTTTTTAACATATACGCATGCACGGACTTTGGTGCACACATACTGAATCCGAATCGCCAAAGTTAAAGAATGGCTATCTGTATTTTTACAGATAATTTGGGTGATTTGGTTATGCAGCCACGGTTGAAAATTACTGCAATATGCAAATGCAGATGCCAGCATGTAAAGCACTGTTATTAGTGCATTTCAGTTGCAGCTTCTACTCTGACTCCATGAAGGCATAGACCATGTTATTTAGCTTTCCACTTATACAGTCAGTGTCTAAAACAGTTCTGCCACATAGTAAATGTTCAATCGGTATTTATTCAATAAATAAATGATAATTTTCCTTGCTTCTTTCTTTCCAGAAGGTAGGGAGAGAAATTAACTTTTCTAGAGTATGTGTTACAATGGGAAATAAGAAACAGATTCTATTCACAATTCTGTCATATATTGGCCCTGTAACTTTAATGAAAAATTGTAGAAAGGCCACTAATCTTTTTCATGTCCTAAATGTTTGTACTGCAGCACAAAAGTAATGATGAGAACAGCAAAAACATTATGATTGCCATGATTATTCATCAAAATAATGGAAGTATTGACTTCCTATTATTCTAGCACAGGTTTAGATAGGTGCTTAAATAGACATGTGCTAACTTAAATATAAGATTAAAAAAAAGAAAGGAACAAATGTCGTTAGATCAAGAATCTCTTTAGTTCAATATGCTGCCTTTGCCAGTTTCACCAAAACACACAGCAGGCCATCCTCATTGTTGTCAATCTCAAAGGATAGTGCTCAACTTCTAGACTTCCTACTTTCCTTAAAAAACAAACAAACAAAAAACAATAGATAATGTCACCTCTAAATTCATGGCTTCTGAGACTGGTTAACAAATTTACCCTAAATCACTTCAAAATTCTTGCACAGGTGCTTTTCTATTCATATGTGAAAATGTGTGTGTATACACATATGTACGTATGTATGCATATGCATGTATATATTTTAACTAGTTTGCTATTTAGGCTAGAATATCAGGTATCTGGTATCTGTCTCACCAGATGATCTATTACCTATATGCTAACTAATTAAAAAAAGAAAAAAAATCTAATTGGGAAACATCTAGGTAGATTCAGTTTTCTTATCTCCTTTTTATCCCTCTGTTTTAATTTTGTCCTGTAGTCAAGTGGCCCTCTTTTTCTATAGCTGATTTACTCTTTAATGTATGTACTAAAGGATTTTTTTATTCCATACATTATCATTTTTTATTGAAAAAAATCTAATACTTAAATATTAAAATAAGTTAGACACATCATCCTTTCTCACCATTAAAAGTAGGACCACTCGATAATTATTCTGAAATCTATAAATGTGCTCATAGAATGCATTAAAAGCTAAGTATTTCAATATCTGTAAGGCTTTTTTTTAAGCATAAAACATAAAAACAGGTTTATTAAACCCAACATCAGCAATTTAGTTCCAGCAAAACATCATCCATCACACTGATGTTTTTAATTTGAACTCTAGTGATTTTGTAGGTTTGTTTGTTTTTAATATCTGAAAGGCCTTTAGCTAATAAGTATGAAGAATTTTTTGCATCTATACAAATACCATAATAAAGAATATGAAAGTATAATGAAAAGTATTAAAGGACTACATAAATGAAGATTATAATTATTATTGCCCTTAATGGGGGAATATTAAATAAAAGTGCTTTGAAGAAAACATAATGCTTTCAATAATGGTCTGAGCTATTCATGAGATAGAAATCATTTTACAAAGAAGAGAAACAAGTACAGTGAAATCAAGTGATTTGCTTAAGAACACATCCAGAAAAAAGCAATCAAGTCCAACAAAATTTTCATAGTTCATGCCACTATGAGTTGAATAAAATTAAACCTAGCAAATATGCAAATATTGATTTAGTGCTAGCATCCCTCAAAATGCCAGTAGAGATTCTACAAGTGGAATTTATGATCTACTGCATAGAAAGGATATACTCTACCACTAAGTTATGCCAATAACACTGCTTATACTCAAACCACTGTGCAGTCCATACTGTTGTCTCATTCAATTTGTGCATATCAAAACCTTTGAATGGTTCTGATATGTGTTAAGTTTCAGTTAAGATAGCACTGTCCTTATAAGAGAACATTCGCCAAGATAAAACATGTGGCGGGCTATAAAACAAATCTGAAAAAATTGTAAAGGATTGAAATGATACAGAACAGAATAAGAAATGGAGCACAAAAAAACATCAAGAAAACCCTCAAATATTTAGAAATTAAGCAACATAACGTCTGGATTAATTAGAATTCTCAATTCTACATTCTTAATGTAAATTAATTAGAATTCTCAATTCTACATTCTTAATTCCATGGGTCAAAAAAAAAAGAATATATACAGCATCTAGCACAATTCACTCAAGAAATACTTGTTGGATTGAAATGACCCTATATTTAGGGTGAAATATTTTTACTAGAGAAGATCTGAAAGAAAGATCAAATAGAAAGTTCACCTTTATTCTTCAACATTGGAGTTACTGAGAAAAGTCCTGGGCCTAGAGAATAATACTTTACTGTAATTTATGTCAAAGGTATGTTTTAGGAAGATACTATGAAAACAAATGTATACAGGTGCTGCTCAAAGTTGAATAATAAACAGATCCTTCAAAAAGTCATATAGTATGCTTTAGCCAGCACTTTAAAAACTTTAAATATAGAAGTTTTTTGGTTGTAACCTTGAAAACGTTTGAATCAACTACTCCAATTGTATTTTTAGCCAAATACTGCACATTTGAAAAATAATATGGAACATCTTATCAAGAATTAAACTGCTCTGGCTACAAAACGCAAGACGCTAAATAAACACATATACCTTAGCTGCATTGATGAAACATGTTTGCAACTGCCTCCCCAAAATGAGAAAATTTTCTGCAGCTGATGGAAGTAATTCATTGTAAAATTCCTCTGCATCTTCTCCTGGCTCTAAGCCCACACAGCAATGGCTGAAATAAGAGCACAAGTTTGTGACTCAGGTTGTGTTAATTATAAATTTCAACTGCATGCTAAAGCTTCTATAGACACTGTACCTTAAAGAGATTTTTTTAGTACCTTTCTCTGGTTTCCAAGCCAATAAAGAACTTTTGTTGTAAAATTATGCAACAACTTTCTAGAAAAGTATTAAGTCATGTGGACTTTGCCTGTACTTGGAGCCAGGCCACATATGTCCTAAAAACCTATTTGTCAACTCTTCAGGAAACAAAATACACTTGGCTCACAATAAAGAGAAATAAGGCAAGTTTTCAGTGAATGGGCTACAAAAACTCTAAAAGAAATAGGATACCTTGAGAGTCTAATTCATGACGTGTGTTAACTGATGCATTTTTAGATATCAAATAGCTGAAAAATATCTGGGTGAGATTAATCTGCAAGGGAGAGATTGGGAAATCAAACATTCTAATTTTGTACCAATTTTGCTTTCTAATCTACTTTCCTAAAATCTACAGAATATCTGACTGCATATTTCTTGGATCAGAGAGGGAAACAGCAAAAACCTAACTCTAGTAACACTTTACATGTGTTCCTACATTAAAGGAGAGGTAGTCTAATTAGAGAAATGACTTCATATAAGTCACTCCCTGGATATGAAATGAGTATATTGGAAATCTCAATAATCAAAAGTATTTGTGTATAAACTATACCAAAAAAAGTCTCCAACCCCAGAATGATCTCTATGAGTGTACTCTAATGAGTAAGTACTGCTATTTGAGGCTCTTCCACAAAATGTGCAGACACTGATGACCAAAGGTGACTATATACTGAGTATGCTAAAACTTAACTGGCTTATGATCAATGTATCATGTTTTTTGGGGTTTTTTTGCACATCATCTCCTAAAGTTAATGGACTAATGCTCACATGTACAAGTTTCTTTTTCCTGTTTGGTTCCTAAAGTTAATTACTTAAGAGTATCTGCTTTGATTGAGAACATTAATAAAATTATGATTTTTGTACACTCACAAACATGGGGATTCCACTCAAGAGAGCCTAGCTCAATCAATATTGTCATGAGCTAACATATCTATCTAATCAAAACAAAGACAGAAAGCTTTACTTAAATAATTAATCTTGAAAATTAAAGTATAAAAAAGAATATTATGGATATTTGTTAATTGTTTTTTCTAACAGTATACCTTGAATCTGGCTTTTCTGTAGTAACAAATTAGGAGTACGCAGTTTTAAAAGCTAAGATCCAATTAGTAAAGCACACTTTCAGTTACTTAACTGGGAAGTGGCTTAGACACTGAAAACATCTGGTTTATTTTATTGCCTCTTTTAAAAATATTTTTGATTTCTTTTCCTTTCTTACATGGCGGTAGATCAGTAAATGCTGCTTCTAAATTTTGACAGGATTTGGGTTACCTAATGAACTATACAATTGAGATAGCTAAATCAATACAAACTGAAATGAAGTTTCTGCATCTGTTCTCCTAAAGGACTTGGCTTATGCCTTTCATTTCAGCACCTATTTCATTCTGCCTTGTATGCTAAATTCACGATTGTGAGTCCATCTCTATTGTAAGTTTTTCCAGTATAGAGCCAGTACCTTCATATCTTCATTTCTTCCTATATTCCTTAGTGAATAAAGAATCTGTTGGCACTTGGAATTCAGTGGTGAGCAAAAGGCATGATCACCATCTTCACAGAGCTTATGGATGAAATTTGGACTGTGAAACATTCATGAATATATGGTTATGAACAAAACCATATAATATAAAGGAAAAGTACAACATTAACCTACTACAGAAGGTTGCTAATGCTTGTTAGGCAAATAAATAAAAAGAAGCAAATATTGAAAATAAGAATCCACAAATATATCCCTCAAGAACAAACAGACTTATTGCTTCATTTTACCTTAATATCTGTGTAAGCTGGGAAATTGTAGTCCAACCACCCTGGATTCGAGAACAATCTTGATTGAGGACCAAGAGGCAATACTGAATGAGGTCATAACAATATATATCTTGTTTGACTTTCTTCAACTCTGAGCTTCCTAAAGGTGTGTTGTTTATTATTTCTAAGGCAAAAGGAAAAAAAATTTACTTATTTTTGCTTAATAAATCCAAGAGCTATCTGTATTTTTATCGGTTGAACTGTAACTAAAAATACACTAAAAAGAAAAAAAAGTCACTGCTTTATTACGTTAAGATTTCTTTGAACAAAATAGAAACAAATACTAAAATTGGTGTAATTGTTTTGTTACATAAACAGTGTTAGCCAATCACGAAAAGATTTTCTTACCTTTTAACTTCAACAGTATAACAGGGACATTCTGCTCAGGACTTTTTGCAACTTCAGCAGCTAAAGATAAGATCCTTGGGTCTGTACTCATTGGCTTCATTTCTCAGATCACCTATACTTTAACAAATCAGGAAAATAAAGATTATATTACCCTAAAATACTCACTCCCTAAATGAAATATACTTTTAATATAAATGAAAACTTTACCCTTGCTTGCTTTGCCTAAGAAGGGTAGACTTTTTCATTTCTCCCTTATAGGAAACTGGTTTTTCTAACTAGTGTACCTCTAAAAGAGATAGAGACTCCTACACCTTACTGTAACAGCTACAGTAGGTATCTATTGTATACTCTCTAACAGTCAGGAACTGTGCTTGGGGCTTCACATTCACTGTTTTTAATCTGCACAATAATCCTAGAATAGGAATTCATTTGCTTTTATCATAAAAAGAGAAACTCAGTGTACATAAAAGAGCCAACATAGGCCTGAGACTGCTATCCTTTCAAAGGTCTCCTTATAAGGCTGGCCTTTGACTGGTGTCTAGGAACTTGGATTTTAGGAGGTTTCTACCATTCCCTAATAAGAATGGCTCGCTGTGCCTAAACTGTTTGTAAAAACAATGTGATTTATGCTGAACATCTGCTTTCCTTCCTGAGGTTTGGAATTCTGGTACATGGTAGCAGAAGATGCCTACATGACTATCCTCCAATAAAGACTCTGGTCAGTAAGTCTCTAGTAAGCTTCTCTGGTAGGCAACACATTAATATGTTGTCACGACTCACTGCAGGAGAAATTAAGCAGGTCCTATTGTGACTCTAGGAGAAGACATTTGGAAGTTTGACCCGTTTTCCTCTGATTTCACCCCATGGGCCTTTTCCTTTTGCTGATGTTGCTTTGCATTTTTTCATCACTAGGACAAATCACAGCCACGAATATGTCTATATCCTGAGAACTGTGAACCTTCCTAGCAAATCACTGAACTGGGGTTGGTCTTGGGGATCCCCAACACACAACTCAGAAATATTATATAAGATAACAAGAGCTTGTTTATAAATAGCTTACTGAATAAAATCAACTATCTTAAAATTAAAAAATAATCCACATCCCAATTCAATTTGCTGCTAAAACATTTTATAAAAAGGCATTCAAAGCTCAAAGACATTAACAAAAGCTAACATATATTAAGTGTTTACTATGAATTAAGCACTGTGCCAAGTGCTTTTTTTATACGCATTACCTTATTTAATCCTCACAATAGGACTATAAAGTAGAACCTGTAACCATCTTTATTTTACAGATAAAAAAAATAAAAATTGAAGAACTTAAACTTGTCACGGTTCCACCAGCATGTGGTGGAGTCAGTATTCAAACCCAGTCAAGTCTGACACCAAAGTCTGTGGTTTTAATTACAATGTTCATAATATTCCTTCCCATGTAAAACAGTAAAAACACAAAACATATTCTAAAATTATCTACTTTTAACTCACTTTTTTTTAGTTCTTATTCTTCATAACTGGCCATCCTTTATATTAAACAGTTAGCTATAATAAAGGTATCCAAAATTATCCCATATTAGGTAAAATACAAATCTTTAAAAAAAAATGTTTTCTGGAAATATTTTAAAGCCCAGCACAACTTCTGGCACATAGGCATAAAACTTTGCAATCTTTCCAACAGCTGCATGACGTTATGCTTCCTTTGTAAGAGTGCATCGAAATAGAGTAGTTCCCTGCTTTATCTACAGTTTCGCTTTCCATGGTTTCAGCTATCCGCAGTCAACCGTGGTCCAAAAATATTAAATGGAAAATTCCAGAAATAAATAATTCATAATTTTTAAGTTGCACACCATTCTGAGTAGCATGATGAAATCTTGCACTGTCCTGCTCCCTCCCAACCTGGAAGTGAATCATCTCTTTGTCCAGTGTCCCACGCTTCCAGCCTATTAGTCATTTAGTAGTCTTCTTGGTGACCAGATTGACTACCATGGTATTATAGTGCTTATGTTCCAATAACTCTTCTTTTACTTAATAATGGCCTTAAAGTGCAAGGGTAGTAAGGCTGACCAATTCAGATATGTCAAAGAGAAGCTGTAAAGTACTTCCCTCAAGTGAAAAGGTAAGTACAGTACAGATAGATATTTTAAGAGATCGTATTCACATAACTTTTATTACAATAGTTATAATTGTTTTATTAGTTATTGTTAATCTCTTTCTGTGCCTAAGTCATAAATTAAACTTTATCATAGTTATGTATTTATAGGAAAAAACATAGCACATATAGGGTTCGGTACTATCTATGATTGCAGACATCCAATGGAAGTCTTAGAATGTATTCCCCTTGGATCAAGGAAGATTACTGTGTATTTAAACATTTCCTATATTAGAAGTCATTCAGAGTGTATAAGCAAAGCTACAATGACTATCAATGTATGCGTCTTTATGCACTCATATTAGTACTTTGTAGAATGAATTTTCCTTAAAGTTAGATGGCTGAGTTACCAGATATACATTTTTAACATTTTGATTAGATCTCAAATTTTTCTCTAAAATGTGTGTTCCAAATTATACTTCCACCAACAATGTATGAGGGTGCTCATTTACTATACTTTCACTAATACCTGTTATCATTTATATTTTTGCCAATCCTCTAGATGAAAAATGGTATCATCTTGTTTTAATCTCTATTTGCTTATTAGGAAGGCCAGGCACATTTCATGTTCACTGGCCATTTCTTTCTAAGGAATTTTTTATTCATATCCCTCAACAATTTTTCTATTGGCTTGTTTTGTTCTTTTGTAGAAGCTTTAAAGAACGTTTTATCGTTTATATTGGTTGTAAGCACTTTCTTCTTGTCTGCCATTTATTTTTCAAAGATTGATTATGGTGCGTTTAACATAGTTTTACAATTTTTATGTAGTCAAGTCTGACAATCTTTTCCTCTGTCTTCTGCCATTGGTGTCATGCTTAGAAAGGTCCTTCGCACCTCAAGAGCTAAAATATGTTCTCCTAATATTTTCTAGTCTTTATATGATTTTGTTCTACTTATAACTTCATTTAACTTACAATTTTATATTTTCAATATACATAAAAGTTCTTTTGTGAATGGTGTAAAATAGGAACCTAACTAAATTCTTTTAAGTTAGAAGAGATTATAGATTAGTGAAAAAAGAACAAATGCACATAGCTGAATGCACATGCAAATTCCTGAAGTTATTAGTCACGAATAGACATGAAAGAAGCAATCTGAAATGGCATTTGGGTATATTTTTGGACTGTATTTAGTTCATTAATTTATTTGTTTATTCTTGGGTTAGTACCCTAGTTCATTTTAATATGTTTGGAGAAAATTCATAGTAGAAGGTAAGCTTCACTAGGGCAAAACAAAGACCACCCTTGATAGTTGCTTCTTTCTCTCAGGTTCACTGCCAGGCTAGACTAGTGCCTAGCACATGGTAGGTACTTAATAAATACATGTTGAAAAAATTAAAAAATGCACAAATTTTGAGATTCCCAAACTCGATTTCTTGATCCTCTGCTTTTCTCGTTACAAAATGGAAACCTCACATTTCTAGTTGGAGAGCTTTTTTAGGTTAAATGGGCTTAAAACACTATTCTTGCCCTCTGGCTAACACAATGAAACATCATCACCACCAAATGTGTGTGGGGCACTATTTTAGAGGCAAGCGTCACGAAGATTTTATGTAGGACAGATTCTCACCTAATGTTCTGGTTAGGAAGGAAAAGTATACACTTACATACACAGACACACAAATACGTATATGTAAAATACGTTATATAAAATATGTTAAGTACCAAGTACATGGCACCAAAGAATATACACCATAGAGGTCAGAGGACTGGGCTCCGCTGAACCAGTTTTCTTATTTGTAAACAAAATAGCAATTCTCACCTCCTAGAATAATTCAAGATTTAGAAGAGACGGCAACCACCAAGGATGGTCCTAAAAAGTTGCATGACAGTAGAATTAAGCCTCAAGAATAATAATCTGGAGTTTTTAATATATGCCATGAATTGCTTTAAATGCTTTCACATATTAACTCATCTCTCTCAACAACTCTACCTACGGTATAAACAGTATTATTCCGCTCCCCTCCCCCCATTTTAACAATGAGCATACTTAACTTTGGTATGCACAAAGTCACACTGAAAAGTATGAAGGTGGGGTTCAAACCCAGAGTTTGACTACAGAATTTGAATTCTTAATTACCACACAAAACAGTCTTAGTATGCCTTAAAAGAGCTAAATTTAGACAAGCAGATAGGCTGAGGGAGACACATTCATCTACCTAACTGGAACAATAAATTGACAAATTTGGCTAAGGTAGAAGGGAGCAGAGTTTGATAACATAATTATCCTGAAAAACAGCCACCTGCTATGGTAACCACTTATAAACTTCCTTTTGGATGCTTGTCTTCTAATACAACACTTCTCTAATCTTTACCATTAAACTCACGACTTTTTGACAGAAAAAAATTACTTTTCAATTATTAATGCTATTACCCGGTCGCCAGAGCACGAACTCTGGCCTTGATCCTTTGGTAATCTGGCGGTCTTAGCTGTGCCGTTACTGCCTCCACGGATCACTATAAAATGAATAAATAAAAGACGACGACATAATGCAAACTAGTTGCAACTGATCCTAAACATCTGCAGTTCAGAACTCCGAATCTTTCCCCCACCCCCACGATCCCCGCCCCAGCCGGACCCCGCCTCCCTCCACGTGCCGGCCCTAATAGCACCTGGAACTTCCTCTGAAACAGGTCAGAAAACGATTGCCTAGGAAACGGCGTCGCCTTCTAGTCAGGCCCAAGGGCAGAGGCTCAGAGGCCGCCGGCTTCTTTACTCCGGATTCTAGACCCAGCTTGGGCACTACCAGGCCTTGGGCCAGACACCAGGCCTTGTGCCGAGTCCGCCCGCTCCCTCCCCGGGCCTCAGTTTTCACACTAGATTTCTACAGAAGGCTTGGAGCAGGATAATTCTCTTGTTAAGCGCTCCTACATTCCGGGGCACTTGGCCCCGGAGTCTGGGCTCCTGACTTCTTGGTACCGCCAGTCCTGCTCCTTCCCCAGCCACAACCTCGGGTCCGTTACCTCATCCTCACTTCGCGTTCCTCCACCAAAGAACTCCGATCCCACTGCGCACCTCAGTTGCGCGGCGTTCCCAGGGAGGCGTGCGTCGCAACGCGGGAAGGGGCCTGGAGGCGGGACCAGGATCCTCGGAGCCAAGGGGCGGGGCGCTCTTCGCCAGGCAGCCAATCAGCACGCGAGAGGCGCCCGGTGGGGACGCGCGCGTTGGGCGCGGGGCGGAGTCTGTGGTGGCTGCGCTGTGGCTGCAAATGCAGCTTCTTCAGGCTGAGGTGGCAGAAGGTAGGCAGCGGTGGAGGCGGAGGCCAAGTCGGAGACGAAGGATAATGATGAATGGACCTTGGCACATCGGCAGTCGTGAGCGGGTTCTTAAGTTAGGCGAGAGTTTTGAGAAGCAGCCTCTCTGCGCCTTCCACACTGTGCGCTGTGAGTGAAAAACATTCCGGGAGAAAAAGGGGAGCTCCTGGGTATGGGGTGCAGAGGCACAGACGCCTCCGAGGTAGTTCCCATAGACTTCCACTTATTCCGCTGGAGAATGGGATGCCCAGCGCAATCCTCTTCTCTGCCTGGAGCCCTAGAGTCGGTGGAAGGATCAGGAGTCGAGCAGGTGTGGGTAAACCCTGGGCAGAGAGATTTAAGTGAAACCAACAGGCAGAAAGGGAAACTTTGTGGAGGTCTGCAGTGGTGACTGTGGAGACAGACATGACTGGGGCTGATGCAGAGATGCCAAGGAAAATAGTAAGGTGACAAATGGGAAAGAGCAAAGGACTGAGCTGTTATGTAGTGGTAAGGAAATGCCTTGAGGCTAGTGGGGAAATAGTTTCTCTTCACTTTTTCTGTCTGGCTGATGAGGGTTCTTATTTAGCGTGTTCCTGGGGAGAGATTCGGAACCATTCCAAAAATCTATATCTCTTTTGGACCACCGATTTCATTCAGTCAGTTATCAAATACTGATTATCAAAGTGTTGGAGGCAGTGTTATTAATTTCTTTATTGGAAGACATTTACCTCAGTATGATTTCTGTAATATCCTTTTGGTTGTTCTCTGGAACTAGTTTTGATGTTATTCTCTTTTATGTTGTTGAGGTAGAAAAGGGAGCTCTTTTGTTTTAATAGTAGGATGGTGTAGACTACAGGAAGGAAAATGTAGCATATGGTTCGGTATGTAAAACATCCACTCTTTGCATAATAGCTCTCAGAGAATTATAGAGCGAAAAGGAAACTTTGAGATCATTGAATCATAACCTGTTATTTTTCTGAAGCAAAAATTGTAAAGCAGGTGTTTTTTCACTTCCTTTCCCCAGCTCTGCCCTTCCTTAGTGTCTCATCATTCCACCTTTCTCAGTCATTCTATCCTTAGGCTATCCAGAGATCTTTATAGTTTTTACTCTGAAGTGTTCCATGCTGCAATTAAAACTTACATTTCCCAAGAGTTTACTTAAGTTGTAGACAATCTAATTATAGTAACTCAGAGTAAAAGTATGAAGAACCAATAGGTTTCTAACTCTCCAAGGATATATTTACATTTTATAAAAGGTTTTATTAAGCATAATTAATATCCAATTAATGTCCAATTGATGCAATAAACAGGGGAAATATTTGCAAACAGATCTTAAACAATGTCGCTAAATTATTCTCTATCCTGTGTCATCCAAAGCGTCCCACAGTGAGACAACTAGTGCTCTCTGTACAGTTTCTTTCCTTCTCCAGTCCTATTTTACAAAAATATATTATAGTTTTTATCTGGTTTCTCCATGCCTTTCTCTCAAATAGTATCTCCTCTCTTCTTTCCTCTTTTTTCTCATGTATGTAGTAGTCTTAATTTTTCAAATCACAAGGTTTAAGATTACAAAAATTTGCTCAAGAATGTATTTTCATATAACTTTTGTATACTCTTTAAGGGCGTGAACTCCAAATTAATAAAATAGCCTTTGGAAAGCACTTTGCATGTGCTTCAGAGCCTTTCATTTATAAAAGTTCTCAAAATGCTGGAATTGTGTTGTCAGAGTCTGAGAATCAATGATCCAGTTTCAAGGATGAAAATAAGCAAAAATACAATAACAATAACAACCGCAATAAACTCAGATTTTGAATACACTCTTAGTCCTGTGGAAGACATTAGAAAGATTTTCAGTCCTAGTTTTTTTCTTGTTGAAGCTGGCAGATTTTTAGATTTATTTAAATAAAACCAGTCATTATTCTTGCAGATAAATTCATTTCTCAGATGATACTCTTAAGGACTCAGAGCGAGGGAAGGAAACTATAGAATAGATCTGACTTTTTATACAGAGCAGGCGGATCTAATTTATAATAAACACTCAAGTCAATGTACTCTGGGAGAAAGTAATATTTTCTTTCTTAAATTATGCCTGTCCAATATGCTGAGGCTTTGGAAAAACCTATATGTGAATTCTGGCCGGTACCACATATATATATAATGTAACTTTGGGAACATTCTCTAAGCTCTCGGCCTGTTTTTTTATATATAAAATGATAACAGTAATATCTAAATTTCAGATGTAAATGGTAATAATATCTAAATTTCAGAGTTTTTTAAGGATTAAATAAGATACCATAAACAATTTAGCACATTATTTTGCTGCATGGTAGAGAATAAACAGTAGTTACCATTATTCTTGAAGGGTTAGTTATGTGTGTATGAGGAATGCCAGTGAGTGTAATTTATTTAGACTTTCAAAGGCATTTATCAGAGCTTGGCAATAAAACCTATCGAAAAAATAGTCTGGCATATGGTGGGGAAGACATGGGATGTTTTGTAAATGATAAGCTAAATTCTTAGTCACAGATGCCTCACTGAGTAGAAGAGTTTAAGTAACAGAACCCACTAGAATAAATTTTGGATTTGGGCTAGTACTAGTTTTACAATGTATATCCAGATAAGGAAATAAACAGTGAAATGTCTAAGTTAGTAAATGATACCGCTTTTTGCTGTCACAAATGATGAGCTCATGGGGTATTGACTGCAGGGAGATTGTCTGAGGTGTCAAGTGAAGCCACTCCCAAAAAAGTTGTTATGCTTTGATGTGAGAAAATATTAGAAAGTACACTAGTGAAAAATAGAATTAAAATTATATTTACAGTTAGTGATCTCTGATCAGTGCAATATATTGGAAAGGGTATGGGTTTTGGAATTAGTTGAATTATTCCAGGAAGTATATTTATTACAGTAATTGTGGATTCTTTTATGCAAATATAGAGATTATTGATGATACAGCCAAAATAGTCAGAAAGGTGATCAACATTGACAGAAAAAGTATTAAATGCAAAATAATAAATGTTTTTCTACTCTTTATGTAATATAAGTAATTGTATTGTAAATGTGAAGAAAATAACATAGATGAGGGAAATCCAGAGAAAATAAATAAAAGATAAAATGGATGGTGAGGTTTCCAAACCAAGGAGAACTGAGGGAAATAAACTATTTAGTCAGGAATCATAGCAACTCAGAAAAGAATGCATTTGACATTTGGAAGCATATAGAAGCCATGAACTTGAGATTATTCAACAAATTATATAATTCTAGAACTGTACTTAACCCCTTGAAACCCAAAACTTGTATACTTTAAGAAAACTTGTTTAAATAAATAAAAGACAGCACGACTTAATATAACAAGTAATAAAAAGAATTGTTAATTCTAACAATAGAATAATTAGAAATGTAAATAGGTTCAGAATGGTTTTGTTGGACTTATTGATTATAAATTTATGCTTAACATGAAGTAAAGCTACAGATATTTTGAGCGCATTTCTGTTTCTTTAGTTGTCTCATATACTATAGGCATCTATGTATATGCTTCAGAGATTTGTGAATCCCTTGAAATTATATAGCATTTGATATGTATGTTCATATATGCATTTTTCTGTGGAGAGGATCTGTACCTGGTCTGTAATTTTCATCAAATTTCCATAGGAACTTATGACTATCCCTCATCTCCTAACACCATCCCCCCAACAAAAACACATATGCACAAAAGTTCAGAACTGTAAGTATAAGGCAAAGAGGCTATATAATATGAGCAGATAGAGTATGTGGCTTGAATTCCCTACTTCATCTTTTACTGGCTTCATTACAGAGGAGTTCCCAATTGGTAAAAATATAGATGAGAATATTCAATTCAAAAAATTTTTGTAAAGATCAATAGTGATTATTTATAAAGGAAAATAATCACTTTTTAAACACTAAAACAGAGGCTATAGATTAACAGCCTATTAGCTAAATTTGACTTTAGAGATGCTTTGTTTGACCTGCACGATTAACTATTTACAACTAACATGAATCAATTGTAAATACCTAAAATCAAAATCTTTTATACAAAAATCTGGGTTACCAGCTTCTTTTTAAAAAATCAGAAGGTCACCCGGCAACACTAAGCCCATATTCCTTTTGGCAGCAGTTGGCTAGAACCAAGTAGTGGTTGTCCTCTTGAGATTGGGCTTATTCATTCTCAGGGTCACTTGAGATTGGGCTTATTCATTCTCAGGGTCACTTATTCATTCTCAGGGTCACCCCTCTGGTCTGCTTCACTGCCTTGGGTTACCTGTCTGACTTCAGAGCATTACTCAGCTAGAGTTAAATAACAATCATACTTCCCAATGTTGTCCTTTGTGTCACTATGAGAAAAACATGGGAGATCAGAGGGCCATGGTTTTACTCTAGGATGTCATTTCTAATGTTTTACATATGTATCACAGAGAATTCTTTTGTCATATATTAAATAATGGGTGCCCTCTATAAGAAAAAAAAGTGTGCTAGTGAAAAGTAGAAAAGGAATATGGCAATATCTACCCTAAATAAATGATAGTCTTGAAGTAGAGATGAATCTGATCCTCAGGAAACAATTAGAAAAGAAGCCTTTTACACATAATTTGACTTTAATAAGTTTATACTTAAGTAGGTTTGGAGACGGTTCAGAGAAGTGTTAACAGTATGAAGCAGAATCAATTACAAAGGTCTCTTCCGTACCCATAATATTAAAGGCATTGTGCTAGGAGCCACAATTCTGGAGGAATTAAGGTACGAGGCATTGCGCTTTTAAAAATTACAGCCCAATAGGACATTTCTACAAAGAGTTAAATAATTTCAGGTAATGTATGTTAGGTTTTGATGAGTAGTATGGTAAATGCTATAGAGTGGATAAGAAATTGTGATTTTGGGATTCAAATTCTAAGCAAAAGCCAAGAGAAAAGCTGAAGAGCAAGGTTGAGATACTTTGATAGTTCAGCCTTTTGTTGATTGAAAAGTAGTTTGTCCTCTCCGAGAATGGAAGGATATGGCTCTGAAAGATAGTATGAAAGAAAACATAGTGATTAGATGTGAGTACTGAAGAAGATTGAGGAATATTTAGAGGAATACTTACACTGATGAGAACCCTGAAAGATAGTTAAAAATAGAAAGTTGACATTTTAACACCAGTTTGTCATTGTGGGCACTTACATAGCCCAGATGATAACTTATTTGTATTAAAATATTTTAAGTGGCAGTTACTTCATTTCTATTGTATACATCCTTATAAAATGACTTTGGTTCTTTAGAGTCACAAATGATATTTACTATTTAAAACTGAAGTTATTTTCTTTCCCCATTGATGTTGATATCAGTTAGACTGATGTCAGAGGTTGATGGCCAACCTCTCATCTTTTTATTCTAGCTGGATTTTGTGATTCCTTATTCTAGCTTTAGCAGATATTAATAGCATGATCTTGAGCAAGAGAATTAATTTCTTACACCCTCACTTCCCTTATCTGTAAGATAGGGATATTCACTACTTTCCAGGATTGTTGTGAAGCTTTAAGGTGAAAGTAATTAGGAAAAAAAATTTTTAATAAACTTTTAGCATGTAAGTTATAGCTGTTACTGTTATTTTGTTTTATGTCTTAGTTCATTCTCTTGGATTTTTCTGTCTTCTGCTTTATATTTTCTCTTTATTTCTGTGATACTCAAGGCTGAGTTTGGATTTTTTCCCTTTAATATCACTGTCTTTTCATCCATTGACATTAACACTTATTTCTCTAAGTCCAAAACCTCTTTCAAGGATCTAAATCTTAATTATCCTTTATCTTTTTCATTACCTTGCTACTACTAAAAACTTCCTCAATTTATTCTCAGTCTAATCTTTATCCTCAGTTGTACTACCTAAGGATACATTGTAAATCAAACTCTTGCATATTTTTCATATTGCTTGTTATTTTTAATCCGTTTTTTAATATCTAGGAATAAGCATCAGGATTTGAAGAGATGGTTATTGCATGTATTCAGTTTTGAATTAAAGTAGCCTGAAGAATAAACCGTATTATAAAGAATACTTTGTGTGAATTGGTTATATTTATATGTGTTTGAGGAACAGAGGAATGGATTTCATTTATTTTCTTAGAGTTGCTATGAGAATTAAATATGAAGTATTAAACAAGGTGCCTGGCATATAGTAAATTTTTCCATAAATGGTTGCTATTATAATTGTCATTGTGAAGCAAGGCTAGCCTTTGTTTATTGACAAAGTGATGATTTGATGAGCACTGGAAGATTCTCTTTTCCTAAGATCTGCCCATTGTGGTCCTTTAATATTCACTAATAAATATTTATTACTTTGGATTTAGACTTTTGCCTTTGGGGCTCCCCTGTTAATATTGAGGTAAATCTCTTGGGGTTTAGGGTAAATTGGGAGGGTCTCTCAGGGGCTGATAATGTTCTATTTCTTAATCTGGTTGCTAATTATAATTAGGATTATGATTTGTGTTCTATTTTGCATATGTGCTATATTTCAATATAGAGTCAACCTAGAAAAATAAATATAACCCAAGGAATTCTATATCAGAATTATTATCAGTCATTGATATATATTGATGTGAATTATTTTTAAGTGGGTTTCATTTCTTAGAGGTTTTTAAGTTTGTTTAGCATGTGAAATATCTCAGCACCCTAAATTCTTTCTAGGTGACATGTTTTAATGACGTCGTTTGAATTATGTGATTAAACTCAAAATGAAAACTATTTTAAGTTCTTCTGAAGTGGCAAATTTTGTTAAATTTACACATCCTTTAATGGTGTACATATCCATGAAAAACTCAAGCTGTTAAATAAATAAGATTGCTTTTTGTTAAGTTTCCCCATGACTATATATTTGCGATGTATTCATGCTATATATTTGCCATGTATTCATTCTGCTAGGACAGCACACAAGTGGTAGTAAGCACCCAAGGTGACTTGAAAAAATTTATGGGAGAAAAAGACTGAAAATCGAAAACATTCTACTGATATCAGTTTTTAACAATCATGAAAATACTGACATTATTTAGTTTTTAGCAGTGGAACATCTTAGTCTTGTTCATCTTGATTTAAACAGGATTCCAGGGAGCATGGTTTGAGGAATACTGTTTTAGAGTATAGCTATTTTTTCTTCTCAGAATATTATACTGGATTGTATTTTGTTTGTTTGTTTATAATATAAAGATTCTTCTAAACCATTTTAATCTCTGGTTGTCAAAAAATGATTTATCACTCTAAAACATGCTAATATTTTTGATATCCAGGTATGCAGGTGTCGTTGCATTTTATAAAAATCTGTATCTGTGTCTATTTTTAGATGACTTCAAACCTGCTTCTGTTGACACTTCTTGTGAAGGAGAGCTTGAGGTCGGCAAAGGTGAACAGGTGACAATAACTCTGCCAAATATAGAAGTGAGTATTTCTATATATTTAGACTAAAGGAATATTTTTGTAAGATTTCCACTAAATTTAAATGAAAATAATTGCGCAATCAATGTAGTGATAGTCAGTTAAAGTAATTAATAAACACAGCAAAGCAAAAAAATATTATTTTAGGTAAAACAGTCTTGGAATTCTTTAATCTATTTGAGAAGTTTCAAGAACTATCATATCAAATGGTTTGAAACAACTGAAAGCCTAAACAAGTATTTATTAAATTATTTTATGAGACAGATTTTATATTCCGAAATGGGAACAATAACATGCTCCTGCCTTCTACTCTAACTTGTAATAGCAGACAGACATGTAAACATCTAATGCTATAAGTTAGAGCATGTACAAAATTCTGTGCAAGCACATAAGTTGGAATCAAATACTCTGCCCGGTGGAATCTTGAAAGGCTTCCAAAGCAGATGCTATTTGAGCTGAGCCTTAAAGGACAAGTAGAATTCCATCAGATAGAAAGGGAGTAGAATAATCTAGGCAGAAGAAACAGTATGTGAAAGACTAATGGATATAGAACAAGACGTTTTTGGAAAAAATGATTTAATATAGTAAATTACAGATTAATGAAAAATGATTGATAGGAATAGAAACTGGAAAGGTCGGTTGGGATCAGATTGTGGAGAATCTTTTGTAGAAATTCGACTTTATGTCATAGGTATTGGAGAACCATTAAAGGTTTTTAAGCAGAGAGCTAACATGAATAGATTTGTGTTTTTGGAGTGATTTTATCAATAGTTTAGGGAATGGGTTTGAAAAGAAAGAGACTAAAGTCAGGGAAACCCTAACCAAAAGTTTTAAATTTTGTTCATTTTCTAAATTTCTAGATGTATCCAAGTAACATCAAATACTATTTACATAAATATACAAGTTCTTTGTTGTATGCTCTAAGTTTTCTCAGTCTTTGAGTTAGAAATTTCTTAGCATTCAACTTGTATTTTTTGTTTACACTAACTTGATCTATTTTCAGAGAAAACCTAGACTTTAATATATAAAGAAAACACTGGACTTCCTGAGATTTTTTTCTTTGCTTAATTTAATTTTTGTAATAGGAATGGTTTTGTGCTAGTTCCTCCACATTCTTTTGTGTATAAATTCATGAGATGGCTTGTCATGGTTATCATTCACCATGTATTTGGTTATAGTCTCAATTGAAATACCTCTTAAAGGAATGACAGCTATAGAAAAAAATGTTTAAGCCTTCAATTTTCTGAAACAGCGAGAAATCATTTGGGAAAAAGTAACTCCCTCCCCACCTAGTCCATCCAGAGATATGTCCAAAATATGCCTCAGTTTGTGTGTGTGTGTGTAAATGTGCATGAGAAAGAAAGAGGGGAAGAGACAAATGAACAGGCAGACCATATGTAGATGTACCTTTGAGTTATAAGTCCCGTGCTAGGTAGCTATTGGGAATACAGAGGTAAATTAGACGTGGTCAGTGTCCTAAAAAAGATACCATTTAATAAGGAAGACGGGAAATAATGGATTAAAATAGAGAAATGTAAGGTTTATCATAAAGATATATACAGATTATTATAGGAGTACAAAAGAGAGGTAACTCAGCCAGGGGAGGGAGAGGAGACATCAGGATACCCTGTTTAAAAATGAGTTGAAGTTGTATAGGTGAAAGAAAGAGAACACATTTTAAGTAGAGAAAAGAAAAAGACATAGGCTAAAACAAAGCAACGAGAGTCTTATATTTGAAGAACTACAAATAAGCCACTATTGCTAGGTCAGAGGGGGTGCATATGGGGGCACAGTAGGAGCTGAAAAGGTATTTAGGGATCAGATAATAAAGAACCTAATGTGTGATGCAAAAGTATTTGAACTCTATCCTGTAATTCTTTTAGACAACTAGAATTGTTAAATTTACCACCTGTCAAGAACAAATTTTTTTCTGCTGGGCATAGAGTCCTTAAACAACTATGAATAAGAATAGAAATTAAAATCTCAAATAAACTTTGGATTTTCCCTCTTTATTAAAGAGGGAAAGTTTATGTTTCCCTCTTTATTATGAGGGAAAGTAGGAAGTTTATGTTTCTTCAGAGTTCTTAATTTTGTGGGTAGTTTGTAGAAATGTAATGATGATTAGTTTGAGGCATTTAGATTTTCCTGTTTTTCTTTATGAACTTGCTTTCATCATTCTGGTAAAAATTCCTAGAAGCTTGGAGTCATCCCATAAATTAGAACTTTATTATACTATACTATTAAGAAGGTTCTGACAGTTCTTCGATAGAGTATATTTTCTAATTCTCATTCTTCTAGGGTTTTTTTGGTAGTACCAATTAGAAGAACAAAATAAAAATAAAGACGGTTAGGCTGGTTAATTTTGGGCATTACAAATCTGTCTTCTTTACAAACAGTTCTCTATGGTCGACTGATATAAAATTTCAGAATGATGAATTTAGAAAGGAAAAGACTTATTTGACTGTTAAAATTTGTCATTGGTACAGTCCAAGTTTGGCATAATTTTATTGCTGACTCTATCTTATGGAATACTTTGTGAGCCTGGATGAAGTAGTTCACCAGAAACTTCCAATGAAGGAAATGCATCTCTAGTGGTTGCTTATGACTTTAGCCCTCAAACCCTGGACTTGTGAGAGTTGCATATGTCTAGAGGGCTACTACGCCACTCTAGATGACTGTCTTGGGCAAAGTCCGTTCCAGGATGAACCTAGTTTGATTCCTTTCATTAAGTTTACTTAGCTCACATGGGAAAATAACCCACAACACTCTGGGGGCTTCAACCTATTTTAGTATCAGAGTTCTAGTTTAACATCTTGTTACAGTTATATTTTTAAATGAATTATATCTTTTATCATTATATAATAAACACTTCATCCTATTTTTGTGATTTTAAGCTTAAATAACATCTTATCTAATATTAATATTGCTAACTCTGCTTTCTGTTTCCATGTTCATGGAATCTTAGCATCTCTTTCTTTTATTTAGCTCACGTTTTTAATTACATCTTTTGTTAACAAAATATTCTGTTTAATTTTTAAACCCAGTTTGACACATCTATTTTTATTAGGAAAATTCCATCCACATTTAGTTCAAAGTTGACATACTTGATTTTTATTTCTATAATTTTATAGTAGGTTTATTAGTTATTTTAATTCATTTTTCTCTTTTCTTTTTTATTAGTTTTATCAGGCATCTCTTCTTTCAATTATTTTTTCCCCTCATGTTACTTTGAGACTACTATTATACTTTTCCATTCCATTATTGTTTCCTTTTCTTTCCTGGTGTTCATAATCAGGCATTATCAGATTTGCCTATCAGCAGATGAGAAACAAAACTAGGAGTAAAGAGGAAGATAACAGTAATCTAGGTAAGATGATGATAGTGTTCTGAAGTTGGATAATAGCAGTAAACATGGAGATAGGATGTATTCAATAATTATTTAGAGGCAAGGATAGTTCATATGCTTAGAATTTCCTGGTACTTTAACGCTTTAATATCCCTTTCTTGGGGTATGGAATAAAGTACTGGGAAGAAATTAAAGTTTAAAATAAGAATGGTGCTCAATTTAATGAGGAAAAAAAGTTTAATTTTAAAATACTTGTTCAAAGTGTAAAAGGCAGGTGTAGAGATTATGGAAGTATTAAAAGTCTATATTGTTCATATTCAACATTCATTGAGTATCTGTGAAGGACTTGGTAGTTTAGGTGCTAGAAGCAATAAAAAAAATTATGATACAGCCCTTAGTCTTCGGTAACCCAAGAATACAATAATCTATTGTATTCTAAGTAATAATACAAATATCTTTAAGGAGAATATATTGCACAAATCTCTCATCAACTATAATTTGGAGTTCTTAGGTTGCTGTTTTGAAGTTTCTTACTCACTTGTTTTCAGCCAGGACATCTGAAAAATATACTTACCAGCCAAGTTGGCCCAGTTTGTTTTATCATAATCCTGCTCCTTGCTCTCTACCTTACCGGGGCTTCAAATAAGTGCTCCACATCTCACTCTTCTATGGCCACTCCAGACATGTCCTCGTCTATGTGCTGTACATGCTTGATTTCCTGTAGATCACTTTAGTCTTAGAGGCAAGGTGGAAAACCAGTTCCTTTCTTTTGGTTTCATCATTTTCTCTCCCTACCTCTCAAGTCTCTAGGATTTACCTTCCATTTATGGTATCCTTAGTCACCAAATTTATCTCATATTCCTGCTTGTGGTCATGTGTTAAATCTCTAATGTTTGATAATGTTTTAAATATGATATACCCTTTAGTCTTATAAGTCACCCTTTTCTAACCTGATCTAATATAACTATCGTATTTGACAAAATTATCATAATCAGTATACTTTTATTATAATGCATTTTTATAAAGTTCAAAAACAAGTAAATATAACACTTTATTATTTAAGGATACATATATATGGGATAAAGTTAGAGAATTATAAACATAAAGTCCTTCAGGATTGAGGGAGGCTGATGAAAGATGGAGGAGGAGCATGTAGGTAGATGTAGGTTATAAGTAATGATGTAGGTTTCTTTAACATTTTATTATGGAAAATAGAATAGCATAATGAACCCCCATGTACTCTCACTGAACTTCAAAATTATCAATATTTTCCTAAGCTTTTTTATATATTCTTCTATCGCTTTTTTTCCTAACATATTTTAAAGCAATCCCGGATATTATGCCATTTCATAAAGGTTTATGTGAGCATCTCTAACTGACAAGGATTTTTTTTTTTTTACCTAAGTATCATGCTATTATCACACACAGCAGAATTAATTATAATACCTGGCCCATACTCACATTTTCATGGTGGTCTCAAAATGTCTTTTTATTGTTTATCCCTAAGGAATCCAAATAATATTCCTTTAGTATTTTGATATTGTTCCTTAAGTCTCTTTTATTCTGTAAAAGTCCCTTCCTCTTTTTATGCCATTAGTTGGTTAGAAAAACCAAGTTATTTGTCCTAGAGAATATACCCACTGAAATTCTGGGTTTCAAATTGATTCTGCCTGGTATTATTTAACTTGTTTCTCTATTATTCTTATTTCCTGTAAAGTGGTAGTTAATATCTAAAGGCTTGATGATAGATTCTTTGTGGGGTTTTTCGTTTTTTTGTTTTTGGCAAGAATACTTTATAAATAATGATGCACATTTTTATATAATATCATGAAGCATATAATGTAAGGTTGTCTCACTTTTAATTTGCTAAAATTAATCTATGCGTTTAGTGTAACAGATCCTATTCCTTGATACATTCATTTTCCTTAAACTGCATAGGGAAGTACCTCTTTGAGAAAGTGCCATATTTAAAAAACTATATTTATGAAAGAAGGAGAGGAAGGGTAGGAAATATGATTCAGGGCTTCTGTTCCGTTATCTGTAAAATATATTGGTTGTATTAGAATTAAATCTCAATTGCCCATTGAAGACCAATGAAACAAATCTTTACTGACTCAAGGCAAGTACTTCCTCTGTTCCCTTTCCTCAATGATAGCAGCTTTAATATCTCAGCCTTTCTTCATCTCTGTCCATTTTACTACACTTCTTGTTTTCAAAGTGGCAAATTTAGGTAATTAGGTGACTTGAAGTATAACATAGATTGAGAAACAGATCTCAAAGTCTTTCACAACTGAATTTCTATCACAAATTTTAAATAATGATAATTAACTTCTTAAACAGGGATCAACTCCACCAGTAACTGTTTTCAAAGGTTCAAAGAAACCTTACTTAAAAGAATGCATTTTGATTATTAACCATGATACTGGAGAATGTCGACTAGAAAAACTCAGCAGCAACATCACTGTAAAAAAAACAAGGTATGTGGTTAACAAAATAAATTATTTTATTAGCATATAAAATGCTAAGGAAATGTCTGTGAAAAAAGTTATTGAATTAAATCACATTATTTATAAGGGTTATTTCTGTGTGTACAAAAATGTTTGAATCTTTTTCTTAGTTTAAATTTGGTGGAGAGCCTGAGCCAAAAGCTTGTACCATTTCTCCCTATGATATATAAAAGCTTGTTTTGTTTCTAAATGTTTTCTGTATGTTTAGATATACCTTATTCTGTTGTAGATGCTTACATAGAACTGGATTGAAAGGAGCCATTTTATACTCTTCAAAATAATTTCATCTTTATTTGTATAAGTTATTGAGCACCTCGAATCTGTAAGGCACTAGGAAAAGGAAAGTTTTCTATACAAGTACTAACCTCAAAACTCGTGCATTTTAATTGGATTAACATGTAATTCTATTAGAAAAGTCAATAAGAGAATAAAGCCATCTCAGATCCTTTTTTGGAAACAGATGGGTGTATGAATTACCATATAATGAAGGGACTTGCTCTAAAAACCATACAAATAATATAGACAAAAATTGCTCTAAGAAATTAAAGAAAGGGAGGGGTTATGGTTGATTGGAACATTCAGGGAGCCCTTATTGGTGTAACTTGAAAAAAGTTAAGATTTAGAGCTTTTTTTCCCCCCAAAAAAATATTTGATAATAAAAATTACCTTCAATCCTTGTTAAATAGATAAGTTCCCAAAACTAACTTCAGATTAGGAAAGAGCCTGGGAAACTATTTTTTATTATCTCCTCCCCCAGGTGATTTTTATTAGTAACAAAGTTTGGGAAAAACCAATTTAATGGATTGGAGATATAAGTAAGGTTTGAAGGCAGGAATGTATCAGATTTATTTGGGGCCAATGAAAAAGACCTCTTTGAATAGGCCAGAGATTGTCTCTGTGCCTGTATATAATAAGTATTGGAAAGTGAGGAGTGAGATTGATAGTGGATTAGATAGAGGTAAGATCATAAAGGTAGATTGAAGCTAATGCTTTCAACATTAACTAAAAATTAGGACATTGTCTTATTGATGGTAGTTACATATTAAATTTTTAAACTAGGAATTCTTTTAATTTAAAATATTTTTGTTTTGAAACATTAATCTACCAAGCAAACTGAGTAAAATGAAACAATGTGGGAAACAGAAAAATACATAAATCACAGTTTTTGAGAGTAGGAATGAAGAGAGAAGTGAGGTGCTAAATACTTTGTGAAGGAAGAACT
This sequence comes from Pteropus alecto, assembly GCF_000325575.1. Lineage (NCBI taxonomy): Eukaryota > Metazoa > Chordata > Mammalia > Chiroptera > Pteropodidae > Pteropus > Pteropus alecto. The sequence goes on from NW_006431048.1 coordinate 1,913,356, forward strand.
GATAGGATTTGATGATTGGAAATCATCAAAAGATGATTTTGAGAGGCAGAAGTCAAGCAAATTGTTATATACTCTTCTTAAAAGTATTGAAAAGGAAGTCAATGAACCTGCTTTAGTAACATATCTTAAAGTTATGAATGAAAAATGTGGAAATGACTTAATTTTAACAGAAATAATAACTTTAGAATTTAGAAAATACATTGTACCTATTATATACTTAGGTATATTTCATTTTCTTTTAGGCATTCATGTATCTTATCTCTTCAATATTGAGTAGTAGTTTTGTTTTTATTCATACTTATATCTCTCATAGGTCATAAAGTATGACTTATGTGTATGCCATATGTATATAGCAGGGCACAATAAATATTTGTTAAATAACGAATTAAATTAATATTTTAATTCTTGAATATCACTTTAAAGATGTCTAGGGAAAAGAGTAAGTGGTCAATTTTCATAACTTTGTAAGTTGAAATTGTTGTTACAATGCCATCATACCTGTTTTGACCTCTGATATTCTTATTCGCAGAGTTGAAGGAAACAGTAAATTTCAGTCTCGTGTAGAGCAACAGCAACAACAAGCACGGAATTTAACTAGGACTCCCAGTCTTGTAAAACATTCTCCATCTGAAGACAAGATGTCCCCAAGCTCTCCGATGGATGATATTGAAAGAGGTAAATCTAAGTATATATGATTTCCTTTAAAAGAAGTTATTAAGAATAAGTAAAAATTTTCATCTTAGTTAACAAATAAACTAACTATAAAATTTTATTGAGAGCATAATATTTTTATTATGGGATTTTTGTGGGGAAGAGTATAGTTTATGATTTAGGGTATTATGTAATTATATATCTGTATAAGAGCATTTGTATCTTTTTTTTTATTATTCAGGAGAAAAAATGGCTGTTTAGATGTGTGTAACTGGAATTTTCTTCTTTTTAACAGTTGTGATGATTCAAATTCAGTTCTTCACAGCATCTTCCTGTCGAAGTTCTTTATGTATAGCCAGACTATAGATGTCTAAGATGTCACCAAACCAGTAGTGAAGTGAGGAGATGTAGTAAGCGGAAGCAGCA